>NW_022589710.1:52501522-52880717 GCF_004348235.1 Phoca vitulina
TTTTTTTTTTTTTTTTTTCAACATATAATGCATTATTTGTTTCAGAGGTACAGGTCTGTGATTCAACAGTCTTACACAATTCACAGCACTCACCATAGCACATACCCTCCCCAATGTCTATCACCCAGCCACCCCATCCCTCCCACCCCCCACCACTCCAGCAACCCTCAGTTTATTTCCTGAGATTAAGAATTCCTCATATCAGTGAGAGCATATGATACATGTCTTTCTCTGATTGACTTATTTCGCTTAGCATAATACCCTCTAGTTCCATCCACGTCATTGCAAATGGCAAGATTTCATTTTTTTTAATGGCTGCATAATATTCCATTATATATATATATATACACCACATCTTCTTTATCCATTCATCTGTTGATGCACAGAGGCCTTTCTTAAGACAGCAGGGAAAGTAAAGATCAGAATGCATCAAATGTTATGATTAAAGAGTATGAGCTTTATCTTGCAGGGATCAATGCAGGGATAATTGTAGGCATTAAAACAGAGGGAGGACTCATGCAAAGCTCTCTTGTAGGAAGATTATAATCTGGCAGAGTATGAGGGTTTGGACAGAAAAGTGGGAATAGGCCAGTGGCTCGAATCAAGTCATCAGTTCAAAGCTGAAGTGATAAAGGCTACAACGTGGGCTGTGGGAGGGACAATGGGACCACGTAGGGGCCATCCCGAATGCCATGATGGATGCGCTGTGAGTTCCTTCTCTTCACCTCCTCCACTAACCCAAGTAATTCCCTCCAGTTCCATGAGTGCCAGGCCAGGCTGGATCTCCAAAACAGTCTGCATTTATTCTGCAACTGAGCACCACCCTCTTTGCAGTTCCTCTTTCCAGCACAGATTTCCACCCCATCTTCTGTTCTTGGAGAATGAAAGAGCAGAGTCCAGGAGAAGCAGCGTGTTCAACCTACAGTGGTAGGAGATGGTGAACATTTTCATGTTCCTGTACTTTGGCAGTGAGAATTCTTCCTCCCCTTCCTCTGCTCCAGGAGAGAGCTGCTACTCAAGGCATTAAACACAGGCCCTCCTGTCCTGACCCTCTGCCCCAGAAAAATGGAGTCCTCCTCCTGCATGGCCTCAGCTTTCTCTGCTCTGCTCAGATGCAGTACTGAGAAGGAAAAAAAAAAAACACCAGGGGGTGGAAGGGAAAAGCAGGGCTGATATTCTGAGCACCATGGGGGAGAACACTGCTGAATAATTCACTGATAATGCAAACAGGCTCCAACTGGCAAACAGTTCCCTTTCATCCAAATGATTTATCTGAAAATTAAAGAGTCTAACTGAAATCAAAATAGCAGTATTAATTTACAGAACTCAGAGTGTGAATTAGAGGAAAACATTTAATATGTATACCAGAAAAGCATTATGGGCATGGAACTAAAATAGTACAATTTAAACTTTTTTTTTTTAAATCTATGGGCAACTGCCATTTACATTCAGTTCAACCTGGAAATTAGATTGCAATGATAAATAGATGCTATTAAGGTGTAGATAGTAGGGCTATATTCTGGTCCCCAAGAGCTGCTAATTGAGTTGTTTCTATGATAATGGATAAATGTTGAATGGCTTTGCACAGAAAGAAAAAAAAAATAGATTTCCTGTGATCCATTTTATATTCAACCCAAAGTATTGGGCAAAGCCAACTAAAGACTTTCAGCATTTATTCAGTCTCTTTTAAGTCCCCGTCCTAAAGGTAACAGTTCAGCCACTTTTCTAAATGATGATAAATACATGAGGCCAAGATATCCAGAGGATGGAATTATTTTATCAAAGATTTTCCTCACAGAATCATCGCCTTAAGGTTTTCTGTCAAAGGTGAATGGCCAAAGCAGAATTGAATTATGTTACCTAGGCCAGAGAAGGAGGAGAGAAGATAATGTGTGGAAGATATGATGCTGTCTCTAATAGGCATTTCCTTTCCACCACGGCTTGTTTATCTGTTTTCCAGAAATCAGCCAGAAGGGTATGTGTGAGGGAGAGGGAAAGCTCACACACATATGCTGCATGCATAACATACCCTAGAATCACTTAAGATCTTTTAATTTGGATAATTAGAATTTCTATGAAATCTGTTTGCCTTTCTGGTTTAGCAGAGGGCTGAGAACAATAAGTAAATATGTATTATAAAAGGTAATGCAAATTTATATGATATGTGTGTAGCAATAAAATAAATTCAAATAAATGGCTTCAAGGTTTCATTTGAGCACCCGTATGAAAATTCAGTAGCTTTCCTGAAACCTTTCCCATCCATTTCTGAATGCAAAATTGGCTCTAGAATTCTCATGCGAAGCAGGCTCCCAAATGATATTCTTGGCACTTACACGGTTAGCACCTAATGGTATCCAAAAGTGAGATAGCACATGAAAATGAGAATGTACCATAAAATAGGTTCAAATAACGGTCACATCAATGAAAATCACAAAGGCTGAGAATTATCCTGAGATTAAGGGTTGGGGGAAATGCTTGTCTATTTTATAGAAAAGATTATGATTTTTTTTTTTTTAACTAAAATCACTTTCCTTTCCTCTTCCCTTCATATCTCTTATCATCAGACTATACCAACAAATTATGTTGCCCTGTTGGGGTTATCTGTGGACCCTTGTGTCATGACCTTCATTTATTTGCACTGTAAGGTTTGAGTAGCATTGGAAAAAGCCTGTTCTGTCTGCTTCCCCCAATTATCTACATAACTCTGACCCCTTCCTCCTTTACTTCTTTACTCAAATGTCACTTTTACAGTATTTGAGCAACAAATCGTCACTCCCACCTATTGGCCAGAACACATAGATTGGTCTCTTTTTCCACTAGCATTATCTCATATATATATTTTTTACTCATTTTTTTGTATTTATTCTCCAATTCCTCTTATCCCAACTGTAATCTTTATAAGAGATGGTATTTAGAATTGCTTCTTGCACATAGTAGTTACTGAATAAATACTCATTGTGTGAACTCAGTAGGTACTAAATAAATACTCACTAGTTTTTCTTAGAAAGAGCTGACCCCAGGAAGTTTTCATAGTCTTTGTTCATGATTGGCAAAAATGTCAGTTCTGGCTGCTAACAATTCTGAGAATTAAGTACAAATAAATTAGAAAAGAGGAATAAAAAGTTGGATTTTCTAACTTTCTGAAGTCTCCAGTTTTATTTTAAAAAAAGGCGAAGTGTATAGTTCACTATAATTTAAATTTTGAGGGTCCCTACAGACTTCTGTGATATCAATTAGAAATCTGTTGTCTTCATTTTGATGGGGACTATTTTATTGGTATATTTCAAGGTCTGCATAAGAAACTGATAGAAATGAAGGAATACATGGTGTTTTTAGTATTGCTCTTATTTAAACCTGTGACTTTGAAAGAGACAAGATGATTTGCTGAGTCACAGTTTGGATTGTGTCCTCATCTATGAGTTATAGACCATGATTTTGACATACTAGGACAAAGCACTCCTGACTAGATGAAAGTGATTACACCATTTTAAAGTTGTTAATGGCCAAGGAATACTAGCAGTAATATGGTAAGGCGTAGGCATATTTTCTCTTTCTCAAGACACACACTCACACATACATAGAGTTAAATAAGCCCATAGATGAGCAATCAGGATGGTAAAATGTAGGAGTAAAAATTGAAAGAGGAGATGTGAATTAAAGGATTTTTAACTGTTCTTAAACATTTTCAGATTTTATTTATTTGACAGAGAGAGAGACAGCAAGAGAGGGAACACAAGCAGGGGCAGAGGGAAAGGGAGAAGCAGGCTTCCCGTGGAACATGGAGCCTGATGCGGGGCTCAATCCCAGGACCCTGGGATCATGATCTGAGCTGAAGGCAGATGCTTAATGAATGAGCCACCCAGGCACCCCTCAAGATTATTGAGACATTGTTTCACTCATTCAATAAACATATGTATTGGTTCTGTCCACTCCCAGGCCATGTACTAGATGATGTAGGTAAAAAATGCACAAGACAGACACAGCCTCTGCCCACATGAAACCTACATTCTTGTGGGAAGCAGTAGGAACAAATGGATTGAAATAGAACTAGTATATAAAATTATGGGGAGGTATAATTTAGCTTAATTGAGGAATGTGATCTTCAGAGATAAAATGTATTCCTTGTGAAATATTGAGTTCTTGATTGGTAGAAATATTTGAAAAGAAGCTCATCAGTGACTTTAAAGGCATTCTGTGGAAAATCTTACTATATCAGGGGGAGGACATATTTGACAACTCCTAAGGTACGTTCCAACTCGTAAATTCTGTGATTCAGCATTCAAGGGCCTCACTATCTATGGTAGGAGTATTCAACTTATTAAGTATGTGATGTAGCAGTGGAAGAAATTTACAATCAGATTAATTGCCTAAGTCGTACCTAGAAACTCTGCCACCCAGTCTCTCTCCCATCATTACCACAGAATTTATAATATAATTTGCAAATTGGCAGGTCTGGTTTTGATTGGCTTTGCAGCAATTTAATCAGCAATCTACATCTCTTCATCACAATTGTTCACACAATTGTAAATGCCTCTGCCTTTGTGATTGCTCCCCCCCCAAAAAAATCATCAAGAAAGTTTTCCACTGGCTTCTTAAAAATATTAGAATTAAGTGGTTTGTGGCAGTCATCCAGGACTATGGCTTTGGAGTATTTTTTGTAGTACAGAATTTTAATTGGAGCCTATGTGATATGATCTCTGATTTACATTGTGCTTGTACATCCACTTAATTGAGGCCCCTGACAAACGACACCCAGCTTTATTTGTGACAATAGCCAGAGGGATCATCTGCATGATGCAGTTTGATAACTCTTAATAAGTGATAAATGTGGCGTTGAGTTGAGTTTACGTAGCACACCTGCTACAGCAAATCCACGCAGCTGTTAACAGGTGTGAACACTTGTTTACCAGCATTACCGCGGTTTGCTCATTGCAGTCGGCCTCCTAGGTTTACTACTGCTGCTAATGAGTGAAACTTACCTGAAGAGCAGTATTGCCAGTGTCTGTGCTTCCCGGCACTGCTTACCGAAGAAGAAATCAGCAGGATTGAAAAGTGACTCTCTTGCAGTCCATCTCGGTTGACCTTCCCAGGATTGGGAACTTGGTTTCCCAGGCACATTATCTATTTACTCTGGGGTTTCTGCCAAAGAGTCTGCCATCCCGGCAACACATTTACAGTGATCAGCCCTTGCTGGAGGGAAGTAATCATGAATTGGAAAACTGCCTGAATTTATCCAGGAGACTCTCCCACTCCACCTTGGAGGATCAGGGTTTCGTGTTGGTTATATGAGTTAAATTTTACCTAAGCTTTTAGGGAAAAAATATACTCAAAGTGCCTTTGATACCAATTCCTGTACCCGTGTTATAAATGTTGTAGGCATCGAGACGATTTGACAGGATTTGCGTTTTCTTTGACAACCGACACAGCCGGTACATGCTTCGCTTATATTACCGAGGAGGGTTTCCCGGACTTGAATGTGAACTGTAGTTGGGAAAGGTGTCAGTGGAATGGAATGCTGAAGCTCAGTCAGTTTGTCCTCGTTCGAGAAGAGGGTGCACAACAGGCTCAAGTGGAATTGGGTTCGTGAAGTTGTAAGGGATGAAGGGATGAGGCTCTAGGGGACAGCGTCCCTAAGAAGGCATGATTGAGGAGCAAAGAGCTGTGCAGAGTGAGAACGTGTGACTAAGAACAAGCCCTCTCTGCCTGTGACAGTCTTCTGTACAATACATTCAGTCATGTAGGTTTCACTAAGAGCAAAAGAACTCTTCTCCCCGCCAAGCAAAAAAAGAAAAAATACAATAAAAATTTTTATCCATATTATTAAAGATGATTATTATGAATAATTAAATCAGGCAATGATTTGGCAAACCAGAGCTGTCTTCTATTGCAGAAAGCCAAAAAGGTTGAATATATAAGGAGGGAGGCCCTAATAGGGAATCAGGTTTCTTAACCAAATATGATTTTATTATCTTTGGGCTAGTTCTTTCTTAGCAATGTTTACTAATCCTTTATGCAGTGTTATTTTCCAGTGTTATTACAATCACCATAGATGATTAAGAAGATCAAATGTTAGAACTGATTTTTAAAAGAACAGTCATTTGATTTTGTTCGCCAGCCAAATTTAGCATCCTTTTATGTTCTTTATAATTAGTATCTTGGCTCAGATTATAGTCTCGCCTCCCCTGAATGCGTCAGATGCTGGTGTCACTGTGAAAGAGACAGGCAGGCCTCAGCTTGAACAAACTACTTGGCGATGGCAAGGTTCTAGTGAGAAGTGACATCGTACATTGACTCTTAATTGCAAAATTCCTTACTGAAGTTATTTCTCCTTTGTCTTTCAGTTAATGTTGGAGTGTATAAACAAAGCTTACCTATTCTATCAGCAGCAGATCACCCTTTCTCCTTCTGGAAATGACTGTAGTCTCAGCAAGTAGTTGAGCAATTACCAACACTCCAGCATGACTTTTCCAGGTACTAATTAATCCCTTTTGGAAGGTAACGGCAGAAACATCCCATGGGAGTACGTTGAGATTCTGTTGAGCTGAGCAAGTGAAAATCATATTGACTTGTAGAAATAAGGAACCTTTAAGCCATAGAACATCTGTAGATTCCACAATATGTGTGTTTGTTGTTAATTTGCCAATACACATCTTTCTGACTTTTACACTGGAATGTTTCTTCCTTCCATATTATTAAAGGAAGGAAAAATAAAGGTAGAATATAAGCGTATTTCTCTTGCTTAATCTAGAATTTAGGGGCCAGAAATAGAGGGTACACCTAAATACATAAAAGAAAAGCCTTTCATGTTAAAGAATGTAATATATATATAGGTTTCCTCTGATTTCATAAAAGAAAGGTTGTATTAAAGTAAAATGCAGAGTTAGATAATGTCTTTCTACCAAGAGAATGAGAAGGGAGTGTCACTATGACACTTATCTTTCCCTAAGAGTTCTTATCCCTACCACCCTGCTTGCCTCTCCTTACTTCTGTTTAAACACCAACCCAATTATCTTTACTGAATTCCTTTAAAATCATCTGAGAAAGGCCAAAATTTTAGCAGAGTCCTCATTTGTTGTCACTTAACGAGGTTTCCCATCCTCCAAGCTTCCTATTTATTATGCTTTTGCTTCCTGGGAACGGACCACTGACTGTTCTAGTCACAGTGACAAACAGTGCAAGGAAACCTCTTCCAGTTTTGGTGTGCATCTGTTCCCCCCCTCCCCATTCTAGATCAGTTTCCAGCTGAGGATTAAGGCTCATCTACATCATATTAAGAATAGAGAAAATGAATAAGTCTCTTGAGCTGACATAACTGGCCCCTAAAAAAAGGACAGTAACTTTATTAAAGAACTCTTTCATTGGTGCACTACTTCAACTAAAAAATAATGATAAAGGAATTATGTAAATGTGCCAAAATAGTATCATGCATAAGTCATTAACATGCCAGGTTCAGCTTTGTGTAATTTGTAGAAATTTGTGTAATATGGCAAATTAATGTCTGAAATATCTCCTAGTCTTAATATTCTGAAAATCTCTAACTCTTATAGCATAGTGGTTAAAAACATATGCTCTGAACTAGTAACATTCAACTAGTTCCAACTCACTCTGAAGAGAACATGAGATCAAACTCTGTAGGGAAATAAACATGAGCAAAGACATTTAGAATTAACATATAAGAACTTGAGTGATTTACACAATTTATGACTGCATTAAGTAAACCCAATCTTAGCCAACCTCAAATTAGATCATTTCTTAGGGGAAGACTTAGCCAAATTGTCTGTGTAGGGGTGAATAATTTGCCACCCCAAAATGTGTCTCTGGCATGTGACTTATTTTAGGCTGATTATTTTTATGAAACAGAAGGCTCAGAAAGAACCTTCGAACTTCCCTCTAACTGCCCAAAAGAATTTAGATAGAGGACCTGCTCCAGGAAGGGAATTACCACCATAGGTAAGTACGGCATAATCTGAACTAGATGTGATAGGGAGGAGATTAACAAAGTCTGTGAAAATTTCTTTCTGTGTCCCATTGTTTCTGTATGGCCCACCAAACATTTGTTTACCAAACCTTTATTCTTTTTCTTTTTCCTATGAATTGTCTGCCTTCCTTCTTAAATCCCAGACCTCTAACTCCTTCTTCTTAGCTGAGGAAGGTATATGAGCCTCAACTGCTTGGCTGCTTAGGCCTCATATTTTTTTATGGAGCCCCAATACATACATAAATAAATTTGATTTTCTTCTGTTAATCTGTCTCATGTCAATTTAATTCTTAAACCAGCCAAAAGTACCTTAAAGGGTCAGAGAAAAATTTTGCCTCCCCAACATCTGGTAGGGCATGAACAATTTTGAAAATACGTATTCTTTTACCTAGAAAAATCATTCTTATTTCTTAAGTAGTTCTCAGCATTTATTTGCATTATCTTAACTTTATTTACACAATAACCTTATGAGACAGATCTATTATTATTTTAATTTTGACAGGTCAAGAAACTTAATTATAAAAAGGTTAGGTAATGTATCAGGTTATGAAGCTGTTCAGAGCATATGTTTTTAACCACTATGCTATAAGGGTTAGAGATTTTCAGAATATTAAGACTAGGAGATATTTCAGACATTAATTTGCCATATTACACAAATTTCTACAAATTACACAAAGCTGAACCTGGCACGTTAATGACTTGCCTATGATCGTATAAATAGCTATGCCAGGCACCTGGGTGGCTCAGTTGGTTAAGTGTCTGCCTTTGGCTCAGGTCATGATCCCAGGGTCCTGGGATGGATTCCAGCATCAGGCTCCCTGCTCAGTGGGGAGTCTGCTTCTCTCTCTCCCTCTGCCCCTCCCCTCTGCTCATGTGCATGCTCTCTCTTTCTCTCCCTGTCTTTAAATCTTTAACAAAAAAGCAAAACAAAACAAAAAAACAACAGCTATGCCTCCTGGCTCCTAGCCCAAAGTAACAGCTTTAGCTACATGATTTCACTCATTTACCTATTCACATGTTGTGATTGATATTCCATGGTTTTGGTTACTCTGGACTGAGACACATATACTCTTTTTGCTCCCAAAGTAAAGTTTCTAATGGTATTTTCTGTGCACATTTTTAGAAAAGATAATTCTGTGACTAACAAATCTTTTTTTCCAGTTTGAACAAATTGAACCTCATTATGTGAATGAGTCATATTTTGCAGAGACTAATGCTATTTGAAACTCTGACTCCTGTTTGTCTTGAAATCTTTATGTAGAGGAGTAAGACCTTATCTACAGCTTATATCAAGCAGGCTCTTCTCCCCATTTCACCCTGATAAGTCCCTCCGCACTTGAACCTTTTTCTCCCCAATTTTTGTAGGTCTCAGATAGGCCTGACTTAGAAGTGGCTTATAATCAGATAGAATAGTAAATGTAATTAACTGAAGAATAAAAAGTTCCAGAATATCATGTCACCCTTTTCCCCCCTAAAGTTAAAAGTTCAATAGTATTTATCCTCTTAGATTAAAAAGGAAGAAAAAAAAATCCTTAAGCAAATATTCTCAAAAAGTTAATATTGATAGTACTTAATGGCATCTGTATACTTTATTCTGTTCTTCCACTAAGAAATCTCAGAACTTCAGGGGTTCCTGTGTGGCTCAGTCGTTAAGTGTCTGCTTTCGGCTCAGGTCATGATCCCAGGGTCCTGGGATTGAGCCCCACGTCAGGATCCCTGCTCAGCGGGAAGTCTGCTTCTCCCTCTCCCACTCCCCCTGCTTGTGTTCCCTCTCTCGCTGTGTCTCTCTCTCTCTCTGTCAAATAAATAAATAAAATCTTTTAAAAAAAAAGAAATCTCAGAACTTCCAATAAATTTTTATGTGAGGTGTGTGATGTCATCTCTTGACAATTATGAGAATTATGTATCCTTAATATAATATATACTCACTCAGAACCAGTGAAATCAATCATATACCCATTTAGTCACTAAATAATTTGTTTTTTTCTTTCTCACAGGACACTATATTAGTCAGGAAAGGTTGGATTTTGCCAAAGTAACAAATTACCCTCCAAATCATCTAGAGCACATTTTGGAAGTGGAGGGTGGCTTTGTTCCATGTTAGACACTCAGAAAGTTGGGCACTTGGAGGTTCCGCCACTTTAGAATACTGCCAATGTGTGCCTTCCAGATTGGCTGCAGCAGGAGGAAAGAAAATGAGAAAAATACATGCTCACCCCACCCTCAATTACCTCAGACTGAAAATAGCATGTAGCAGTTCTGTTCACATCCCATTGCTAGATGGCTCATGAGGCCCCAACAGCAAGGAGGACTGAGGAATAGAGGGAAACACATGACCTATTTGGCACCCAGTAGAGTTGTTTCCATTGGCGACTGACTAATGGCTGAAAGCATAGGCTTTAGAGCCTGGCAAATTTAGTTAGATTGATCTTGGGCTCTGTTGTTTACTTACCTGGGTAAATTTCATAATCTCTCTGTTTCATCTTCTAGAAATGGAGATAACGATTTTATGTACTTCACAGAGTTTTTGTGATCTTTAATGGAATGATACACATAAAAGTATATAGTAGAAGATCTGTTATATAATAAGAACTCAGTAATATTCTCCAATTTAAAAAAATCTTCTGACAAATATTTATATCGCCCACTCGAGAGGTAAAGACTAGAGAAAGGAGACAAAGGAAATAAGTCACCTGCCTTCATGGAAATCTTGGTAAATCAGAGAAGAATGGCATTCTTAGAGATATAAAACTTGTATCTGAAGGCTTATTTTGCTCCAATAACTTTTGAAGGTTTCCTATCAAAACAATAAAAAGAAATGTTAACTTGCTTCAAAGGGAGAAAGTAACAAAACAAAAAAAGCTCCTTAAGCATGTTTAAGAAGAGCAACAGGCTCTGAAACAAGTCTTCTCGTGCTCAGAAAAAAAAAAAATCATGAGTTCATAAAGGTGAAGATACGGAAGGGTCTCCCTTTCTGTAACTGAACTCGGTTCATGTGGGGAATGTGAGGAGTAGGTGGCATTTATTGGTATGCTAGGAAAAAGATGAGCTATTTCATTTGCAAAAGTGTCAGGTAAGTTTGTCTCACATGCTGATGAATTGTATAGTTATTAATAATAAAATTTAGTGCTGTCAGAGATCTGCTCGTGATGATGGGGACTTTTTTGAATCTCATCATAATTCAAGGCTGGGTTGTTGATCCTAAACTCAATTCTCCCATCCTAAAAAGCAAACCAAAACCAAAACATAATAATAAGTAAAAATAGAGTGGGAGAAGAATGACAGCTCTGGAACTGTGATGTTTTCTAGGGCTATAGACTGAGTTACACAAACTTTATAATTAGCCTTTAGAAGAAAATCCAGGTCAAAATTTAGTCCAGTTAGCCTCTCGAGCATCTCATTAATCAAAACCTGCTTAAGGTGATTTCCTTATTCTAAGCACCATGTGGTGTGAAATACTCAGTGTTTATAAGCCCCCACTGTTCACTTTAACAATGTCATGGCAATAGGTTTCTGTTTGTTTCTGTCTTTGTTTTGTTTTATTTGGTTGGTTTTGCGTTTGTGTATCTCTGCTTTATCTTTCAAGATGTTTATGAGGAGAGCATTACCTACCCATTTCGTAGTGTGTACCTTTCCACTTACTAGCCCACTGCTTTAGGAAATATGAGATACATACAAAAAGGGAAGTTAGTTTAAATTTAAAATGTGTAAGTCATGGTAGACAAGCAACTCAGAGATTGTATCAATGCTATTACAGTGGCTGACAGATTTGGCGAAAGAAAAAAGGAATCAGATCAGGACGTTTGAAATCTCCTGCCTCCATTCTGCCCTAACATATATTCAGTTAGATATGACTGAAACAGTAATCGCAGAAGTTTCTCAATCTGTCCATCACTTTCCTCAACAGTAGCCACAAGGATAAAAATGACTCATCTATAGGTCATGATAATTTTGAAGGAAAAATGTGTTATGGTGCATTGTGGGTAAAATATGCAAATTATCAGGACAGCAGAGATAATTAAATTTTCTCAAATCAGAATAAAATGACCTTCTTTGATTGAACCCCTTTTTCGAGGGAGACACCAACTCACCGCATTCATTGTTATAAGAGCCTGCCTTGTAATAAAGTCAAGCTTGACAGATGAAGAGATTAGGAAGCCTGAGGATTTATAATAGGAAAAAAAAAAAAAAAAGAACAAATAAATTGAGGCAGAGAAGATGCTAGATTCATGATGTATGCCACTTTTCCTCTATATTATTTCAGTTGTTTTGATAATTCACAGATGCTGTTAATTAAATCTAGCAGAGAATAGTGTAAAAGTAAGCAAAGTTAGGTCAGAAGACATGATAATGCTTATTAACCGGATGGAGACCTGTGATAATATTTACACTTTTAATGAAAATAGTTGTGCTTTTTTTTTTTTGTTTTTTTTAATTTACGTTTTCACTCTGACCTGACATCTACTAAAATGTTTGGAAATTCAGAAGCACTCTGTGAATATTTGTTGAATCAATGACTAAATAAAAGGATAAAATAAGTCATTATAGCATATTGATTCTGTTTCCCATTCCAGATTCAATGTAAATGCCCATGCGATATTAGTTACCAACCTAATGCCACCCAACTTGTTATTTTTCTTTAAACTAGATAGATTTGTCAGTAATGTATTGGGCTTGGATGGATTAAAATGAAGATCTGAAATCTTATTTGACCTCATTTGTGTACTAAATATTTTAAAATCAGTCACCTGCCTCTGTTGTCTACTGCGCTGATTCTCTTTAAGTTATAACTGGGAGTGATGTGTTTACACACGTGTGAGTGTGCAGCTGTGTGTGTGCACTTGCATGCATGCCTTCCCTGACAGGACATCTTTTTACTTGGCAAACCTTTTTGCTCCCGGGCAATCCTACATGCGCTGTCATCAGGAGATTAATTTGGTTTTTAATGTCAGCAATATGACTGTAAAATGAGCTTTGGGTGATAAATCAGTGTTCATATTCAGAACCACCAATTAGAAGATCTGTGACTTTGAGACAGTAATTTTATTTCTTTGGGTCTTGTTTTTCCTATAAAAAATAAGGACATAATCTCTACTTACTCTCGGTACTGTCCACAGCTATTCTGAAGTGCAAAGAAAAATGAGGCTCTAAAGAGGTATAATTTATGTGAAAATTTCTCTAAATGAGTCACTAAGATTTCATTCAGCTTATTTGAAAAACAGTTCTACTGGATCTAAGCAAACATCCAGTCCTATACCCAGTGCTTTGCAAAGGAAGATACAGGGGGCAGGACTCTGCAGTGACTCTGTACAAAGCAGGGGGTCTTCCTCTGTCACCCCATTTGGTGATAGCCACAACCTCCCAAACCTCTCTCTCCTCTTAGCCATCTCTTTCCAAAAATATATAGTGTAGGAAACCCTTCCTAATTCAAAACAACAGCAACAACACCAATACCACCAACAACAAAATATCCAGGAAAAAAAAACAACCCTCAGAATTTGATCATGCAGATTAAATGTCAAGACGACCAAGAAAGGGTCTGCAGAAGGTTCTACTTAACATGGACCTTCCAGTGTCTTTTTTGCACACAATTTCCTTTCCTTTCCTACAGATATCGTAACTTGGACACCATGGTCATGGTAGTTCACCTCTATTTGCACTGTGCTCTCCCATATCTACCAATTTATTTTAGCCTCCAATAGCTCACTTTTCTCAGTGCAAATTCATCTCTTTAGCCACGAATAACCACTATACTTCATAGAATTCCATTTAGCTGGGAACACCCTGACATGATACACAGACATCCTCAGAACTAGCCTTTTCCTAGTTTTTAGAACATAATAACCTGCTCAGTTCCTCCTACCTTTATCATTCCTTTTATCCACTGCTAGATCTTTAGTATATTCTTAGTCCCCATTTTTAAATGGCATGCCTTTCTTTTATGCTAATTTCCTTTTCCTTCTGCAGTCTCAATCATATTACACTTAGTTACCCTTTCTTATTGAAACTACATTTCATCTTTATTTTGCTCTCTTTTGAATTCACTCCACTATGCCCACTTTGCCCCACTCACATTTATCCTATTTTCTAGTCCCTCACCACTAAACTGTGCTACATATTCCCAACTGTGTCCAGCCTGAGTCCAACCTGAGTTGTCAGTTCTGCCTGATTTGATTTTGAGCTTAAATATATTCTTTTTTAAAAAGAGGTATTTATCTATTTTGGAAGGTGGAGGGGCAGAGGGAGAGACTCTTGAAGAAGACTCCCCACTGAGCATGGAGCCCCATCAGTGTATCTTGGATAGTTGAATCCTTCTTTGTTTAGTTGGGTCATGATGACTTTACAGATTTACCAATCTTGATTCAATAGTGGATCCTACCTAATAAATTCCATTATTGAGTTCTTATGCCAAGTATTTTTCTAAGCACTTGTAGAAAACTGACTGTTTACCGTTTTCCTGTCCCACCTAACCTTATTATTATGTGACTAAATTATAACAGTTAGATGTTGTTGAACATGATGTATACATTCCCAAACCCTGCCCTCAAAAGTCTCCAGTGCATTTCTCCATATATTCTCTCTCCTCTTTTTTGTCAGTGAGATGCAGAAAATAAAGGATGGGCTTTGAAGACCTGATGGATGGCAGAGCCACTAGATGGCAGAGCCACTGACTGGGTCCCTGAATGTTTAGAGCAGATCCACCCCATTCCCTGACATGCATTGTTCGATAATGTGTTGTGTTAAGCCACTGAGAGGTCTGGTTGATTTGTAAGAGCAGTTGGCCTACTCTAAATACTGCATTTTCATATATTAAGTCATTTAACTGACATAGCGAGACTTTGAGGCAGGATTAGATTTAGGGAAAGCTGAGGAATTCCTGGAGGGACGTGAGTATACTAATGGTAAACAGAAGCAAATGAAGCATTCCCCTTGTAGAAAGACTAATATCTACAGTTGACCCTTGAAGAACATGGGGGTTGGGGCCCTGGCTCCCCATGCAGTCAGACATCCCTGTATAACTTGACTCCCCAAAAACTTGACTACTAATAGCCTACTATTGACTGAAAGCCTTACCAATAATACCATTAACAAACCAAACTATTTTAAAGACTGAGAAATAGAAGTATCACACACATATATATATCACATATATATATGAAACTGATGTGATATATGATATATATAATATATATTATATATAATACATATATAATATATATTATATATAATACATATATAATATCTCAAGACAATTACGAAACAGTTAATTGCTAACAGAACAAGCCACCTTCTATCCTTCCCAGCCCCAATGAAAGACTGAGTTCTCTGAAGGGCATCTCAGGTAGACAGTGGCCCTAGTGTGATAGGCACTCTCTGATATCGTGAGGGGAAGAGGCTACAAATAAAGATTGGTCTCACTGAACTCCTGTGTCCTTCTGAGGACAACAAGAGTAATATTACCATGGCAATGGTCCCTATTCCCTTGTGCACTTAAAATGGTAGGATACTTGATATCCTAGAGAGGTTAGTAAATCATCCTAAATCATAGACATTATGGGAAAAAAAATTTTTTTTTGAAGATTTTATTTATTTATTTGACAGAGAGATCATGAGAGCAGGAACACAAGCAGGGGGAGTGGGAGAGGGAGAAGCAGGCTTCCCACTGAGAAGGGAGCCCGATGCGGGGCTCGATCCCAGGACCCTGGGATCATGACCTGAGCCGAAGGCAGACGCTTAACGACTGAGCCACCCAGGCGCCCTGACATTATGGAAAAATTAAGTGTACATTTCACTTGAGGAAAATATTAGCTCCTCAGAGTTTTTGCTTTGTGGAATTAGGGACAGAGCTTTGAAAAGAAAGTTGCTTAACAAGGTTGCAAAGTTAAAATATTTTTTAGGAGGTTGTTGGAAGTGTTTTATATTTTGGTTTGTTATTTATTCTCAAAATTTCTGCCAATGGTGTTAACACTGGGAAAATCATTGGTAGACTCAGTTGTGATTATTATTGACAAAAGCGGTGGCTTTCTCTCAGTGGTTATTGCATATCCTTAGCAACTAGGAAAAGAACATACGTAATGTAAATTAAGGTGGCAGAAACTAAAACTTAGGAAACCAGACTAGCCATGATCAAAATTATTTCTTTTCTAGACTTAGCATCCTTCACATTAATTTAAATGATGTTATTTGTTGGATTGATTTTTTGTTTCTCAAACACTTCTGGCAAAAAAAAAAGACTTTTGCATATTGTTTTTATTCAACAAACTTCATCTTATATTTGAGTATATATTACTGAATATATAGTACCAAGCAGCTGTGTAGATCCCAAAGTAATAAATAATATGAATTACCCTCCAAAGTGTTGATCTGACTCTTCAGCTCTCAAAATTGTCTTATATTTTTGAGGTACAGGGTCAAATGTGTATTAGTCAGGATTCTCCAGAGAAATATATACATAGAGAGAGAGAGATTTAGTATAAGGAATTGGTTCACGTGACTGTAGAGACTGGCAAGCCCATATCTACCTTGTGGGCAGGTAAGCTCAAGACCCAGGAGAGCCAGGGGTGCTGATGAGGTCTGAAGTCAGTTTGCTGGAACATTCACTCTTGCTCAGAGGCAGAACTTTCTGTTCTAGTATGGTCTTGAACTGATTGGATGAGGCATTATGGAGGGCAGTCTCCTTACTCAGAGTTCCCTAATTTAAATGTTAATCTCATCCAAAAAAACCCCTTCAAGTTGACACATGAAAGTAACTATCAAAAAGTGCCACAGGATTTTGATCTTAAAAGAGTCAGGGCCAGCCTAATTCTAAACTTCTCTGTTCTTTCCCCTTATCTCTAGAAGTCTTTGCCTTGGCACTGGGACCTTAATATCCCTCTCAATATGCCAAGATCTAGTAGGAGTGGCTTACACCCATTTGAAAGAACCCCATCATTTCCATTGACCTGGCCTGGAGGAGACACCTTAATCTCCATACTTGTACCCCATACTATTTTTATTTCTGTTGCGAAAAGTCCCTGTTGTGACCGGCCAGGGAGTCCAGCTCTAACTTCCATCCTTGTTGCCAAGTCCTGTGTTTTGAAACTTGCTGAATGCCCCAGTCTCCTCTTGAGGATTAAGGTTTTAGCAGGTTTTCTTCCATAGAATCAAGGCCATAGTTTTCAACTTAGCTTAAGTGACAGTGTCCCATCCACCCAATGCTGGGCATGCCATATGAAGACTTTGTAAATGTCCTCAATGCTTTTCTCTGTCTATTTGCTGGGGAAAAAAATGTTCTAATCTTTGGTAAGCCGTTATAAAATCTTTACCTAAATTTCCTCAGTGAGCTCCTACAACTCCTCTAGACCTAAGAATCATACACAAAATTCAATGGACAGACCCATCAGACCATCTGCCCCAGCCTGCTCATTTTTCCACCCGCCCACACCCAAATCACATATTTCTGTGTTCTTCCCTTCTTTATCCAGCCTACCACCATATCTCCCCAATGTAATTCCCTTTATCTTTATAGTCTAACTCATTCTTGTGTCATTTAGCATCCCTATCGCCCTGTGTGACTTAACCTGACATGTCCATGTCTTATATATGCACTTGATCGTACATTCCCTGGGGGGAGTATTCTTGCTATGGCTGTGTGAGATTCAGCTCTTCCAGGTGGATCTTAATCATTTTCAGAGCTGTCAGGGTTGTATCTCTCTCACCAGTGAAGATGAGAACACTTTCGAAAGTAATCATCAAACTAGTGTGTGAACTCTGAGTAATATACTAAATTAACACTGGGAATGTTGCTCCTTATTGACCTGGCTTTAAGAATGTTGTAATTTCACATATTAGTTCATTGAGTCTCTCTAAGCAAGCTTAAACATTCACAGACTCCTAAAAAGATAAAGGCTTCTACTGTTAACTAGTTAATGTTCTTTTTTTTTTTTTTTGGTCAAAGTTTTTTTTTTTTTGTGTGTGTGTGTGTTTTTTATTATGTTATGTTAATCACCATGTTGTAAACAAATAAATTGATGAAAAGTAACCTGGGCTTCACAGGTAATATGTGGAACAAGGTAGGACAAAAAGAAGGCCCCGTCATTGATTTTAAATGGGTTGGGGGTGGGGGAGAAGCAAGGTTTAGTCCAAAGAGTGGGGCTACTCTATCTTATGCCTCCTCATTTTACCAATCATAAATTGAGAACCATGCATATTGCATGGCTATTTATAGAAGAATATCCTTTGATAAGGATCTATTTCTGTCAAGATATGATGTAAATAATGTGACGGACATCACGTCATCGGTCATGATATCCTTTTGAAGCAAGAATGCTCAGCTGTGAGAATTTCCTGTCTTGGGACCAAGTGTGGAGATAAAGAGATAGAGACTATAAAGATCACTACGTCCTTCTTTTCTCCTTTCTTTATCAAGCTTGCTATTATGAGGGCCCAATTTAATTAGGCCTTGTAAGTGGAATAAGGGGAATGTGAAGCCACTTTGTGCCCAGTATTTTTTAGAAAATTTTATTGACATGCAGGAAAGTACCTGAATGGTAAATATACAACTCAACAAATTTCCAAAAACTGAATTCATCTGTGAAAACTACATCAAGAAATAGAACATTGTAAGAATTCTTAAAGTTCTCTTTCTGACCCCTTCCAATTACTGCCCCCCAAAATAACTAGTATCCTGACTCTGACAAAACAGATTTATTTTGCCCATTTTTGTACTTTATACATTACAAACACACTACATTATATAAATGTATTGTCCTTTACATTATTAGTTTACAAATCTCTAGTGCCTTTATTGTTTTGTTCAACCACTAAGTTTATAAGAGCCATTCATACTGTTGCAGGTATTTGTAGATTGCTCATTCCCATTGCTGTATGATATTTCCCGGTGTGAGTATATCATCATTTATTGATCCATTCTGTTGATGGATATTTGGGTAGCTTTCAGCTTGGAGTTATTACAAATAATGTTGCTATAAACATTTTAGTCCATTATTTGGGGGAACATATATAAACATTTCCGAAGGCAGGTTGCGTTTCCCCTGATTTTAATTCTTCTAGATAATTCAAAGGAATTTCAAAACATTAAGAGTAAAACCTATCTTGACTATGTATCTCCTTTATACTTGCCTCATTCTCCTCGTCCCATTAAGAGCAAATATCCTGGGGAGTTAAACTCTTTCATTTTTTTCTTGAATCCTCTTCCAGCTAAAGCAAAGACTCAGATTGCCACATCAGGCTCACAGAGATCTTTCACTAATAATTTCAAGGATATGAATAATCTCGTGGCACAGGTGAAGCAGAGTGTCTCCTGATGTCCTTCCCAGCAGTGTCAGACGCACTCTCTTGCCTAGGTCAAAAGAACTGATCTCTTATCGAAATGGACAGTTTCTCACAGGGAAGATTTAGGTAATGAAATCTCTCCATTCTGTACTCAGTTACATAGTTTATGTGATGTTTTCCAGGAACCTAGGCCTCATAAATCTATAAATCAATGATATTCTACTAAAATAATTTCATGAATAAGAACTCTCCTCCAATACCGTTAGTTTATTTGCTGTGAGGTGCAAACTGGAGTCATCTGTGTTCATGCTTTCCTGGAAACATCACCCAGGTAAAGGTAGACAAATAGACCACAAGCCAGCTGCTTAATCCCTCTCTTTCCATACTGCAAGGAGGTATTTATCCACATCTATTTATTTGTCAAGACCATCAATGAGCCCTATATATTTTTTTAAGATTTTATTTATTTATTTGACAGAGAGAGAGAGAGAGAGCACAAGTAGGCTGAGTGGCAGGCAGAGGGAGAGGGAGAAGCAGGCTCTCTGCTGAGCAGGGAGCCGGACGTGGGACTCGATCCCAGGACCCCGGGATCATGACCTGAGCCGAAGGCAGCTGCTTAACCGACTGAGCCACCCAGGCGCCCCAAGCCTATATATTTTTAAAAGACTTTGTTTATTTGAGAGAGAGAGAGCATGATTGGGAGGGGGTGGCGAAGGGCAGAGGGAAAGGGAGAAGCAGACTCCCTGCTGAACAGGGAGCCCAGCATGGGGCTCCATCCTAGGACCCTGATGCAGGGCTGGATCCCAGGACCCCAGCAATCATGACCTGAGCCAAAGGTAGATGCTTAACTGACTGAGCCACCCAGGTGCCCCAAAACCTATATGTTTTTTAATTCGGTGATCAGTTCTAGGTCCTCTTCCTATTTGATCTATCAGCAGCACTTGGCAAGCTGATTACTTATGTACTTTCCTCGCTTGGCTTCCAGGCAGTATTTCTCTTTCCCTGTATCTCTCTTCTTTTTCCTACCTCAGGCCACTCCTTTTTATTCTTCCTTTACGGGTTCTTCTTATCCTTCAGAATCTTTAAAATTGGAGTGAGGGGCCCCTGGGTGGCTCAGTCAGTTAACTGTATGACTCTTGATTTTGGCTCAGGTCATGATGTCCAGGTCCTGGGATCGAGGCCGTTTGGGCTCCATGATCAGCTCAGAGTCTGCTTGTCCCTCTCCGTCTGCCCCTTCCTCCTGCTCATGCTCTCTCTCTATTTATTTGAGATAAATAGATAAATAAAATCTTTTAAAAAATTAAAAAAATAAAATGGTAGTGCAACATAGAACATAGTCCTTGGAAATCTCTCCTATTCCCTTTTAATTTCACAGTCTCATTACTTTAAATCCCATCTACATGCTGAAGACTCCCAAGTTTGTATCTTCCTTTTGGTCCTTCCCCATCCTGCTTTTTGTTCCCCAGCTTTCCTGAGGTATAATTTACAAAGAACATTGCATATATTTAAAGTATATAACATGATGATTCAATGTTACATACACATGGTAAAATTATTGGTCCTTTCTCTTGATCTCCCTACTCATATCCAGCTGCCTTTCTTGACATCTCTATTTGTCCATCAGTGACTATTAGAAATTGAACATGTCTAAAACTGAATTTCTATTCTTATTCTTCAATATTCTCCTCCCATTTTCTTCTCCATCTGAAAAAATGACAACTCCATCCTTCTAGGAACTTGGGCTAAAACCACAGTGCTTTCCTCACCTTCTTCCCTTTCTTTACACACACGTTCCATCCATCATCAAGTCCTCTTGATTCTACGGCCAACATTTAAAAAGAATCAGACTTCTCCCATCTCCACTTCCAAAAGTAGTTTTAACTTAAAAGTAATGAAACTTAAGCATTATGGTCCCTCACTTGTATCGGGCCTTTCTAGGTCTCTGTGGATTCAGGAGAAAGGAATCTAACCGTGTGGTAGAGGCACAAAGTGCCTTGAGCCCTATCATACATGCCAGTGGTGGACCTGAGGCTGGCAGTAGGGGGCACCATGCTGGTAGCACTCCTTTCTATAACCACCAAGTCCAGAGCGACACTTGCTCCTGGTTGACCTTGACCAGTATCTGGGCCCTACCATTCACACCAAGGGGAAGAATCTGAAGGCATCATGGTTCTTCTATCTACTGGATCAACATTATAACCGAGGCTTATCCATCCCCCCCCCCCCCCCCGCCCCCGGACCAGCCCAGTGGTAGCAATGGTGAGAAGGGGGGAGGAACCCCGGGAGATAAAGATTAGGCCAACCTGGACCAGCGTTTGAGGCAGTGGCTTTCTCCAGGGGTCAAAGAAGGGAAATTCAAGGACTAGAGCTTTGGAGGACTTCCATCCATCATGAGGCACAGCCAGGGCAAGAACTGCAGAGGAAATTATGAAACTAAAAGCTATTTTTCTACACTGTCAAAAATAAAAGACAGATTTTATGTAAGCTGGCTTCCACAAAAAAACAAGTTTTGATTTTTTTCAATGAGAGAATTACCTTTCTATTCTCTCTACTAAAGTATTATATGAGGAGGTGTTCAAAAAATGCTTCTACAATGTAGGGAAAAAGTAACAAAGAAGTGTATCATGCAGCTAATAATAACAATAACAATAATAATAATTTATATATTCCAAGACTTTTATGATACCTGCATTGTCAGCTTTTTAATACTGGTAATATCTTTACCTTTTCTAAATAAATATTTACTTCCATACCTGACTTTATAGCAATAATTTTGTATTTTTTTAGAGGGCCCCACAAAACCCATATCTATTCCTGTGCATTGCTTTCACCTTATTTCAGGTGTCCACCAATCTGTAACCTAGACTAACTCAGGAACCTCCAGGCCTCCCTGATTTGCCCTGGCCCCTTTCCACTTAATTCACAAAAGAGCAGTCAGAGTGATCATTTTAAGCTGTAATGCCCTCCTTTTGCTGGAAACCTGCCAATCACTTCCTGCCTCACCCAGAGTCAGGGCCAAAGACCTTACACTGGCCTAGCTCCTAACCCACTTAATCCTCTGACCTTATCTGCCCTCCCTCTCTTACTCAGTTCCAGTAAGGTTGCTCTCTTCCCTGCTCTGGGAATGTGACAGGAAGGTTCCATGAGCCCTTTTTCCTGGAGGATGCTCCCTAGGATACACATACAGCCTTTTTCCTGACTTCCTTAGACTGCTTATAAATAGCAGTGAGAACTCCCTCATCATCCTGTTTAGAACTGACTCCTCACCCCCGACAGGGACATCTTCTCTGCTTTATTTTTCCATACTTTATCATCTTCTAAGATGCTATAATGTCAACTTGCTTATTTGTTCATTACATTTCTCCCTTCATTGCTCCATAAAGGCAGGGATTTTTATCCGTTATAGTCACTTACTGTTCTCTCTCACAATATCTAAACAATGCCTGGCACATAGTTGGTCCTCAATAAATGTTTTATGCATTCATAAATGAATAAATGATTGAGTGAATAATTTATGCTTCCTGCATTCTTGCAGCTCAAAGTTTAGAGACAGAAATATCAGTCCTCAATTATTGTTTTGGTCCTAAGTATAATAAAAAGTTGTTAAAGATTTGTGACTGGTTAAGTAACATCATGAGATCTTTGTTTATGGAAGAGAGTTATTGAAACATTTATGGAAGATGGCATGTTTGGGGTAAGACTAGAGTCAAGAAGACCAATTATTTAGGAGTAATGTGATAATTGTCTGCACTAAGATAATAGAAAAAGTATTACAGTGTTTGGCATATTAATCCTGAAACTTTCATGGATGATTCTCTAGGGCTTTTTTATTCTTTGTTTGTTTGTTTGTTTTTATCTAAATATTTGACCTCGTATAGGCAAATCCCAAATTAAAATTGAATAACTGAAGGGTATCCTATAATACCGAAAGAATTGAAATCTAACATTAATGGGGTAACATGCCTTCAGGAAAATTTCTTCCAGAAATGAAAAGTTTAATACATACATACCCATTAGTTACCAACACTTTAACCTTGAGGAATACCTGTGGGGAATACCACCTTAGCATTCACCATAAAAGCACATCCATCTACCTATAAAACAGCAGAGCATTCCTATTATAGGAGATAGGAAAGAGTGGCAGTGGGAACAGGAGGTGTTTCTTCATTCTTGATTCCCAATGTTTGTGGGCATCTCCTCTCCATAAACTGAAGATAGCAAATTGCTATTCATATATCAAAACACACCGGAGAGGCTGGAGAAAAGAAAAAAAAAAAAAAAAGCAGATGGAAAGGGAGGAGGAGGGGGTAAAAAGAAATGGAAGGGAAGCAAGCTGACACCTGTTTTCCAGCACAATGATCATTAAACTTATCACATATTATGCCAGAAGCTTTATTTTAAATACCCTGTCTGCTACCTTCCAGGTTAAGTAAATAGTTTTGAATATGCATTTCATTCAAATTGCTTTCCATCACAGTCAGTAACTGCAGTTAAAATGACTGAGTAGCTTTGAGTCCTTCCAGAAAAACAACAAAGAAGTATAGGGAATGCTATCCCCATCTTGTTCATTCAGGAACATTTCCTTGTTTCTGGATATAAAGTAGATGTATTTAGTACCTCCCATTAGTTTGGCCACCCATTAGTATTCTAATAATCCTAACAACAACAATAACAACAACAACAACATAATAATGATTACAGAAGAAAGTGAAGAAAAGATTAGGGTAAGCAATAATTTAAAGGTTTAGTACTGGCCCTAAGAGAATTTCTCACCATGAGGCTAGGGATTAGTCTTCAAATGGAAATTTCTGGATATATAAGCCATACTTATATCAACTTAGTTTCTTATAAACATAAAGCTTAGTGTGTTGTGCTGACTCAACTGTCTCTGGAAATATGTATCAGTTCTAATAATTACAAGGTCCATCTATGATATAGCAAACATTATTTTGAAATTAGTCTTTATTGATTAGTAACTATTCATATGCTTCACTGTTACTACAACTGTTATATGAATGTAATAATTGCTGCCGAGGACAACAATTGAATTCCCTTTTCTCTTGATATTTATGTTTGTTGGAATGAACATATTGATGATCTGGAAATGTTAAGTTCTTACTGTGCAAACACTTGTGTTTCTAAACTAAATGTAATCAGTAACTATAAAATTTACTACAGGCTTTTAGTGTAACTGCTTATTTTCAGGATATCGATAAGTATACATTTAATTTAAAGTGTATATTCTCAGATGAAAATGAGAGACACTGTAAGAATATATTTCCATGATATTAAGAGCTAGAATCAGCTCCATTGCTATTTCTAGTTAACTATACAAATTTACTTAATTGACTTGACACCAGTGTCCTCACATACAAAATGGGAATAACATTTTGGTAATTACATAAGTAGTTGTTATCTGACCACCCCTTTTCCACTAAAGGAAACAATGATAAGATCTGGACATAATACCAAAAAGCAGCTACACCGGGCAGTGATCAGCAGCAGACAGACTGTGGTGGGAGTACATGCATTGAAGTATATAAACAGGATTCTCAAACCTGTGATTTTAGCCTGGGCCCAAGGATAATTATCATGGTATTAGCAGAATGTGTGCTGCTGGTGGTAGAACAGCTGCAGTATTTTGACCTAGGAAATCAGAAAAAATGAAGCTACCAGGGATTTATGGCTACTGAAGAGAGCAGGGAATCCCTAGGAGGGACAGAGCCAGAGAGATGATCCCATATCTATCTACCAGGAGCCCTGTACTATGCGTACATAGTACAGACTCAAAACAGCTGAGCCAGAGACAAAAGACTGAGATGTGCTTCCACCAAAGGAACAGAGTTTACATTCCCAGTCTATCTAAGACAATTGCCTGCTGAAGTAGGGGAAGCAACACTAATCAGAGAAAATGACAGATTCTGCACAGAGTGCAATTAAAAATTACCCCATATATAAGAGGAATCGGGAAAATGGAGCCCATTTTCAAGAGAAAGGAAAACAGACTCTAGAATGGCCTAGCTGTTGGAACTAGCAGACCAGAGTTTTGAAATGGCTATTATAGTTTTCCTCAAAGAAGAAAAGCAAAATATTCTCACATGAATGAAGATACTGACAGCAGAGAAATATTGTATAATATAAAGAACCAAGTGGATATTCTAGGACTATAAAAGCCACCAGCAATTGCACTACTGGGTATTTACCCCAAAGATACAAATGTAGGGATCCGAAGGGGTACATTCACCCCAATGTTCATAGCAGCAATGTCCACAATAGCCGAACTATGGAAAGAGCCAAGATGTCCATCAACAGATGAATGGATAAAGAAGATGTGGTATAGGGGCGCCTGGGTGGCTCAGTCATTAAGCGTCTGCCTTTGGCTCAGGTCATGATCCCAGGGTCCTGGGATCGAGCCCCACATTGGTCTCCCTGCTCCGCGGGGAGCCTGCTTCTCCCTCTCCCACTCCCCCTGCTTGTGTTCCCTCTCTCGCTGTGTCTCTCCCTCTCAAATAAATAAATAAAATCTTTAAAAAAAAAAAAAGATGTGGTATATATATATATATAATGGACTATTATGCAGCCATCAAAAAGGAATGAAATATTGCCATTTGCAACGACGTGGATGGAACTGGAGGGTATTATGTTGAGCGAAATAAGTCAATCAGAGAAAGACATGTATCATATGAGCTCACTGATACGAGGAATTCTTAATCTCAGGAAACAGACTGAGAGTTGCTGGAGTGGTGGGGGGTGGGAGGGATGGGGTGGCTGGGTGATAGACATTGGGGAGGGTATGTGCTATGGTGAGCGCTGTGAATTGTGTAAGACCTGTACCTCTGAAATAAATAATACATTATATGTTAAAAAAAAGAAGATAGTAGGAAGGGTAAAATGAAGAGGACATAATACCAAAAACAGCTACACTGGGCAGTGATCAGCAGCACTGATCTCGGAGGGGGCAGTGATCAGCAGCACAACCCTCGGGGTTGGGGGAAACGAACCATGAGAGACTATGGACTCTGAGAAACAAACTGAGGGTTCTGGGGGCGGTGGGGGGATGCATTAGCCTGGTGATGGGTATTAAAGAGGCACGTATTGAAAGGAGCACTGGGTGTTATACGCAAACAATGAATCATGGAACACTACATCAGAAACTAATGATGTAATGTATGGTGATTAACATAACGTAATAAAATTAAAAAAAAAAGCCATCAGTGAACTTAAGATTTTACTGGATGGATTTAACAGCTGAATGGAAATGATAAATGAAAGATTCAGTGAACTTGAAGATAAAATAATTTATCTGATATGAAGAACACAGAAAAATAAAGACTATTAAAAAACTAACAAAGCCTCAGGACCTTTTAGATAATATCAAATAGTCGTTTAGAGTCCTAGAAGGAAAGGAAATATAGAATGAAGCAAAGGAAAAATTAAAAAATAATGGTTGAGGGAGGGTTTCCTCAATTTAATTAAAGACAGAAATTCCACATATAATATTCTCAAAAACAAGGCAGAAAAACAAAAAAACATTGTGCCTCGGCACATCCATACAACAAATTGTTGAAACTTTCTCTCCCACACAAAAAAGGCCAAATCTTGAAATCAGCAAGAGAAAAATGACCCAATTACATAAAGCACATAAATGGAATCAATGATTTGATGACTAATTGACTTCTCATTAGAAATACATATAACCACTGCAAAAATGGCAACCTACATGTTTTTTCAAGTGCATGTGATGTTTTTAAGGATTGGCCGTATGTTATTCTATAACAAATTCTTAATACATTTAAAAATATTGAAATTATGGAGAAAATGTTTTCCAACCAAAATTAATTCAATTAGAAATCAATAATAAAATGATACTAGGAAATATTTAGAAAATAAATAACAAACTTCTAAATATTCCATATGTCAAAGAGGAAATCACTAAGAAGCTTTGAATTCTATGAATGAAAAATTCAACAGATAAAAATTAGTAGGTGACTGTACAGTAATCTAAATCAAAATCATAGCAGGCTTTATTCCCCCCATGAAATTCACAAGTTGACTCTAAAATTTCTATCTAAAGGCATAGACAATTTTAAAACAATTTAAGAAAAGGAAAGATTGGAAAACACACTACCTGCTTTCAAGGTTTACTGTGAAGCCGTAGTAATTAAGATGGTGTGGTATTAGTATAAAGACAAACATATAGCTCCATTGGAGTAGTTTTATGTCTTCTCATAGAAAGACAATGGATTTTCAATTCAATGCCCGAGTAATTCATTGAGACAACAGTCTTTTCAACAAATGGTGCTAGAGCAATTGAAAACCTCTAAGAGTAAAAGCATAAGGCAAAGAAGCTGTACCCTTCGCCTAGCACTGTACATAATTCCACACTGTAGAAGTATAATTACTAAAGTATGTCAGTGGTTGCCTGAGACTAGGAGTCATAGGAGAAGACTGACTACAAAGGGACTTAAGGGAAGCTTTTAGGGTGATGAAAATATTTTGTATTTTGATAATGGTGGTATTACTCAACTGCATAAAATTATCAGATTACTTTCAGTTCTATACTTAAAGTGGGTAAATATTATATCTGATATCTCAACAAAGGTGGATAAAAATAATCATGTCTTACAATACTGAAATTTACAAATTAATGCACGTATAAGTGCTTAAGTTATAAATTATTTTATAAATTCAAGGTGCTATTATTATATAATCAAAGTATTGACTCCTTAGGAAGAATATATCATTCACATAAGCATCATGTGTCATGTAATTTACATACATTATCACATTTACTTCCAATGTTTGTTACACCATTTTTAACAAACAGAGTGTAAATGAAATGAAAAATGGGCAGTAAAGTGCAGAACTAGGTTTGAAACAAGTCTTCACTCTGAAGCTGTCTTTCTACTTAGTCATCATGCCTTTTGTATTTAAAGTGTATCAGTTAAGCTTGAATGCTAGATATGTACAGAAGTACAAATTTTAATAGAGGTCTATCCATAAAAGGTTTTCTTTTATACTTAAGTTTATGCCATAATAATTTAAAGATAATCTGATGAAGAGTGATTTCCATATCTTGTGCAAATTTTTTGGGTCATAGTAGAATTTATTTAATAATACTCATGTAACATGGTACAAAACAAATTCCTCTTTGAATTTAGTACTGAAATAGACTTGACGATCAGAAAAATAGATATGTTTAACTTCAATTTAGGAAATAAATAATGTTTATGGGGAATATTTTGTGATTTAAAAGCATCTATGTAGATATGTGCCTTTAATATTTTTTAAATGGTATAACTATCATTTTATCCCATTTGTTTTTTTTTATTTTCAACTTGGCTGCCATGAAGTTAAAAACAGATATTAGCATTCAGTTTTAATAACTATTTAGTGCTAATTTAATGGCACACAATCCTTTCACATTGCCTAATTTTATTGACATTCCATATCTGTCTTAAGTGTGACTTAATATTTTATGCTAATGATGATACTTTTGAGGCAAGTAAACTCTAAACAACAGTAAAAAAATAATGAGCATAGTTGGTAAAAAAAGGTTTGTTTTTAATTATTAAGTTTTGCTCTTAAAAATTAGCATTCATTTTTATAGGTCAGCATCCTAAATTAGGTATCTGGCAGTGCTGCTTTTCATAGGGTCTATACGTTATAAAGGCTATTAGAAATAACATCGGGAGGCTGTAATGATATTGCATACCAAGAACATATGTGTCTACACACACAATCTTCTCCAGACCACACTTGTGCAAACACGTGATTTTAACCAAGTGAATCTTTGAAAGTGAAAACATCCTTTAAATTTGGATAACATACACATATTCAAGTACTTATTTCAATTACTTAACATACATATGTTATATAAGTAACACAACCAAACCTCTCTCATAAATTGTAAAAGGAAGAGGAAAACAACTACTTTCTTTGGTCATGATGTATCTTAGTGACATTAGTTTCTGAGTAAAATATTCAGAAAAATGCATGAGATTCTTCTCTCTTTGATAAAGTCTGGAAATAAAGGTATACACATCAAGTATTGTGATATAGAACAATTTCCTGGAGCAGAGAATTAATATGCATATCATATACATATGAAGATGTTCATGGAGATTGTTTCAAATTTAATTCATGTGCATAGGTCATTTTCCCAAAGAATTACCGGTACATATTCATCTGAGTGGCCTTGGTAAATTCATAGAATAGATACACTGATTAAAAGAGAACACATAAAAAAATAAAAAATAAAAGAGAACACATATACACATACACAGATGGTTTAGGTTATGTATTTACTATCAAAAAGGGTAGAGTGAACTAATTCTTGACTATCCTTTATATGTTATATGCATTGTTTAGCTTTTTAAATATTTTCATATTCTACTCGTGGGATGAGCTAAAATTTCAATCATAATTTTTCAAATTTCAAAGCAGACACTTTAAGAACAAATGAAATACTTTTTCTCTAAGATTACACTGAATTGAATTTGATATTTTACTGATTATACAGAATTACAAGCATGAGCCATAGGCATTAACATTTGTCATTTCACTGATGAGCACCAAAGTGGTGAAAAATAGAATGTTCCCAATGAAAAAAGGGCCAACCAAAGCTTTTCTTACCTCCACTATGACAAAAACTCTGTATTGGCACTAACCATCATTGATTCTTCAGTTCAAGCTCATGGATTTCTTGAGTGTCCAGTACCCTGAAATTGTGGCAGGTGCACTCTGTGTGTGTGCCTTCATGATGTTCCCGAGCCTATCTGGAGAGATTACACGGTACTGAGATGTTTGATCTCCTCTTGTGTGGCTTGTCATAGTATATTCCTGATCTGATCAAGGAAATCTGTGGTCACTGTAGAAGCTAATAATTCCTTCTATCCTATATGTCCTGTTGTTTAGAACATACTGGTCGATATGAAGATGACTTGCTTGATAGAGTTTCCAGGTTGGTCATTTGGTTGGTGAATCTTTACTTTCTGAGTTCCCTTATCAGATACACAACTTTGAATTTGGAATGTTGTTGCTGTGGTCCAAATGTGTCCCTGTAAAATTCATATACTGAATTCCAACCCCCAAAAGTGAAGATATTAGGAGTTGGGGCCTTTGAAGGTGTTTAAGTCATGAGGGGAGAACCCTCATGAATGGGATTAGTGCCTTTATAAAAGAGACCCCAGAGAAATCCCTACCCCTTCCACCATGTGAAGACACAACTAGAAGTGTGTGACCTGGAAGAGGGCCCTCACCGAACCATGCTGGCACCTTGATCTTGGACTTCCAGCCTCCAGAACTGTGAGAAATAACTTCTGTTATTTATAATCTACCCAGTCTCTGGTATTTTGCTATAGCAGCCCCAAAGAACAAAGACTGTTATTTTGACCCTTTTGAATAGATGTGAGTTGAAAAATGAAACTAGCTGTCTGTGCTGGAATCTTGGTAGCACATGAAGGTTTGAATATTTAAAAAATGACCCTGCTATCTCTAGAGTCAGGGCCCAAGGGTCAACAGGAGAATTAATGTCTTCTCTAAACTCATGAACAAATTTGCTTCTTTTCAAAATCAGAAGGTGTGAGACTGAGAAAAGCCAGGTCTCTTGGACGAATATCCTAATCCTACCCCTGCGCTGGAGTCATTACAAGAGGTCTGTTGTTAGAGTTCAAGTGAGGCTGGGAAGGAGAGCTGTTGCCAGGCACTGCTCTCTAGGAAGCCCGGCTAAGACCATGGGAAAACAAAACCATTTCCAAAGATCACAGGCTTTGAATTAAGGGAACCCAAAGCAAAACACAGAGTGGTGTGAAAGTTATGAACTGAGGTGGCTCTGCAGACTTCATGTGGGTGGTGTGAGCTGGTCTGACCGGTACATTCTCCACGCGCAGGCCAAATGCCTTATTCCCCTCTAACAAGTACCGTCATTTGGGTTTCCAGCACAGTTGGCTTTTCAGTTACATGTTAACCACTCTTTAACTAGCAAAGTAGGAGGGTGGAGGGAAACTCTGAGGGTGAGAAATTCTCAGAAGATGTTAACTTTTAAAACACAATTAATGACACTAATTTTAAGTCAAACTGGTTTTTAATTATTGATGTTGCTATGGTCCTGACCCTACAGATTTCAGTCGTTCTGTAAACACATTCCTCTAGATTTGGCCTCAGAATCCCTGTGGACTAGAAACTGCTAGATGGAATTTCTAATTAAAAAAAAATAGAGAGGGCTCCCGGCAATTTTACCCCACGTTTCCTCGTCAAACATTTACCCTCACACTCCCTCTTATAAGTGCCCCTAAAGTCTCTTATTCATATTGACAACTTGTACCTGACAGCACCCTTGAAAGACCCTTGAAAGACCTGACAGCTTTCCTCCAAAAGCAACACCCTCCATACTGACGTTGCTTCAACACCTTGAAATTTACCTTTCAGACTGAAAGGTTCCATACATGGTGATTAATACAATTCACAAAGGATCTATTTTTAAATGGATTGTGCACTTGGGTGATAGTCGCTAAAGTAATATTCTTTTGCTTTGGGTCAAGGCTGAAGAGCATTTTGAATTCATGGAACCCTTGTGAATTTACACAGGTGTGGAGCTGATACATAGTCTATACACATTTCTTTGCCTCTGTAGTTTCTCTTTGTTGCTTCTTCTCTCTTCTGGTCTGCCTCTGACTGTATCCCTCTCTTATATTCTGGCTCTCTTCTTATTAAGAAAATAAGTTATTTTAACATCGGTGAAGGTTCTGGGAAGCACACACTGGAAACTACATTACAATTGTCAGTACATTTTCTGATTCCAAGTTCCTCTTGCCAAGGTGACTGACATTAAAATGGCTCTATTATGTCTATTGACAAGTTGGTCCATCAAGACTTTTTCTGACTTGTCTAGAATGTCTCAGGTAGCCAATAAAAGGGAGATTAAAAAAATATATCTTTCAATAACAGCACTATGATTTGTTTTTGGTCCTTGAATAGAACCAGAGGAATATTTGATATCTAAATCACAACTCTCTGCATTGCGGGATTCTCTTTTTTTCCTCTCTGATTTTCGGTAATAAATATATTCATTACATACTTATGAGAATAACTGTAGGACACTTGAACTGCTTAATAAGTGAAATATTATTATTTACATTTACTTTGACTTCATCCAGGGGAATATGTCCTGATCATTTTGTTGTAGACAATCTAATGCACTTTTATTTCCATTTTTGTTAATTAATAAACTAAAACTTACTTCAACTAATCAAAACTTAAAAAAGAACAACTCCCTTCATTCTTTACCAACATACTTCCTTCAAATCTAAAGCCAAAGAAAGTATCCTTTCTGTGGCATGCTTATTAGCTGATGCAGAAGAGATAGGGATTTAAGAAAATATGTGGTATCATAGTGTGTGTAGGCTTTAAAAATAAGTTAAAAGCCCTCTAATCATTCCTGAGGGGTAGGGAAACTTTAAGAAGATATATTACTGTCATAAAACTAAGGAAGCCCTAATTTTATATGAATAGTTCACTCTTTAGATGGGTCTGATTTTTCCTTAGTTCTTTGTACTGCTGTTAAAACAATTCCTGTTACCACCCGTTCTTTCTGCTATAGGCCTTTTAGACATGGAACACGTAAAGAAAACTGTGCCAATTAGGGGCTGTTGTGCACAGACTATTTTACTAATAGAGATTCCCAATTAAAATGTGTGTTATTTATTCTGCTTAGCTCTTATTGCAAATTACATTAATGAGGATTGACCCTTTGTAAATTTCAGGTATGTTCTAAGCGTTGATTTTTCCTCAATAAGCTCATAAATTGACATTCTTGACTTAGACTAAAAGGAGATTCTAAAGCTTAGCCACAATTCAAGAAGTGACTTATACTTGAATGGTGCCTCAATCATAGATAAAGGTTCTTAAATAGGAGGCTACAATTATATGGGTTTTTTTTTCATTATCTTTGGATAATGACAGATAGAGGTCTAAATATTTGAGTCTGTTGACTACCAATGATAAAATGGCCTAAATTTAAAAAAAAAAAAATGCAACTGAATGGACCCTGATTGTTGAATGCACAAAGCAAAGTTGAAATGTTTAATTTCCTTAGTGGATATAGCCTAATAAAATCACCAAGGCTTTAAGAGAAACCTAACTTATAAATTAACCAGCTACATATATTCTAGAAATAGAAATCTCTTGGCCTTTTATATTTGGCATATTGTATATTTCTGGATTAATTTGAACAGGTTTGGCTTTATGCTTCTCCCCCACTAATCTTCTTTCCCAGAATAATCAAAACAGGAAAAAAAATCCCCTTGGTACCTTACATGACCCTAGCTTTTTCCAGTGGAAATTTACCTGCTGCAGCTTAGAGATAGAAAATGATAGATCACTGCTGAATTTTAATTATTCTTTGGATATGTTGAAATGTAATTAATAAACCTAGGAAACTGTTTAAAGAGTGAGAAAGGGAGAGAGATCCTGAGGTTTTTTATTTCTTTAATTGATATGTAGCAATGTATCCACCCTCCCAACCCAGCACCCACAATGACTACTGCTGCATACTCTTATTGGTCAGGTCCTGTGGGGGACACTCACCTTTGTGGTTATAGACCACTATGATTTGGGCTTGTTTCCATAACATAACTTGGCATATTCTGACTGATTCAAATAAGAGTGACCAAGAAATTGGGATGGATGCTTTTCCTTTCTGGAGTTAGGCATGGTAGACATTTTGTTGTTGTTGTTTTGTTTTTAGGGTATACATTTTTTAAAAGTATGACTGAAGAATGCCTTATGAGATCTTAGAGACAATTTAATGGAACCCCCTTGATTAAGAGATGAGCAAATTAAGAAATAGGAATTAAGGATTTTGCTGGAAGAAACATTGGCAACAATACCAGAAGGATCTTTAAAAGTAAGAACATTTCAGGTACAAGTTTAATTTTTTCATTAAATTGCACTCATTTTGTTCACTATGGTCTGTGTTGATTGCAGTTTACATAGAAATGCAGAGTAACACAGATAATCACCTGTACCTGCCAGTTAGTTATTTTCAACAAATATCCATTGACCACTCACACTGTGCCAGGCATTTTACATATATTACATCTGTTGAGTTACTAAGAGCCCTGCAAGCTATGTCAGATACTGTCTATATTATGTCTGAGGAAACTGAAGGCAGAGATTTTGAGTAGGATTCGTAAGGGTCATAGGAGATAAGACTGAAATCTGAATGATCTGCTTCCAAATCCTAGCACTGTTTAACTACAACAGATGCACTAACAGACAGAAGCTGTTCCTATTTCCTTATTCCTGAAAAGCATTTAGTCTATGTTAGAGAGCAAGTGGGAGATCTGGAAAGAACATAATAGTAAGAAAATGGAAATTAAAATATAAAGGTATTTTATACCTTTATGTCATTTAATGGTCATTGGTGGAAAAATGAGACAGTTGTCAATTATTTATCAACCACTATGTTCCTGGTGCTCTTTCTCAAAATGTAGATATTTATTTCCATTTCAGACAACTGATAGTAGAAGATTAAGACTCAGTTCAGTATCTCACTCCACAGTGAAATCCCGGGCTTTCTGCAAATCAGCCATAAAAAAAGAATGAAATCTTACCATTTGTGACAACATGGACAGACCTAGAGGGCATTATGTTGAGTGAAATAAATCAGAGAAAGAAAAATAGGTATGATTTCACATATATGTGGAATCTAAAAACAGAACAAGCAAGCAAATAGAAAATACAGAAACAGACTCATAAATACAAAGAACTGGTGGTTGCCAGAGGGGACAGGGGTGAGGGGATGGGCAAAATAGGTGAAAGGGATTAAAAGGTACAAAATTCCAGTTCTAAGATAAATAAGTCATGAGGATGGAAAATATAGAGATTATAATATAAAAACTTTGTGTGGTGACAGATGGTAATTAAAGTTGTGGCATAGAATTGTTGAATCACTATGTTTTACATCTGAAACTAATATTGTATGTCAATTCGACTTCAATTAAAGATAAAAATTTAAAAAGAAAAAAAAAAAGAAGTGGTTGAACTTCAAAAGGCAATGGTGGGGAAAGGCTATCCGGATTTCAGGTAGAAGGTATAAAACAACAAAGACACAAATGGTAAGTTGAATCTTTGTGACAAAAAGCGTCGAGTGGAAGGCTGTGGGGTTTATTCTTAAATTCATTAGGCATGAGCAAGGCATGGAAGACTTCAGAACTCTGTAAAAACTAGGCATAAGAAAGATTAGTCTGGCAGTGGTAGACATAAGACATTCTGGGTCAAGGAGAAACTGGACATAGGGGGATGAATCAGATAGTTATTCCAACATTTTAAGTGGTAGTAGTAGGAATACCCAAATGCAGTATTGGCAGTGATGATAGAAAGAAGTGGACACATATTTGCTGTACGGGGATTAGTTCACCTGAGACATAATTTTTTTTAATACCACAGTATAGCTATCTCAGTGCTATCACTATGTGCATTTTAATGTTTTTCTGTATCCAAAGGTTGGATATAATCCTTCTGAAAATAGTGAGGAAAGTATTCGCTTGTTTCTTATCATCATATGGCTGCAATATGTAATGGGATGACAAACACATGGGTAGTTAATTTATGCTTTGCTAGAACCTGCCAACCACATGGAAAAAGTTGCAAAACATATTTGAAAGTGCCACGTGGATGCTTTTGCAACTCTGTACACGTTGATTATAAAGACAGTAGCTGCTCTGGCATGTAAGTCAAACCAACATGTGTTTAAAAGTTTGCTCCCCTTACTATGGACTCCCTTTCGTGTAACATGCTTTTTAATGAAGAACATTAAACGGTGTGCCTGACCGTTTCTTCTCTGTGTATCTACGTGACAGCTAGCATCTGTCACTGCCCTGCTTTCTTGTCACTGGGGATGCCTGCACTATTTGTGATTTAGGAAATTTTGGGGTGGTGATGGGGGAGAACCCAAATATTTATGAGTCTCTGAAGGTGTCCAGAAACTAATTTTCTACAGTTATACTTTAAACCTTCCTTTTCTCTCCTAACATGCGATTGCCTCTTCAATAGAAATTAAATGAGTAAGTGTCTTTCCCATGTCTCTTTGCGTTAAACTCACTCCCTTAACATTGCTGCTTTTGTCTGCTTTGGAGCCACATTTTGCCAGAACTCTCTGTGCCACATCTGAACTCACTGCTCCATACCCATACACCTTGCATACTCCTCTGCACTGTAATTGAATTCCCTTTTAATCACAGAATTGGAAGTCAAGAGACAACAGTTGGGGTTTTATTATGCTGATTCCAAGATGTTGTAACAACAGACCACGTGGAAAACGGGTGCAGAAAGGAGGCATGTGGAGAGGGGCACACACATATTTCTTGACTTCAAAGCCAAGGGAAAGGATAAATAGGTCACTCTGTAGTCACCAACTACAGATATTTATGACCTTTAAAAAACAGCCAGAGGTACTGAAATATAAATGGAAGGGTCTATTTGGAAGTCTGACACTTTTCCTTCCCCTCTGAACTATCTAAAAACGCACTTACTCCGCAGTGTACACTTTTCTTTTAATCTTTTTGTTTTAGTTAAACAAGAAAAACATGTTGGCTTTAACAAATTCGAATAATATGTAAGTGTATATAGTAAAAGGGTATGCCCTCCTCTGCCTTCTTTCCCTTAATAGTTCTGTGTTTATTATCCGTTGAGAATTTTTCTGTGCATATAAATATGCATCTTTCATGTTCGACTACAATTTCTTTTGGGTCTTTAAACAAATTGGGATCAGATTCTTTGTTTTGTTCTGAGGCTTGCTATTTCATTTAACAATATGCAGTGGATATTTTTCTAAGTCAGAATCTAATTCAGTTATTGTAATGGCTGCACAGTTTTCCATTTGTGGATATTGTATAATTCTTCTCTCTCAATTGCTTTTCTTTTTTTCCTCTACCATTAGCAATGTTGCTCTGAGTGTACTTGTATTTTTGTATCACTGTGCTCAAGTATTTTGTAGAAAATAGATTCCTATGTATTGTTCAACACTTTAAGCATTTTGTTCCCTTCAATATAATGAATGTTAGAGTCATTTATACACACACAAACACACATTTACACACATATTTTGGTTGTGTCTCCTTAATTTCTATAGACCAGAGAGGGTAGTTTAGGCAAATATTTAAACATTTTATAACCAGAGAGCTAAACAGCATTAAGTATGATTTTCACTAATGAAACATTTCTGTACATTACGCTACCCACATCATCTTCACGCTGAATATTCACTAAAACACTCAAATATTCTCTTCCCATTTTGTATTTGCACCTACAGTCATCTTTGCTTTGTGGCCCAGTATCTTCTTCTGCTTGATATTCATCCACATGCTAGTGATGCTATTTCATTTTTCTCTTTTCTTCCAGGAGTGTTTAGTCTCAGCCTCTCTCTGCAGTAGAGAAAAAAGCTACCATGGAAATGACAGCTTCCCTAGAACCATCTAAGTAACTGCCTACGCTCAGGGTTTGTTTGTTCTTTTTAGAAGATCAGAGAGCACAAAACATGGGCTACATCTGACAAGACGCTGGGTCGAACTCATTTTTAGCAGGTGTCATGCTGTGCCTGACAGTTTTGCAGCCAGAAGAGTGATTTGGGACAGTGGAAGAGAGAATGGGGCAGCATAATAGCATTTAATTTTTTCTTTATAACTTCATTGACTTTTTTAAGGAAATATTTTGTGATACAACAGAAATTATTGTCAGAGATTTTTGGTGGAAAAAAAAGCCACAAAGTTGAGGTGACATTAGTTTTATGAAAAGATAACTAATTAATTTAGTAGTAAGGGGTAGAACAAATTGGATATCTGTGCCTGTAATTATGGAAAAACCTAGAGATATAAAAATTGGAAAAATAAAAGAAACTGCCTCTTTATTGAGTAATTAGAAAAGAAGTTCTGAAGTCAGTGTAGCTGAAGAGAAGGGAACTATATTCTCAGAACTGCTATGAAAATTAGGGAAGCCAAATTCTATAAAACCACCTTTTTTTAAGAAACACTTCTTTCTAAAGAGAATAATACTTGGGATTTATATTGAGCATTTACTTTGAGGATTTCTTTAAATAGACAAAGCCCCCTACTTCCGTACCTGTAACAGCCCAGAAACTGTGATGGGTGATACGTAGGTTACACGCACAGGCCAAGGCTATTTGTTCATCACCAAATAGAAGTGATAAGTCTATTTATACTGGATGGCAGACACAGAGAGAATAATCACCAATTGCATCAAATCAATTGTCTCAATATGCAAGAGAGAAACTATTCCAGACTAAAAAGTGCATTCATTTCAGTTGATTGGCACCAGTTGAAAATCAATTTGATGGGATCATTTGGTACTCCATGCTGTTCTGCATTGTCTCTATTAGGTTTATTCCCTGCAGCACCCACCAAGGCAGGCCAGGGAGAGGTGGGAAGGCATGATTTCTGCAGCCTACCTAAATGCCTTTGAGGCTATAATCATTTTAAACTACTTAAGCTTCTTTATTAGTCTGGGAATTCTGAAATTCGGAAGTGAAATAGTACATTGTGTATAGTTTGACATTTAATAGTAACAAAGAGTGTTGTAAAAAGGGCAAAATATTCTCTTCCTTTTCTCATATTTGCATAATCTCTCTATATCCCCAGTGCAGTGGGCTAAGATTGATTGTGCTCGTCTCTGACTGAGGCATAGGTATTATAAACTAGATGGTTGAGTGCTGCCCTCAGTATTGAAATTATGTCCATCTAAATACGATACTGCCTTTAACTTTCAACTACTTAAATTACTCCTGAAAGAGACAATTTACCTAAAATAAGATCTGAAGAATGTCTTTTATTTAGAATTCGCCTACCAGACCGGTCATTAAGAATTTCCAGAAAACACCAGCTATGTTTTCAAGATAGGAAGTCCAAACCAAGCTGTGATTGAGAAAAGCCATTTGGCTAAAGTGAAAATTTATCTAATTAAATCCACGCTGTAAATATATTGGCAAATTATTTAGACTGCTCAATAGCTTTGGGAATGTTGCCAACATAACTAAGGTGGAAGGAAATCCTACTTTCTGAAAGTGACTGCTGCTTGCACTACAGAATTTAGACATCATGATTCTGAAATGCCTTACTGCACTCTAGTTCCAGGGCTAGCGGGACTTCTTTTTTTTTTAAGATTTATTTATTTATTTTAGAGAGAGACACAGAGAAAGAGAGTGCACAAATGGGAGGGGCAGAGGGAGAGAGAAAGAATCTCAAGCACACTCCATGCTGAGCACAGAGCCAGACCCAGGGCTCGATCTCATGATCCTGAGATCAGGACCTGAGCCAAAACCAAGAGTCTGTCCCTTAACCAGCTTCGCCCCTCAGGGGTCCCGCAGGGCTAATGGAACTTAAAGGATGCCCACTTTAAATTTTTGGTTACATTTTAACACAAAAACACTTATTTCTCTTAAGCCAAGTACTCTAGGTTCACTTAAGAGTATAGGTGTTTAATAAAACCTAAACATCAGTTTCATTTTAGATCTTCTTCAGGGCCACTACTGGCCCATTTGGAACTTCTGTGTGAGTTAAAGAAAGCACTCCTTGGAGTGGACACAGGCTGAGGCAGCGTGTCCAGCCCCCACTTTGCCTTCTCATCCGGGCACCATTTTGCAGCCACAACATGCTCAACTGTACATGATAGCCTTGCCTCTTCAAATGATCTCTAATAGGGTATTTGTCACATTATTTCCTGTACATTCTTTGAAGCTCCTCTTGATCTCAAGCCTTAAACTGTATCCAGACCACTCTGATCCCTTGCCAAACATGTTGCTTTATGAAGTTTAGTGAAATAAGTTATTTAAATATATCTGAATTCTCTTTCTTCAACCTCCATTTACTTCAAGTATTTATCCATCCTCTTCTTGTCTCAGGTGAAGAAGTCTCCCTCCTCCCGTCTGGGATTAGCCTGTTCATCACTGCCTCACGTGCACAGCTGATTGGCTACTCCAGTCTTCCCCCCTCGATTTTGCGTGTCCAAGCTTTCTCTCGGGAATTAAATCCTTGATTTTGGTTTACATATGTTCTTAAACCTCCACTGTCTAAACCAGATGCCTTTACTTTTGCAGTTCCTTCCACCAGGAAAGACCTTTGGCATTTATATATATTCCAGAGTCCTTCCTTCTTTCAAAGAGTAGTGATAATGCCACCTGCCTCAAAGAACTTTCCCTGAAATAGGTAAGTACTCCTTTTGAAGGTCCATTAAACTTCATTTAAATCTTCCTTATGGTAGTCACCATGACATGGCCTGCAAAAATTATTCTGTGTAGTATGTATTTCATCTGGCCAAAGAGAATGTGAGCATCTTGTAGATACAACTCACCTGTGTTTCAACTTTGAGTCCCTAACACAAAAAGCAGAATGCCATGCATATATTTAACGATAAATGTGTTGTTGTTGTTGTTGTTAAGATTTTATTTATTTACTGAGAGAGAGAGCATGAGCAGGGGGAGGGGCAGAAGGAGAAGCCAACTCCCTGCTGAGTGGGGAGCCAGAAGTGAGGCTCAATCCCAGACCCTGGGGTCATGATCTGAGCAGAAGTCAGATGTTTAACTGATTGAGCCACCCAGGCGTCCAAACACTAAATGTTTTATTAAAAATTTGTGGAGGGAAATTTATTTATTTGTATAAAGTTTCTCTCTCTTCTTAACATTTTAATTTCTTTAATGATTTTTAATAGATTTAATTTTTCTTAGAGCCGTTTTGGGTTCACTACAAAATTGAGCATAAGTAACAGACATACCCCAGATATCCCCTGCCCTCACACATACACAGCCTCCCCCATTATCAACATCCCCTACTGGAGTGATACATTTGTTAAAATTGACGAAGGTACATGGACACTCAAAGTCCATAGTTTACATTAGGGTTCACTCTTAGTGTTGTACATTCTATGGGTTTGGACAAGTATATATTACTGTATTATAGCATCCACTATTGTAGTAATCCCCTGTGATAGGATACAGAATAGTTTCACTGCCCTGGAATTCATCCTTCCCTCCCTCCTAACCTGTGGCAACTACTGATCCTTTTACTGTCTCCATTGCTCTTTTCCAGAATGTCATAAAATTTTTTAGCCTTTTCAGATTTGCTTCTTTCATCTGGCAGTATTCATTTAAGGTTCTTCCGTGTCTTTTCATGGCTTGATGGCTCATTTCATTTTAGCACTGAATAATATTCCACTGTCTGGATGTACCACAGTTTAGGCATACACTCACCTACTAGAGGACATCTTATTTGCTTTTGGCAATTATGAAAAAAGCTGCTATAAACTTCCATGTGAAGGTTTTTGTGTAGACATATTTTCAGTGCATTTGTGTAAATATTAAGGAGCATGATTGCTGAATCATATGGTAAGAGAATGTTTAGTTTTGTAAGAACTGCCATACTGTCTTCCAAAGTGGCTGTACCACGTTGCATTCCCACCAGCAATGAATGACAGTTCTTGTTGTCCCACATCATCACCAGCATTTGGTATTGCCATTGTTTTGGGTTTCAGCCATTCTAATAGATGTGTAGTGGTATTTCATTGTTGTTTTAATTTGCAATTCCCTGGTGAGATATGATGTTGAACATTTTTTCATATGCTTATTTGCTATCTATATATCTTTGGTGAGGTGTCTGTTCAGAATTTTGGCCTATTTTATTTTATTTTAGAGAGGGGGAGAGGGGCAGAGGGGAGAGAGAGAGAGAGAATCCTAAGCAGTCTCTACACCCAGCACCGAGCCTAACACGGAGCTTGATCCCACAACTCTGAGATCATGACCTGAGCCAAAACCAAGAGTGAAACGCTTAACTGACTGAGCCATACAGACACCCCTGGCCCATTTTAAAATCAAGTTGTTAATTTTCTTATTGTTGAGTTTTAAGTATTCTTTTTATATTTTGGATAACAGTACTTTATGAGATATGCTTTTGCAAATATTTTTCCCAGTGGTCACATGTCTTCTAGTTCTCTTGAGATTGTCTTGCACGGAGCAAAATCTTTAATTCTAATAAAGTCTAGCTTATCACTTATTCCTTTCAGGGAGCAAGACTTTGATGTTGTATTTAAAAAGTCAGTGCCAGACCCAAGGTCATACAGAAATTCTCCTGTGTTATTTTCTAGGAGTTTTAGAACTTTGCACTTTTACATTTGGGTCTGTGATTATAATTATGTTTTTCACTTTTTTTCTTTTTTTAGGGCGAGAGAGTGCATGTGTGCTGGGAGCTGGGGGAGGGGCAGAGGGAGAAGGAGAGAGAGAGAGAGAGAATCTTAAGCAGGCTCCACACCCAGTGCAGAGCCCAAAGTGGGACTCAATCTCATGATCTTGAGATCATAATCTGAGAGTTGGTTACTTAACTGACTGAGCCACCCAGGTGCCCCTTCACTATATATTTTTGAAAATATGTTTTAGCAGATGACTATCATATTTATCTTAACTTTGCCTTCATTTTTGAAAGCCAACATTCCTAGATACAGGACTCTTGGTAGATCATTTTTTATCACTTTGAATATTTTATCTTCCCATTTGACTCTTGGTTTTCTAACCAAATTTTCATAGATTTTCATGCATAGATATTTATTCATGTATTGTTTTCCCTTAGGATCATTTCCAGAAGCTTTAGTTTTTGTTGTTGTTACTTCTTAAGTAATTTTCACTGGTTTTATGCAGAACCAGGTCAGCAGAACTTCTCATGCTAATCAGTCTCCTCTTGTGCTTCTCTTCTTTGCATACAGGAGCCTTGGTTGTTAGGTGCTTTCAATTTTATATGAAGTGGCTGCTCTTAGAGTTTTTAGCATGAGATACAGTACTCACTTGGAGAGTCTAGTGGAAGTCTCTCTGGACACTGGCAAATAAGAATATGCCTCTTTGAGAGAATATAATCATTATTTCATCTTTTCTCAGATACTATAAATCCTTTCAATAGAAAGGTAGTTATAAAGAAAAAGTGCTACTGAACATACCCAAATGTAAGAAAGTACGTATGTGTATTTATATATATAATCTATGTGAATGAATTGAAAAAAAAAAATACAAAGACAGAGAGAGGGTCAGAAAAGAGAGAGCAGAAGAATTTCTTAAGATGTCTGTCAGATTTCGGTTCTTTTTACCAAGCTGTGTATTTGGACACTAAAAATGAGCAAATCATATTTTCACAAATGTAAGTGAACTTGCAGTTATTTATCTTGGTGTGATAGAGATTTCCCTGAATTGAAAATAAGAGCACATTAGCTTTATTACCAGCTCTGCTACTCTCTGGCCTGTTAATTTGGACAGGCCTCTTAATATTTATCTACTACCTTATGTGTACAATTACATGAATTATGTCTGAATTATGTACCATGCAGAGCCATTATAGGACTAAAAGCAGTAATGTAAACATACCATATAAATGCAAACTGTCGCAGAGGCCTTGTATTTAAGTACAATTCATAAAAAAAGAAATTGAATCTTCATGGATTCCACATGTCTTTATTGAGCAGCTGCTATTCTAGGCAGACCAGTTTCCGCATTGAAAAATCAATCTTGAGGACTTTATCTTCGTTGGTGGAGAGAGAAAAGACACAAGTAAATACATAAATGCAATACAATTATTCATTTACATAAGAAAATATATATTTTAATTCTATCTTAAGTTTTAAGTTAAAATGAGAGTGAAAATTCAAATTAACAAAGTTCTATAGTAACAATTTCTTCATCTTGGAGAAATGCATAGAGAAAGGGGTGCTTTCTTAGAAATGTATACCTGAATATTAGACTATTTTTGAGGTTCACAGTTTAATTGAACCACTTTTATTTATTTTTTTCCTGATGAAATAATGTGTTTTTTTTGTACATACTTCCGGTCTATAATTCACAAATATTAAGTGACAACAATGCTAAGAGCCTGTGTGGCATGAGTGAATTGACTTCACAGCTTGCCTGGAGGAAGCCCTGCCCCACGATGACTGATGAGACATTAAACACCTCTCAGAGACTGACGGAATTCTACTCATGGAAAATGACCGGTGGCAGCCCTATAAGAAGGTTTTGATAAAAGAGAAAATGGAGGGAATCTCAAAGATGGTGCACATTTACATCAGCAGAACCACGGGAAAATACAATTGAGGTGAAATGCAGCAATGGTAATCTCTGCGGATGCTCATACATAGCATCCTAGGGGTAAATATTTATTTACTAAAAATGTTGAGCTCTGACTATGTGTCCATCACTCTACTGGGGCTCATGATTCGAGATCAACTGGGCATGGGTTGTGCCTGCAAGGTGTCTGCAGTCAATTAGGGAGAGGCAACCATGGAAACACATCAGTACTTCTTACTGAGCTACCACTCAACAGTAGAGCTGTATAGTATCTTGAGAGGGAGCAATCCCAAAGAAGAAGCTAACTCCTTACAGGAGTACAGGAAAGCTGTAAAAAATATTCAACGTTGGGGTGCCCGTTTGACTCAGTTTGTAGAACATAATACGCTTGATCTCAGGGTCTATGAGTTCAAGCCCCATGCTGGGCGTAGGGCCTACTTAAAAAAAATATTCAGTGTTGAGCTGACTTTTGAAAGGAGAGATGTTCATCTGAGCGATATGATGAGATGTGGGGTGGTGACGGTGGCAGGGAGTGTGCAGAAAGTTTTCCAGACAAACTATTAATTCCAGTGTACACACTTTGGAGCATATGTGTACAAATACTTTCATGAAGGTAAAATTTGGGAAACACTTTTATGTTTATGAAATTCCATGAGAATGTTTTATTTTGCTATTCTAAAAAATGTTGCCATTATTATTCTATAATACCTGGATTTTTCTCTCAATCTACAGATACAGAAGAGAGGACTATAATCTTATATGTAGGTATGTCAAATAAGCTTTACTGAATATCTTTAAAAATATTTAAAAAACTCAAAGTGAAAATTTATGCACCTTTAGCACTATTCATATTATCCAAAGAATTATGGGAAAATAATTCAACCCTATCTAGCCAAGATATTGGACGTTATTTGAAATTGCAGTTTTCCCTAATCTCAGGATGTTTGTATTATACAATGCTAAAATATTATTGAAAGCTATTCTAGGTTAGCATTGGAGAAAAGATGCACAGAATATAAATTCTAACACAAGGAATCTGTTTTGCGTTCCACAAGGTGGAAGAACACAAAAGAAGATGTAAAAACTTATACAACATCTGGAGAATATTGATATTCTCTGGGTCACTATCAAGCAAACTCCAACATACACTCTGTATATTTCTGAAATACATATAAACTCTAACAGGACTTGATTCTCACTATTAAAAATAGAGAAACTACACTTGCCCACTTAACCTCAACCTGCTCTTTTTATAGCCAGCTTGTTCAGCAAAGATTGAAGAGTCCTATGTGCACCATGGATCTTGCAGTTAGTAAACAGTTCTGAATTAGCCAAATAAAGCTTGCCAAGCTTGCAGTATAACCTACTATGAAAGTATGAGGGAATAATTGTAAAACTTTAGCCTACTTCTTTTCCTAAATATATTTTTTAAGAAGTAATCTTCCAAAGGGGGTGTGAAATCGGAGGGAGAGACAAACCATGAGAGACTATGGACTCTGAGAAACAAACTGAGGGTTCTAGAGGGGAGGGGGTGGGGGGATGGGTTAGCCTGGTGATGGGTATTAAATAGGGCACGTATTGAATGGAGCACTGGGTGTTAATACGCAAACAATGAATCATGGAACACTACATCAAAAACTAATGATGTAATGTATGGTGATTAACATAACATAATAAAAAAATAAATAAATAATTAAATTTAATTTAATTTAAAAAAAGAAGTAATCTTCCATATGTAAGAAATTGGATCGACTTTATAAAATTTATTTTCCATTCACAATTTGCTCAGCTACTAGAAAGGCATGCCTCTCTCCATTCAAAAAAATTCAGCCACACAAATTAAGTGCAGTCCACTTTCCAATTCCAAAGTATGATGTGGGATAGGAGTAGAGTAGGGTAGGCAGGAACCATGGAAAATAAAATGGACTCTGGGGGCTCATGCCCAAAGAAGTTTTCAATCACACTTTAAATTTAAGTGTTTCAAATCAGGATTTAATTTACAGTTTAAGATTTAATAACACAGTCATTGCATGTTAATTAAACAGCAATGGATCATTTACCAACCTGTTTAATGAGGTGTAACAAGTATTGCATATAAAACATACCGACATTATTATTAACATTGCCATTAAACTTCAATAAATCTGTTTGAGTAATTATTGGTATTTAAGTACTATAAAATCTCTAACATAACTAAGCATACCTATTTATATTCAATAAAACAGGAATTCTGTTTTAGGAATAATTAAATTCCCAGGACCACATTCCTATCTTTGTATGGCAAAAATTCCTGTTGGCAACAGTGAGAGTTGGAGCTCCAGTAAATGAAGAATTCAAGAGAAAAGAATTCCGCCCACACTGAAGGAACTGTCCTCATCATGAGTTTTAGAATCTCACATTTCTGTAGGGGCAAAGCTCACCTTTAATTTAATTAATAAATGTAATTGGAAGAGCAGTCCCTCCATTATTCTTTCGCCTAGAGGATCATAAATCCTTACGCTACCTCCCTTTTGCTCACACAGGATAAATTGGAGAGGCCCTGTCTAAGAATGTGACCTGACCAAAGGTGCAGCAAAGCAGTAATTTTTATGTTGGGAGGATTTGGTGAGCTCGCACGGGGCAGAGGGCTCTGCTGGCTGAAATAAACACAGGTAACAGAGCTTGTTTGGTGTATGTCTCTGGGCTGCCCACAAGATGAGGAGGGTGCGACTCCAGAAAGAACTGATGTACTCTGAATAATAAGGGACAATGCCAGATGCTATTTAAAAAGGCCTGTGGGTGGAGAGCCAAAAAGGATTTAGAAAGACAGTGGGAATGTGGAACTGCAAGTGGGATAATCTTTAGTAGCAATGACTTGAAAAATTTGTGTTACTAATATCTAATTTGGGGATGATAATTTATAAATGTAATATCTTCTCCATTTATCCAGAATTAAAAACAAATCAACACAAGGGCATCTGGGTGGCTCAGTCAGCTAAGTGTCTGCCTTCAACTCAGGTCGTGATCCCAGGGTCCTGGGATCAAGCCCTGCATCGGGCTCCCTGCTAAGTGGAGAGCCTGCTTCTCCCTCTAACCCTGCTGCTCCCCCTGCTTGTGCTCTCTCTCTCTCTGTCAAATAAATAAATAAAAATCTCTAAAAAAAACACAACAACAACAGCAAAAACTTGCTGTGATACTCCATAAAATAAATAGATTAGTGTGGTATCCAGTTTGAGGGTGACGTTTTATGGAAAACAGACAATGCATACTAAAGATAGAGACAGGATTAGTAATTCTGTTGAAACTGGATATTGGAGCTAAATGCCATAAGGGTAAATATAAATACCCAAATTATACCATCAATTGTGGATTGAGAGTTCAGATCCTTTTATGTACATTTTAAGGGCAAGATGGCTTTGTGAAGCCTGAAGGCTTCTGGAATCCTAAATCTGACACTCGAGTAACATATTTATTGTTTTGAGCGAAGATCAAATTAATCAATTTTGTCATCAAGTTAGAGAGGCATATACATATATATATTTAAAGATTTTAACGATTTATTTGAGAGAGAGACAGACAGAGAGCACAGGTGGGGAGGAGAGGGAGAAGCACAGGTGGGGCTTGATCCCAGGACCCTGAGATCAGACCTGAGCGGAAGGCAGACACTTAACTGACTGAGCCACCCAGGCGCCCCAGAGAGGCATATATTATACAAATAAAATAAAGAAAGAAAAGAAAAGGCCAGAGTCAGTAAAAAGATCAGTGATTGGCAGGAGTTGGGGGGAGGATGGGATGGATAAGTAGAGCACAGAGGATTTTCAGGGCAGTGAAATTATTCTGTATGATACATGGTAGATAAATGGCCTTATACATTTGTCGAGACCCACACAATGTAAAACACTAAAAGTGAATCCTAATGTAAACTGTAGACTTTGGGTAATAATGGTATGTCTATGTAGGTTTATTGCTTGTAAATGTACCACTCTGGTAGGGCACGCTAATGGTGAGGGAGGCTGTGCGTGTGTAGGGGAGGTGGTGTGTGGGCTCTCTCTGTACCTGCTCTTCAGTTTTGCTGAGAATCTAAAATTGCTCTAAAAATAAAATCTTTAAAAGGAAGATAATCTATTTAAGTGCTAATTATGTCCAATAGAAATTTCATGGAGAGAAAATTTTGAAAAATGGCAAAATCAGTGAAGACTAGGAAGGCTTCAGAGAGTAGAAATTTGAATTACACCATAAAGAGCAGAAGTTGAGTAAGAAGAGGTGAGTAGACAGGTACTTTAAGACAGAGAAAACTTGAGAGGCTGTAAGATGATGTGGGGAAACAGGTCTTCATGGAACAGAAAATTACACCAATTAGAAAATGGGATATTGTTTTAAACAGATAAAAATTCTAAATGTTCTAATTTGGGTAAATACAACAGGGTTATTATTAAATATCTTGTTTTTTTTTTTTTAACAAAAAAGAGTTTAGAATTGCTATTAAAAGAAACATTAGGTACTGAGCGAAATAAGTCAATCAGAGAAATACATGTATCATATGACCTCACTGATATGAGGAATTCTTAATCTCAGGAAACAAACTGAGGGTTGCTGGAGTGGTGGGGGTGGGAGGGATGGGCTGACTGGGTGATAGACACTGGGGAGGGTATGTGCTCTGGTAAGCGCTGTGAATTGTGCAAGACTGTTGAATCTCAGATCTGTACCTATGAAACAAATAATGCAATATATGTTAAGAAAAAAAAAAGAAGAAGATAGCAGGAGGCGACGAATGAAGGGGGGGAATCGGAGGGTTAGACGAACCATGACAGCTGATGGACTCTGAAAAACAAACTGAGGGTTCTAGAGGGGAGGGGAGGAGGATGGGTTAGCCTGGTGATGGGTATTAAAGAGGGCACGATCTGCATGGAGCACTGGGTGTTATGCACAAACAATGAATCATGGAACACTACATCTAAAACTAATGATGTAATGTATGGGGATTAACATAACAATTAAAAAATAGGAAAAAAAAAAAAAGAAACATTAGGCCACTAATGGATCTTGAGACAAGAAATGCCATGCCAGTAAATGACCTCCTATCTACATCATTGTTCTTTATCAGAGTGTGGGTTATGATTCATGGAGGCTCCAACAGCAATGTGAGTAAATTATTATATCATCTTCACTTCCTTTGTATGGCTCATTAGTTTCTGCAAACAGGTCAATATATACCTCTGACTTGCTTATGCAGATTTCCTGTCATAGAATGTCCTTGCTACTTTGCAAACTTCATAATGACTTACTTGTCATTCAAAATCAGCTGTGTGTGGTCTTCTTTGGGAAACTTTTGATGCTTTACCAGTTCCTTGGTAGAATGGACCACTCCTTTTTTTATTATTATGTTAATCACCATACATTACGTCATTAGTTTTTGATGTAGTGCTCCATGATTCATTGTTTGCGTATAACACCCAGTGCTCCATGCAGAACGTGCCCTCCTCAATACCCATCACCAGGCTAACCCATCGCCCCACCCCCCTCCCCTCTAGAACCCTCAGTTTGTTTCTCAGAGTCCATCGTCTCTCATGGTTCATCTCCCCCTCTGATTTCCCCCCCTTCATTCTTCCCCTCCTGCTACCTTCTTCTTCTTCTTTTTTTTTAACATATAATGTATTATTTATTTCAGAGGTACAGGTCTGTGATTCAACAGTCTTACACAATTCACAGCGCTCACCATAGCACATACCCTCCCCAATGTCTATCACCCAGCCACCCCATCCCTCCTACCCCCCACCACTCCAGCAACCCTCAGTTTGTTTCCTGAGATTAAGAATTCCTCATATCAGTGAGATCATATGATACATGTCTTTCTCTGATTGACTTGTTTCACCTAGCATAATACCCTCTTGTTCCATCCACATCATTGCAAATGGCAAGATTTCATTCCTTGTGATGGCTGCATAATATTCCATTGTATATGTATATATACCACATCTTCTTTATCCATTCATCTGTCGATGGACATCTTGGCTCTTTCCATAGTTTGGCTATTGTGGACATTGCTGCTATAAACATCGGGGTGCACGTACCCCTTCGATCCCTACATTTGTATCTTCGGGGTAAATACCCAGTTGGACTACTCCTCTTTTAAGCTCCCGAGAATCCAGCACTTAATACTATCATGGCACCTGCAAATGCTATTACATTGCCACTATTTACATTCTCTTTCTCTCTTTAGGCTAAAGACCTTTGATAATACATCCATATTTTACTAATCTATTATTTTTTAATTCTTTCCAGCTTTATTGAGATGTAATTGACATATAATGTTATATAAGTTTAATTATACAACTGAGTTGATTTGATATATATTGCAAAATGATTACTGCCGTAGCATTAGCTAACAGCTGTAGCATGTTACATAATCATTATTTCTTTTTTGTGTTGAGAACATTTAAGCTCTACCTTCTTAACAACTTCCAAGTATATAATACATATTGTTAACTATAGTCCCCATGCTGTATATTAGACCCTTAGAACTTATTTATCTTATAACTGGAAGTTTGTACTCTTTGATTAACATCTTCCTATTTCCCTGCACCCCAGCTCCTGGTAGCCACCATTCTAGTCTCTGTTTCTATGAGTTTGGCATTTTTATATTCTACCTATAAGTGATATCATGCAATACTTGTCTTTCTGTTTGTCTATTTTACTTAGCATAAGGCTCTCAAGGTCCATCCACATTGTTGCAAATGACAGAATGTCCTTTATATGGCTAAATAATATTCCATTTTATGCACATACCAAATCTTCTATGTCCATTCATCCATTGATGGACATTTACATTGTTCCATATCTTCGCTATTGTGAATAATGCTGCAATGAATATAAGGGTGCAGCTATCACCTCACACCTTATACCTGTTATGATTGACTATCATCAAAAAAATAAGAGGTAATGAGTGTTTGCGTAGATGTGGAGAAAAGAGAACCCTTTTTCATTGTTGGAGGGAGTATAAGTTGGTGTAGCCACTATGGAAAATAGTACAGAGTTTCCTCAAAAAATTAAAAACAAATCTACCCTATGAGCCACCAATCCCACTTTGGCGTATATATCCAAAGAAAATGAAAACAGGATCTACTCTTATATTTTTAATCCTTTTTTAGCGGGGAGGGGAAGAGAGAGAGCGAGAACCTCAAACAGGCTCCACACCCAGCATGAAGCCCCATGTGGGGATTGATCTCACGACCCTGAGATCATGACCTAAACTGAAAGCAAGAGTCAGATGCCCAGGTGACGGAGCCACCCAAGCGCCACTATTTTTAATCTTTTTGATTTGACCTTTAGATCCACAGGAGTTGGTTAATCATAATCCTTGGTTTGTGACACTCTTTCATCATCTCATTCATCTTCCAATCCTGAGGCTTTAATATGAGAACTGGAATATAATACATAGAGGGTGTATTCAATGAATTTACACTTTCAGAATGCATACTGTGTCAGGTAGAATTTTAAGATGGCTTTTGTAACCTTTGCTCTCCCATGTTACTCCCATGAAGATTTTATTTTTTATACCAAAGGGAATTATCTTGGTGGACCTAATCTAATCACCTGAGCCATTTAAAGGCAGAACCTCCTCCTGCTGATGGCAGGAAAGGAAGTCAGGAAGATTCCAAGAGTGAGAAGGACTGGGATACTCTGTTTCTGGTTTGAAGATGAAGGCAGGCACATAAGAAGGACTATGAATGGTCTCTAGGAGAAGAGAGAGATCCACAGTTGGCAGCCAGCAAGACAGTGGGGACCTCAGATGTATACTACAAGGATGTGGATTCTGTCAAAAACCTGAATGAGCTTGGACATGAATTATTCTCCATAGCCTCAGTATCAGGGCCCAACTTGGAGGACATCTCAGTTTCAGCCATGCAAGAACCTCAGCAGAGAAGCCATCCAACCCCACACAGCATTCTGAGCTGTCAAACTCTGCGAGAATGACTGGGTATCTTTTTAAAGCTGCTATGTTTGTGGTAATTTGTTATACAGCAATAGAAAACTAATACACACAATCACCTTTTCCTTTTATTTTTATAACAATGTCATAAGTAATATATTATGAGCCTACTACTAATAAATTTGATATAAATATACAGGACAGCTATTAATCTGGCCTGTGAAGAGTTGGGTTTTCCTTGACTGTAGGAATTAATTTCTAATTTGTGGAAAGTGTCAAATGTCAAATTAGTTATATTCTTGCTCCAAGTGTGGTATTAGCAGAGAACAATTTTATCCTGGTTCAAGCTGGACTATTTCTGTCCTGAAATAGGAGACCCTTCTTTCCTAACAGGGAATGCAATTTTCAGCACTGACATGTGCCAAGCTAAAGGGACAAGTCAGGACAGAGGGTCTTCCATAATAGGCATCAGAAGTCAGATCGGATGTGGGTCACCAAAAGTAAGGTTTTTAAGAAAATTCTTTGATCTGTCTTTCCCAGATATCCCCAAAAGGCAAGCATTGGGCTTGCATTAAGCTCAATGTTGCATTAAGCCTAGTTGGAACAGGCAATTGAAATAATATCTGTTAGGAGTTGGGGAATATAGGAGTCGCAGCAGTATCTAAATGAATGGAGAAGAAAACATTAGAGGAATTTTAAAGATGGGACTTATTACAGGGCAGAATGATGGGCGAGATGGACATTCACAGTGGTTTTCTTAGCTGTTTGGAAGAGCTATGGACCACCATGCACAGAGGGCAGTAGGCGTTGAGCCATCAAATATCCTAAGTACTAGAAAGGTTGTTTGAGGAGCATGCCGTTGGCCTCAGAGAGGTCAGCCCAAGACACTCTTGGATGATATAGGGCCTGGGCATGAAAGCAGACCCTGAAGGAGGGAAATATCCCCTCAGCCACAATAATGCCAATATTGTTTCTACACACACACACACACACACACACACACACACACGCGCGCTATGCAGGGTGGCGTGGGGAAGAGTGAAAGAGAGAATAGGAATGCTAATTAGAGTCAGTGACTTTCCTCATGTAAGAAATTAGTGTTTTAAAAATAAATAAATTAGGGCACCTGGGTGGCTCAGTCATTAAGCATCTGCCTTCGGCTCAGGTCATGATCCCGGGGTCCTGGGATCGAGCCCCACGTCGGGCTCCCTGCTCAGCGGGAAGCCTGCTTCTCCCTCTCCTGCTCCCCCTGCTTGTGTTCCCTCTCTTGCTGTGTCTCTGCCTGTCAAATAAATAAATAAAATCTTTAAAAAAGAAGGAAGAAAGAAAGAAAGAAAGAAAGAAAGAAAGAAAGAAAGAAAGAAAGAAAGAAAGAGAAAGAAAGAAGAAAGAAAAGTTTGTGTTTTCTTTGGAAGAAAATACATACTTACACTGTGTAGAGGTGTTGGTCTAGTTAACTTAGGAGGAAAGGAGTCTGGGTTATGCTTGGTGGATAAAACTAACTGGATAAAATTAACTGGATTTTCAGGTGTCATTCCCTATTTCACAGGACCAGAATCCAACCCTTTCCCAGGCAACACTAGTAGTCGCCTTGGTTTAGAAAAAGCCCTATTAAAATCTGGCTAAAGCAAAGACAGCTAAATGTACAAAATAAAAAGTACAAGAATGTCAAGACTCCTTTCTCACGTGGGGTAAATTGATGTTTCACAAAGGAGGAGGGTGAGGACATCGAATCAGAGAAGGTGGGAGTATTGCTTTCAAGAGGAATTATGAGAGAATTCAAATGTCATTCATTATGATCGTAGCAAGGATATGCTTTGAAGAGCTACTCTGCTCTAAACACATCTGAATGGCAGGTAGCATTCCCAAGGAGAAAACTTTACAACCAAAGCCAGGCTTAAAAAGATTTATATTTCCAAGGACAAGAAATCCAAAGAGATGAATGGAGCTGCAGAGAGTGGCAGCTGGGAGTCGAGCTCTTGAGGAGTAACAGGAATGAAAATTGCTAAATGGAGGTGGAAACTAGTTTCCGCTAAACTATACAGGTACTTTGTGCAAATTAGAAAAAGTTTCTCTCCTTGGATATAAGTTTGGTTGGGGGTGGGGAGTTGGTAGGGTATTTTACAAGTGATAAAAAGTCTTTTTCTTTGAGTAGTTACAAGTTGTTCCAAACGCAAAATATAGGACCATGCAGAGTGCTCACAGGGGCCCTGGCTGGGAAATGCACATAGCACTCGTCTTGGGGTTGAGGTTCATGTGGGAACACAGGCTTAATGAGTGGGAGGACAAAGACACAGCATGTTCATCAGGACCTGAGCAAAGCTACCTGCTGTCCCTGGACCAGTACTTCAATATTTCTAATATCAGCATGGAGGCACGAACCACAACCTGTCATTATAAGACTTAGTTTTACACGGGAGACCCAGAGGCAACATCCAAACAGCCACAGATCACTAGACAAGGAACAGTAAACCAGAGGGAGAAAGTAATCAAAAGTAAAAACAACAGACCTTCTGTACAAATAAATAAAATATATCGGTAAACTTAATAAATTATTAATAGTAAAAAAAAAAATAGAGACTGTTGTGTGTGGTTTAAAATAAAGGTAAAGTTAAAAATCGAGCCAGGAATACCACAATTGTGGAGGGGGAGTGATCAGTATCATGCTTGCTAAGTTTCTTATGGGCTGAAAACTTAAGGACAACCATTGGAAAAGTTGTAATCCGAAGCTTCCCAACTAGCAGAGGTAAAGAAAACGGAAAAGAGAAAACCTTGTCTATGTAAGCATCGACCAAGTAAAGGATGGGAAGATAGCAAATGGTAGGATCATTATTTCAATCAGTTTCAAGAGGTTGTACGGTGCTAGAATATGATCCCCAAATCTCAGGGGCTTATACATTAAAGGTGCGTTTTTTTGCTCCCACTAAATGTCTACTGTAGATTGACCTTAGCTTGGCTCCATACAATCTTCACTCTGTGAGTCAGGCTGATGGAGGAACTTCTATCTGGGAATCTCTAGTCTTGTGATACGGAAAGATGAGCTCAGAGCAAATCATAATCTGGCCCACACTGCCTTTACTCAGAGTTGACAGGAGTTACTTTCACTCAGATTTCACTGAGCAAATCAAGTCCTTTGGTAAAAGTGACATTAGTAGAACTAGAAAGTATAATCTTGCAGGGAGGGGTACCTTGGTGAGGGACACCGCAGGAAAAGGCAGCAGTGATTTAAATAAAATAATTACATAGCAGAAGGAGAAGGGTGAGTAAAGTTATCCTTTAGGGCAAAATATGTAAAGAGAAAATTTATAGAAAAGGACAAAGTTTTCAAAAATGAGATTTTTTTCACATGTATTAGTTTTCCAAAGAGCCCAAATGTTAGAGAGTCATTACCTGTTGGGAAAGGGAGCCCTCATACACGGATAATGGGACTGTAATACAGTGTCACCACTCTGGAGAACGAATGGAACCATACCCAGTAAAGCTGAAGGTGTAAACACCTGGCAATCCAGATAAATAGCCCTCAGAAGCTCTTTATACAAGTGCCCAGGACACATCTTAAAGAATGTTCATTTTAGTATTATTTGAAATAGTAAAAAAAAAAAATTTCACAAAAACCAGGATGTCTGCTAAGGAATTCATTGGTATTATAAAATACTCATGAAATACAACTCTAATCAGTAGTTGCAATTAATGAACTAGAGCTGCATGAATCAAATGTTGAAATTATGAAACAATGTACAATGAAAATAAGCAAGTTGTGGAATGATAGCCACTGCAGTATGGGAATATTTATAAAAATGTTTAAGACATGCGGGCGCCTGGGTGGCTCAGTTGGTTAAGCGACTGCCTTCGGCTCAGGTCATGATCCTGGAGTCCCTGGATCGAGTCCCGCATCGGGCTCCCTGCTCAGCAGGGAGTCTGCTTCTCCCTCTGACCCTCCCCCCTCTCATGTACTCGCTCTCTCTCATTCTCTCTCTCTCAAATAAATAAATAAAAAATAAAATAAAAAAAAAAAATGTTTAAGACATGCAAGCAAGTCTCGTTGATTATACATATGCATTCATGGATTAGAACAGCACAAATTAAGAATAGCAGTTACATTTTTCGGGATCAGGCTGGGGAATGTGCTTAGGGAATTATACCCAGAGGGTTGGAACTGTATTTCTTAGACATTATTTCTCAAAAAGAAAATAACATAAAATGAAAATATTTGAAGCAAATATAGCAACATTAACCTGAAAAAAAATTTATTAACCTGGATGGAGAGTATATAGTTGTCATCTTAGTCTCTTGGATTTTCTGTAGGAGTGAAATAATTTATGATTAAGGTGAAAAAAAATGCCTAAAGAAGCTGATTGTGGATCACCTGCTAGATCCAACCATAGTGGTGTTGAAGGTTGCCTGGCACTTCCTTCCTCTGTGGCCTGCTAGGTGGTAGAAATGATCTGTCAACTGATAATTTAGCAAACACAGAACTTCTGACTGTACTCCCTGCCATTATATATAGAAATAGCTTCTCTTCCAGAAGAGGAGGAAGGAACCCTTGTAGGGTTTAAACATATAAATTCAAGAATCTGATTAGATGTTAATTAAAAGCAAGTTTCAGTTTGCTTGTCTTTTTATGACTTCACAACTCTTCATAAGCATAAGTAGGAGAAAGTTGACTATTTCAGCAGTTCTTCAGATAAGGACGCATTTGAATATAAAGAACACTTAGTTAAATATCTGGACAGAAAATGCTCATTTGTTTCACTAGGTAATGACTTGGCAGAATAAATGGGTAATCTTGACCATCCTGCCAACTAGCAAGAAAAAAAAGTCCTAAACAACTGGTGATATCTGCTGATTTGGAGTTAGGTATAGGGAAAATACCTTGGACAAAGGTAATATGTTATTACCTCCATTCAATGACTCCTCTTTGTGGATTCTGATTATTAAGGCCCAGACAGGCTTGACCAGAGGAGACTGGCATCTTACTTGGTAGTTTGTGTTTCCAAAATCACACCAAGAACAGAATAATGCAATAGAATGTATAGATTTTAATATCTATGATACCCATAGATAACCCATAGATATTAGCTGTGATTACCACAGCTAATAAATATGTATAGATTGTAACTCTGTTGATAGTTTATTGTTTTTAAGCCAGAGTACTGTCTATTGCCTGGTCATCGTTTTAATAATCATCTTAAATAAAAACATATCTCTTCATGATAATCTCTTATTCTAACGAAACATACATATATATGAATAAAGTATACCAGAAACTGTCAAAAACATACCAGATAAGAATTATCAGTTAGCTATCAATGAACATACTGGAAACTATCAATAAACATGCCAAATAAGAACTTAAACACCGTGCAAAGGTATAGTGTATCATGCTTCCTGTTTGCTAAGATTAAATCTTCACCTTAAATTTTGTAGCTCATTTATGTATTCATTATAAAGAATAATAATGTAAGTGGGATTCTCCAACCATGTTAAAAATGTGTATTTGAATACATAAAAATATTTCTTAGTATCAAAAGTGTTTTGAAATAGTTTTAGCCTACATCTTTCAACTGGAAACTCTGCTTTATATATTTCCATAATAAAAGTAATATTTAAGTGAAATCATAAATCATAAGAAAGCAAAAGAAAGAACTATTTAAGTGAAATCATAAGAAATTAAACCTATATACTGTCTCTCATGATAATATATACTCATGTTTACTGTATATGCAAAGAAACACAGCAGAACACTTTAATTTTAAAAAAGTATTTTTGCAGAAAATCTTAACACTTGCTCTTTGAATTTAAATAAAGAGCCTCTTAGGACTGTTTCACTTTGTGGGCTGTCAGGAAAAAATAATTTCCAACAATATACAACTGGATACTTAGGACAGTAAAGATAGTGGAGACTAGATGCACATATTCTGTGTGAAAATGTGTGGACAGTAAGCATTTTCAGTCTCCTCCTCATGATAAGTCACTGCTTGAAATGTCTGTTTGGACAGTGCTTTAGAGTGCTATGAATGGAGGGCAGATGAAAGTAAATGGCTGGAATTCTTTAATATCCCCACCTTGCAGAGCGTCAACCCTTGGAATGCTTGTACTTCCTGCGTTTTCTCCCGGCTCTGCTATTACCCAGGTGGAGGTTAGTATTCAACACTTGTCTGCTGCTGCCTCAATGCTTACACTTAGCAATTCCTGGGTTTATCATCATTTATTAATTGCTTAATCAATAAGCTCTGTAAATGGTGACCATAATTATCCCAGAAGGTCACTGAAATAAAGGAGAGTGAGGTCCCAGGGCGATGAGGCCCAGGCTCACATCCATTTATCTGAAGCTACACGACAAGATGCTATTTTTTATTTCTGCCTTGAATTTCAAATTAACAGTCAGCTGAAAAGATTCTGTTGAAGAATGAATCCATAATAAGGGATTTACTTCTTTTCCCTTGGAGTTGTTTCTTTGCTGCCATTGTTACTGATTAATGGGCTATGTATACCTTAAAGGAACACTGCTACTCTTGGACTATCCTCTCTCCAGAGTATGTTAAGATCATGTTAATGTCTTGCATTTCTCAACACTGGAGAGTTAATCAAGTGTTTCAGAAACTATGTGTTTATTTATATAGAGAAAGTCAAGAAAGCAGAGTAAAAAACAATGTATACAGCGTGCTCTCACTTTTGGAAAAAGAACTCTATGTATCCTGTTTTGTTTTTGCTCTGCTTCTGGCTTTCTGTCTATAGAAAATATAGTTTCTGAAACAATTTGTTTTTGAATGTTGAAAAATGCAACATAAATAAATTAATAGATGATAGAGATAGACATCCAAATATAGTGCTTATATTCTAAAAGTATACAGAGGAGTTACGCATTTTCATCATTCCTCATTTGTGCTGTTTTATTTTGCTCATTTTTGGTTAGCTTTTTAATGTATAATTTACATACAATAAAATAATGAATTTCAGTGTACAATTCTATGAGTTCTGTCAATCATAATGTGAGTTACCGTGTTATAGAGCTACACTATTCAATAGGGGAGCAACCAGACACATGTGGTGATTGAGCACTGGAAACAGGAAAGCAACATAGAGAAGAACATTCTGGATGAGTCAGGTTACATAGAATATATGTTGTAATTAAGTTTAATTACACTTTTTTCTTATTAACTTTTTAAATATGGCTCCTGGAATTTTAAAAATTATGCGGCTTATATTTTATTTCCATAATACAGGATAGATACAGAACATTTTCATCAACATAAAAAGTTCCCCACCCCCGCTTCATTGAATCCTCCTACCCCATTCTCACTCTCTGACAACCACAAATCTATGTCTGTCTCTAGTTTTGAGTTTTCTGCATTTTATGTAAGCAGGTGTGTGTGTGTGTAGTCTTGTAAGTGTATGTAAGCAGCTCTGTGTATATGTGGTCCATATAAGCATGTTATGTATGTAGTCTGTGTTTGACTCTTTTACTTTGCAGAATGCTTGAATGATAGGTTCATATTGCTGTATCAGCAGTTCATTCTTTTTTAATACTGAGTAGTACTCCTTGCTAGTATTCAATTTTATTGCTTAGTAGTACTTAGTAGTATGGATACACCTCCATCTGTTTATCCATTCACAAATTAATGATCTTTCAGTTGGGGCCATTGTGAACAAAGCTGCTATGGACATTTGAGTAAAAGTCCTTGTGGATATACATCTTCGTTTAGTTTGAATGAATGCATAGGAATGAAGAAGCTAAGTCATACAGAAAGATTAAGAAACAGTCAAATAATTTTCAAATGTTTCTGTACCATTGTACCTTCCAACAACAATGTATGAGAATTCTGGTGGCTCCCCACCATTGTCTACATACGCTGTTGTCAGTCTTTTCAATTTTATAAGTTCCAGTGAATGTGTAATAATATCTCAGTGTGAAATTAATTTTAATTTCCCAAATGAGAAACAAGGCTCTTCTCATGTGATTATTTGAAATTTATATATCTTGTTTCCTGGAATGAACATTTTTTGTTCATTTTTTTAAGAACTAGATGTTTAGGGGCGCCTATGGCTCAGTTGGTTAAGCATTCAACTCTGGTTTCAGCTCAGATCATGATCTCAGGGTCCAGAGATCAAGCCCCATGTAAGTCTCTGTCTCTCTAAAATAAATAAATCTTAAAAAAAAAAAAAAAGAAAAACTAGAAAATTTTTTATCTAGAAAATGTCCTTTATCAGCCATATTTTGTAATTATTTTTTATCATCTGACTTGCCTGTTTGTTTTCTTAACATCATCTTTTAAAGTGCCAAAGTCTTTATTTTCATGAATTTCAATCTGTCCTTTTAAAGAGCTTATGGCTTATACTTTTATTTTTCTAAGAAAGCCAATATTTTCTCCTATGGGTTCATCAGGAACTTTTACAATTTGGACTAAATATACTTTTGAAAAATCCATCAAATTGTGGGTCAATCTCTAAATCATCTTTGATTGTACTTTTAACCACTTTTTTTTCTAAATGAAGTGACTCAGATTTGTTTAATAGTTATGAAACTCTCATACCCTAAGAACATTAGCTGTATTATTTACCCCCAAAACCTCAAGTTGATTTTATGTCTTACTTTCAAAAGCTATGTGACATTTTTTTTTTTCTGTGGTGAAGGCAACGGAGCAAAAAGTAGAACAGGAATGGCGGTTAGGTTAGCCAAGAAAAGTGGATGCTAAATGTCTTGAAAGCTATGATGACATTGCCAAAGAGCTCATGAACCAAAAATAGAAGTCTGGCTGATCATTCAGGAGAATATAGAAGGCTGATTGAGAGTACTTAAGCAGAAGTTCGAGAAAAATAAATAAAAGGATTAACAGGGATAAATAACCTAGTCCAAGAAATCGGTTTTAAAATTATTGCTTTTAAATATTATAGAAACTGGGGCGCCTGGGTGGCTCAGTCGTTAAGCGTCTGCCTTCAGCTCAGGTCATGATCCCAGGGCCCTGGGATTGAGCCCGGCATCGGGCTCCCTGCTTGGCGGGAAGCCTGCTTCTCCCTCTCCCACTCCCCCTGCTTGTGTTCCCTCTCTCGCTGTCTCTCTCTCTCTGTCAAATAAATAAATAAATAATTAAAGAAAAATTATAGAAACTTTAATAGCTAAAACTTTTGAAATATGTCCATTTAAAAAGAGAAAGATGACATGTAACCCTGAAAAAATGCAAATGACTAGATGAAGTAGTTTTTATATGCCATCTTGATGGAGTTGTGTTTATCTGGACTGAAGGTTTAACTATGAACCAGTCAATGCAAATTGGAGACTAGTGTTACTATAAATATTTAAATGGTATCTGCTTTCCAAGACTGAATGAACAGTTTACATCACAGCGTTATGGGCGTTTCTTGTTTAGGAAGTGCATGAAATGAAAGGACACATTTTAGGAGGAAAGCAAAATCACATCCCAATGCAACGTCTGCTGCAGTCCGGCGATGTGTTTTACATGGACGTTTCCTGAGGTTACTCATACTGCCCAGTGCTGAAGTATAAGCACATTTTGTTGCTTTCCCCTTCCCGTGGTGCACTTCATCTCCAGATTTTCACTATGCTTTAATTACTTACTGGAAAAGATTCAATACCATTGAAGCTTATTTCATAATTTTAGGATTATAGAGTACTACAGGAAAGCTATTCTGTACACCAAGACATTGGAGGTTCTTAAAATTTATGTTTCTCCCAAAATGGCACCATTAAATGCAGAAAAATACCTAAAGTATAAGGCTTAATGCTGTTCATTCAAGAGGTGCTTAACAAATACTTGTGGAGTTGAATATTCTATGAGAGGCAATTCTCAGGGTTAGGAGAAGAGAGTTGGCTTTCAATTGCAGTTCTAAATGGATAGGGGACTTGAAAAAAGTTAACAGTCTGCACCATCATTTTCTTGTCTCCAATATGAAGAAGGTCCAATATGAATTAGCTGAAGTTTAAGATTTTTTTTAAACCATTATAGGGATCCAAGAGTCTGCACTCTACATGTCTAAACAGTTTTATGTGTCTGGAGGTGTCCCTTTAAATAGACAGGACAGGTTGCTTGTCCCAACCACACCTACAATGACTGTTCCCCTTAGATATTTTCAGAGGTCGTTGAAGGTTATTTCTTTGCAGTCTGTGATTTCCGCCTTGCCTGTTCTGGCTCTCGGAATTACAGATGTTCATGCTGAGGTACCAGGGCCACTGTGTGTTTGACCTAAAAGATACCGGTGACATTTCTGTTAGTTGACTGAGCTCCCACTTTTGGGTCTCCTGAGCTCACTACTCCCAATGGCCCATGGAGATTTTTTTTTTTTTTAAGATTTTATTTATTTATTTGACAGAGAGATAGACAGAAGAGCACAGCAGAGGGAGTGGCAGAGGGAGAGGGAGAAGCAGGCTCTGCACTGAGCAGGGAACCCGATGCGGGACTCGATCCCAGGACCCTGAGATCATGACCTTAGCCGAAGGCAGACGCTTAACCATCTAGCCACCCAGGCGCCCAGCCCATGGAGATTTTTGTGAAGCAGTTATTTTAGTATTTCTCACTTTGCTAATTTATTTTAATATTTCTGAGATGAAATTTTCTTCTTCATGAGATTCAATAAATCTTTGTGAAGATGATCGGAAGACATCCGGAATGACAAAACCATTTTCAGAATCCTCTTCTACGGCACGAGAAGAATCCTTCGACGGGCGCCTGGGTGGCTCAGTCGTTAAGCGTCCGCTTTCGGCTCAGGTCATGATCCCAGGGCCCTGGGATCGAGCCCCGCATCAGGCTCCCTGCTCTGCAGGAAGCCTGCTTCTCCTTCTCCCACTCCCCCTGCTTGTGTTCCCTCTCTCGCTGTGTCTCTCTCTGTCAAATAAATAAATAAAATCTTTAAGAAAAAAAAAAAGAAGAATCCTTCAACTCTTAGCCCCAAACAACCGTGAAGGGTCTGCACCTCTAGTTTCCCAGATGTGCACATGTGTCTCTATCCTAGGGTGAGCAGAGCTTACGCTCAAGTCAGATACTCTGCTAAATAGAGAAGCTCAGAGCAAATAGGGCCTTTTTATTTTGTGAAATGTAACTCCCAAATAATTTTCAAAGTGCATGTAGGTTTGACAGGATGGGTATAATTAGCAACAACCAAACTATTTCCATTCTTTGAGTCACATCATGTCTGACCTTTCAGTTTACGGCTTCGCACTGGCCTTTTCAACTGCAGAAACTTATATATAATGTGATCTTTGCAGCTTCAAAGACAGGCACTCTCCCAGGAATGAGAATCGGTGGTAGCAGGTGCTTCGACATTCATGGTGGTAGCCTTGCTACAAATCAAGGGTAACTGTCATGGAATGAAAATGTAAGCAACCAAAACCTGTCCTAGTCTTGAAAATATATGCAAATCCACATTATAAGCTCTAGAGTCTTACAAATAGTTGTTTTAAAAATGACAATAATTGTTTTCTATTGCTGAATAATAGCTCTTAGTCAAAAGTGCCAGATATACAATGAACCCTTCAAAGGTGAGCTTTTGATTGATGTAAAGAGGTTTTCTTGTGTGTTCTAACTGAAGATATATGACAAAAATGTCTGGGAGTATGCTGAATTAAGATATTTACAAATTTTATCATAATAATTATCTATTAATAAGTTTATTGATTTCTTTCACCTAATTGCCATACCCTATTTCTGTATTTATTATATGATTTTGAGTATTTGGCCTGGTGAAATTTTCACATTAATATTTTAGCACCAGTGTAAAGGACTCAAATTTGTTTATCTTCACCTTCTGGAAAACTACTTAATATTCAAAAAATATAATTATTGCACTTTATGTTGCAAGGAAATATATGGAGAAAAGCAGAAACATGGAGATTCTAGTTTGTAAATTTAACTCTATAAGACTGTAAAAGACATTATGTTCTTTATAAGGTAAACCTAAAATAATTATATTCTAGCTCATTAATAAATGTCTACAAAAGTAAATTTTAAAAAGGCTTTTTGGTAATTAATATATGCCTAAATAAATGTGGATAAACAATTAGTACAAAAGCCTTCCCTTATACAGTGTTTATTTTTCTCTTCAAAAAAATGGGGAATTCATCTTTCTGTGGAGTGAAAAACTTCTGAGCACCATAATACCACTAGCACTTCCAAATTCTTTGTAGAAAAGGACCATAGCAACAAGGCCCCTTTGTGGTCCTGAGCAAACGACACATACATTGGAATGCTACATGGAGAAAACATATGTTAGGATAACTTTGCTTTATGATGTTTGGATATAGGTTTTCAGATAAACTTTCTGTAGTGGAAACTCTAATAGGACAAATGCATTTTTGTTCAAGAAGTCATTCCAGAAAAAGAAGAAAAAATCAAGAGTTGCTACACTTAAAAAAATATATACATAGTTACATAATATAGAAAAATTATATATATATATATATATAAACACACTAGCTAAATAATTTAGAATAAGTGATAAAAATAATACATTCTTTGTTATAGGATAAGTGGCCCTAAATTATCCATTTTACCTGTCCGCATTGATTACATTAGCTTAAAAATAAAAATAAAAAAAAGGAGGTTGTGTGTTTGGTTTTCCATGTCTCCATATGTAAATTGAGGTTCAAATAAGGTAGAGTGGTGATATTTTCAAATCTAATTCCAAATAGATTAAAATTGGTCAAATCCTGCTGAATCGAGGTTCGGAATTGTTGGAGTTATAAAAACAAACAAACAGAAAACAAAACACTTTGTGTCTTTTAAAACCCAGAACACTTTTGCTTTTAATTTACAAAAGCTTATTTTTGAAGGAAATTTAATCTTCTAATTTCTCATTTATTTACACTGAAATCATTAAGATGTTATTTTGTAAAAATCTATTTGAACTTTAAGAATCCTTTTAAGGATTCTATTTTGAGATTCTATGAAGAATCTTTTTTGTTTTTTAAGTCAGTTCTCTAAGAACAGAGTATTTGTTTTTGGTAAACACAAGTAAACGAACATAAAAAATTCCACATTTAGTTGGAAGAATTCAACTAAAAATAATTTTTAAGTCAGTTTTAAAGTTGGTAAAATATTTTTTCAGCCTGAAAACACTGGTGTTGGTCGTGAGGAAATATACAAGGATTTTCAGACAGGTAGTGTAATCCAGTACTGTAGAGTCTCCAATCAGCAGTGTTCCTACTTGTTGAAAAGAGCCAAGACAACGCTCTGTATCTGATGATATGGAACATTTCTGCACTTACCGGTTCACAGTTTAAGATGCTGTTCTTCAAGCTCAGAATAATTCATGTGATTTTCTTTTCTGCAGATCCACTCTATCTTCAAGGCCTATATCAAGAATTGCATTTAACATGTAACCTTCCTTGTTTAATTCAACCTTCTCTTCAATGAAATCCTATCATACTAGCATTGAGTAAAATTCAGTTTAACAACAGAATTTATTTCTCTCTCTCTTTCACTCTCTCTGTCTTTCACTATACCATTTTTGTCTCCTATAAATAGTGTAAATTCTTTGGGGAAAGGGATTTTTTATCTTCTGCTATGCCTAGTAGCCAGGCTGCTTTCATTATCCATATGTTGGGATCATACAATGATTAGAAATTGCTATTAAATCAATATATTAGACTAAAATAGCTAAGAGGCTTTAGGAAGTTTTGGTGATGTAAAGAAGGCTCTAAGTTTCCACCTGGCCCTTAAGAAGTGTGAATTAATTATACTGGATAAATAGTTTGCACAAAGCTACAGAGGGACATGATTATACATATGCCTCTAGTTGTCTCCTTAGAAGGTAAGGGTTCTGGTCCTGGTTCAGCCTCTATATGTGCAACCTTGACCAAGTCACTTAATCTTTATTGGACTTTAGTTTCTCCAACTGTAAAACGAGGAAGTTGGTCTAGATTTGTAGTTTTCAAGCTTCCCTGCTAAGTTCCCCAGGAAAGAGTCTAAGGTCACCTTGGAGATGGATGGGGAAGCTGAACAGGTAGATTACTGGCTCTTCATTTCCATTTCAACAAGAACAATTCCATCTTTCACTTGAAACATTGTATTTTCCTATATGGGTTCCTTTACAGGGGAAAATGTACTTCAAAGCTAAAAAACGTTTACAAATGATTGGAACATTATCTATAAAAGTCCTTCCTACTTCAAGATTAGTGAATCTGTTTTTCGTCTTTAACCCCCAGGGAGTTTGCTTCTAGAAACGTCCCCATGGTTTTAGTCTCTGCTGTTCTTCCAAGCCTCCATCATTGTCTATAAATAACCCTCTGATCTTGCACATTAGAACCAGGAGAAAGAAAGCTCACATAAGACCCACAATGAAATGTGCCTTTTTATTCTGTTTTAAAAAAATAGAGTAAGTTCAATTGCATATTCCTTAACATTTTTTTTCAAATCTATTTTTAAACTTTTTATTGCTTTACTGACAAACTCTTTTCACTAGGTCTATTTCTGCGTGATAGGAAATTTACCAACTTCTTTTCACTCTGTTGAACTATTTTCCTATCCATTAAGGTACTTAGGGATCAAGTAGTGAATTTCTAGTTAAAAGGGGGTTGTTTTCCATAGCTATTTCTCCAATATGAACTCCCATTGCCTTTAATGATGTGGGTCTAAACTTGAGACACAAAAGACATTTGTACTTCTCACTCTTTAAGTTGAACTTTAAATTTTTTGACAAAAAAACCTAAGAAAGTTCTAAATCAGTCCATACTTTATAGACTTATATTCCACAACCAAAAGAAACAAGAGTGAATCTTTGAGCATTTGTGTAGTTAAACGTCCATTTTGTAACTCACAGGCTTTTCTCTATACTGGAAAATGCATATGACATTTTCCAGGGCTGTCATTGTACACTTTCATCAACAGTGTACTCACCGATGAAGACAAATGTTATCGAGGTAATGTAGAAATCCTTCTATATTTCTTATTTTCATTTCATCAGAACTTGCCACATATGGTGATATATTGATATTGAGGCAAAATATTACACACACACATTCACAGGCACACACACTGAGATCTCTGTCAGCATTATTCTTTTCATTGCAAACTAAGTTTTTTTTTTTTAAGATTTTATTTATTTATTTGACAGAATGGGCACAAGTAGGCAGAGCGGCAGACAGAGGGAGAGGGAGAAGCAGGCTCCTCACTGAGCAGGGAGCCCGACGCAGGGCTCGATCCCAGGGTCCAGGGATCATGACCTGAGCTGAAGGCAGATGCTTAACTTGACTGAGCCACCCAGGCGCCCCGCAAACTAAGTTTGTAGCAATAAACTCAGTGACATTAAGCATGGAAAATATTAAAAGCACTGATAATTATACCATAATAAATTAAGTTTATAGCCTTGAAAATAGTTTTTTTTATTAAACCTGACGACATTAATATAACTATAGGTTTGAGATGATACATAAATCCAGTCAAGGGTGTTAGGATGGGGAGGGAACAAGAGAAAGAAAATTTAACTGAAATTACTTTGACCTAAAAAGAAATGTGGAGGATAAGATAATTAGGTGGGTTTGGGGGTCTCTAATGAGTGAAGTGAAGCTGGTAATGAATTACCCATAGATTTTGACAATCCGTGAATACTGTAAAATTCTGTTACTGCGATACTGAAGGTCGAGCAGAAATTCAGTGGCGCTGACTCCCTGGAGAAGACTGATTTACAGCGATACCTTTGTCTGAGGGAGCGTCATGTAATAGGGCATCCTCTAGACTGTTTTTGAGCAAAACAGTTTTTAGGACAGTGTTTCTTACTAATTACTTCTCTAAATGTAGATAAGCCTAGAGGAGTTCTTGTGAATAAGAAAGAATGAACCTCGGTTCTAGAATGTAATAAAGATCAGCAAGACATCTAAAGAATGTTTAAAAGACATTCAGGATTGTGTAAGCGTTAATGCCATTATATAAAAATGAAATGTGTTTCATTTTTATAATGAAGTTCTCCCAAAAGCGATCCCAAACAAGCAAAATGGCCTTTCATTGGAGATTTTGTAGTGTCTGAGAAATTTGGACGTAAAGTGTTTTATCTCTAGGGTTCTTTCAGAAACAGAGCCATTCCTAGCCCTTGTTTTCATCTCTGTGAGGTTCAGTTTTCTGATTTGTAAAAATTGAATCCAGTCCTCACTGGATCTCTAAGACCCTTTCCAGCTCCAGAGTTATGCGATTGTAATGTAATTTGTCATTCTCTGTTGCCTTTATTCTCCAAATAAATGAAGAGTTGTTGCCTAATCAATATGACTGACAGTAAGTACTATGGATTCAAATTGTGAGTAGTATTGTATGGCATATGGTATAGATTTTCCTTTTCAGATATGGTATGTGTAGTCAAGAGTTTTCTGAAGTTAAAGATAGGGTGAGATGTAATAACTACCACCAAGAAATAACTTAGGTGCATAAAATATTCTGCACACACACACACACACACATGCCTAGTTTGGATACAGATAATAAACAGCTTTGTAACATATTTTGTCACCCAGATAAAAACTATGAGTTGAGGCTGAGAAAAAAGCCTCCCAAATAACAATAATGGCAATAATAATAATTATTGTGAATCACAGTAATAGCATTGACATTAAGCATTGCCACATATTATTTTTATAAGAAAAAATCCTCACATACCATTTACTATGTGCTGGGCACTATTTTATACACTTTACATTTGTAAACTCATGTTGATACTCATAATAATTCTATGTTATGGACATTGTTATTTAGTTATATCCTTTTTAAAAGAATCACACAAAATGTAAAAAAAAAATGTAGACAAAATACCATTTATTGAAATTTACAATATGATAGGCCTTGTTACAACATGTTAAATAGTCCATGTTTTTTCTCAGTCTTGACACAGTCCTGATTGGTAGATAATGCTTTTTTCTACTTTACAGATGAGGAAATTGAAACTTGAATAACTTAAATAACTTGCCCAAGTACAACGGCTAGATAATAAAAAAAGAAGTTGCATGCACAAAATCTGTATGACTCCATCATCAGAGTTCTTCACCACTATATCTGGGACTTTCCAAGGTTATTCCTTTTTAATATTGGTAAAGTAATTCAACATGTGGCTATGGGAGAAGATAAAGTGTTTAGGGAGAATATTTTATAGCATGAATAACAACTCAAGCTTCTTCAGATGCCAGGGAAACCACCTCACTTTCTATGAATAGGTTTACATTTGATCCAACATTGATGGCCCATATTTAAACTGAGATACTAGGTTGAACCAAGTGAAATTGCTGATACATGATCATTTCTGACCCATAAAAACAGCGATTTCATAATTTACCTTAACACATGGTCCCTCTAGCAAACTTTCAGCAATAATTTGCCAACTCAATTAAATATTAGTTGTTGGTTGATTGACAAAGAGGAAGCCCACCAGCAGCTAATTTGTAATATACACTTGGATTATTTTAGGATTTTGATCTTCTCGGCATTATTTCATTTAATGATTCATAATTTTAAAGCCAGACTTTGCCTATTCGTTTACCATTCTTTACATGAATGGTTCCAAATTACAAAATGCCAGTGGGCTTTAGGATTTAATTTCTCCTCCTTGTATTACCAGACTCTACATACTTGATATTCCTGTTTTCACTCAAACAGGGAAGGAAGCCCCATGTCTCAACAAGCAGAAGAAATGGGACCTAGTTCAGTATCCGTCAGTTGCTTATTCTACGAGTTCCAGTGAGGGAAGCCCTAATAATGCATCGACTCACTCCTCCATGGTGTTTATGAAACTGTTTTCTCTCAGTTACAAACCCTCCTTTCTATACTTAGCTCTGTGGTGCTGGGGCTGGGAATCTGCAAGTTACATTTCTTTCTTATAGACTGGCTCCTTCTTAGCTTTTACCAGTAGGGCCACTAGATGGGACTGGAAAGCAGTACAATGAAGTAATATGGACCCTCCTGGTTTATTTTCTGATTCTCTGAGAGTCACTGAAGAGTTTTCTACCCAGCAGTAGAAATTGATCCAGTTTCCAGTTTTTTTCCACCCATCCTAGAACCAGTTGCATGGAGGCCCCTTCAGAGGAACCAGCACCAATTATGTCCCCCTTCCTCAGGGAGCTAAGCCCAGCTTCATGGAATCCTTCCTGCCTTTCAAGTTCTAAGAATTCTAGATGCTCCCCTTTTAACCTCAGTGCTGGAGAGTTTGCTATCATTACTGTCTTTCCCAAGTTCTCTTTGCTTTTCAATGTCTGTTAAATCAATTTGCTATATAGGGTTTTTCTGTTGAAATAATCGGTGTGTTTGCTGTTTCACTGCCTGATGCCTCCCTAGTGTTGTAACTGATGTTGTTAATAAGTTGTTTCTTTAGCATGGAGTACTTTGTCCAAATCCTGATATGAAATGTGAGAATGGTACCTAGGAATTGAACTCATGTTTATTAGACAGAAATCTAATTGGTAAATTGTTGGTAAAATTTGACAATTCTGATATTTACAGTATTAGTTTTGAATCATAAATTAGAAAAGAAACAAATAATTTTGATTAAAAATATGGAATATTATGCAGCCATCAAAACCCCCCGAAATCTTGCCATTTACAACAATGTGGATGGAACTAGAGAGTATTATGCTAAGCGAAATAAGTCAATCAGAGAAAGACATGTATCATATGATCTCACTGATATGAGGAATTCTTAATCTCAGAAAACAAACTGAGGGTTGCTGGAGTGGTGGGGAGTGGGAGGGATGGGGTGGCTGGGTGATAGACATTGGGGAGGGTATGTGCTATGGTGAGCACTGTGAATTGCGTAAGACTGTTGAATCACAGACCTGTACCTCTGAAACAAATAATACATTATATGTTAAAAAAAAAAAAAAAGATAGTAGGAAGGGAAAAATGAAGGGGGGGGAATTGGAGGGGGAGACGAACCATGAGAGACTGTGGACTCTGAGAAACAAACTGAGGGTTCTTTTTTTTTTTTTTCCAAATTGAGGGTTCTAGAGGGGAGGAGTGTGGGGGGATGGGTTAGCCTGGCGATGGGTATTAAAGAGGGCACATACTGAATGGAACACTGGGTGTTATACGCAAACAATGAATCATGGAACACTACATCAAAAACTAATGATGTAATGTATGGTGATTAACATAACATAATAAAATAAAATACTAAATGAAAAGTTTCTCTGCAATCAATTGTGAAAAGTTAACTTCTTACATTTAGGAAGAACTTCAAGGCTGATTTAATAGATTATTTTATGGCTAGAAGATACTCTTTTCTTTGTGTGAAAGCACATGTTCTGCATACCCACATTTGCATTTGGTTTGTTCCGTTACTTTTTATTTTTAAGGAGTACCAACACAGAGTATTCTGGCTGGTGAACTAGGTTCTCATTTCAATTATTCATTGAAGTCTGAGTCCTTATATGTACCTTAAAACTGTAAGAAGTTGGAGCTCTGTTTGAGTCAATGCCTTGCTTCCCCTTTTCCCATTAATCTTTCATGTACCAGGTCACGTGGGAAGACCCTTGCCTTCCAAAATGCTGAGCTTACTTTTTGAGAGGGAGTGATAACCTAACTGATCCCATGGCCGCTGTGCTTAAGTAATTGGGTCGCCACCCATTGACCTAGAACCTACTCTCTCACTAGATCCTTCATACTAAGCTGAGGTCAGTAGCAGATTGTTCAGCTCATGAACAGGAATTTTATATGATCGAATGCTATTGTTTCACATTCATGCACCGTTTTTGGTCATGTCACTTCAATTATGGGACATTTCAGTCTGCTTCTTTCTTCCATTCTTGATGTTGAAAGAGCTTTATTTCAGTATTATATATTTCAATCTTGAACTTTGTCTGGATTCATGTGTAAATTTATTGTCTCCATTCCCTTGCTTGTATTTGTTAAATGAATCTCTCTAGATGAGAAGTGAAAGTGTGATAAAGGAATCCCTTTATGATATGGCCCCTGCTAGCCCTCCACCCTCCTTTCTCCCAAAGCTCACCTCATACTCTCTACCACACATGATCTGTTCACAATTCCTGACAATCCTTGTTTCCTTTCCCTCCACTTCTTTGCAAATGTTGCTGCTTCTTCCTGGAATATCACCGCAGCTCATCAACCCTTCTTCCATCAAACAACCACTCTCCCAGTGGTGGAGAATAAGCCCAAGTATCTGCCCTTCCAGTAAACACTTTTATGATTCCTTCTGGTCTCTGCTTGGAGTTGTTACCATAGTACTTTCAGTTTTGCTCTCTCATAAATCTTAGTTCAATCTGTTGCAAATGATTTTTATGGCATTCTTCAATTTAATAATTGAGGCTTACAAAGGAGTAGATATATACTTTATAAACACAATTTTTTAAAAGAACCAACCAAGCCAAGAAAGAAAAATATTATCAAAATCTTGCATTTAGTTATATGTTTTACCTATCACATTTTCTTGAAGATATTCACTAACTTAAATTTTGTTTTGCATTTATTGCATTATTTTTAAAATGATTTAATCGCACATGCATATATTCTAAATATTTTTAGTCTTCCTTGAAAATGATACCATAAACATATACCCACTTACATATATATCATAAGCATACCCATGTAGTATATAGTGTGTGCATTTATATATTCTTCTGAAACTTGCTTTCTTTAACATTTCTGAGACTGACCTATATTTTTACCTGTAGCTGTATAAAATTAACTTTTACTATTAAATATGATTCTGTTGTATAAAAACACCAACATTTATGTAGCCATTCCTCTGCTTTCCTTCTAGAAAATGCCATTAGTGTATATTTCCTAGAGTTCTAGTTATCATGTTCACAAAGAGATGATATTAGGTTACTTGGAAGCATTCTTCTAGGAATCAGGAGAAGAGTGAATTACAGGCCATGTTCATTAGCTTTGTCATCTCTACATGCTCAGTGGGCATTTTCTAGTATTGTCATCATCATCATAGATTATAGAGTCTTTTGATAAACAGAAGGACCCCCTTTCTCCCAGACTGAAGCCTAGATCTTGAGAGAGCAGAGATAGCCTTTTAACTTTACCTATTAAAAAAGGAATGAGAGCTTTTGTGGAATCCTTTGATAGTAGTAGCTATGAATTCCAGAAGCTCAGGTGGGTAGGGAAAATATCATATTATTTCATTTAATTAAAATTAAATTTGATTCTTAGTCTGTATTCTGACTGGATGGCAATACTTTTTAATCTTAGGCATTATTAAGTTTCCCTTCCCTTCATGGACTCTGCAAATATGCTAAGCAATTGATCCAGAAGAAGACATTGGTTGGGGGGCGGTCCTCAGATCTTCAGTCCACATAATTACTGTTGAGATGCTCATTGTCTAATCCTACATGAGTTCTGGAAATTTGTGTGGACCCTAGAAATCTATTGGCCCTGGCCCTACATAATGTATATCTGTGAGGAGGCAAAAAATTAGGGTGTTTTGAGAAGAAGGGTGACAACTTTTTTCCTCCCAAAACATATGGATAGCATTAAGGTTTCAGTCTTTCTGATTCTTTTATAACACTGAACACGAAACATGAATTTATGTATCCATAAATTGTCCTGCCATACACCTAGAGTTCTTAATGACCTGACCCTGAGTCTTGACATCTCACAGATTGTATTTGACTTGAAAGCATTAAGCTCAGTTGAATAAAATGACAGTGCACAGCCTTACAAAGGATTCCCTTACTCTCCTAAACATACTGTATAGCTCCCACATCAAATTTTTGAAGACCAACCATTCTTGAGCTGGGAGTAAAATATATCTGGGACCCCAGTGCCTAACCCGCAGACTTTTTACTCTGTTCTCATGCTTTCTCTTCCTGTGTAACTAACTTCTTTCCTCCACAGGATTCCTCCCTTTATTTTTTTCCCCACTAATGTTTCTCTTTTTGTCTCTGTTTCTGCAAATGATGAATGCCTTCATTGTATAAAGCTGGTTTTTAAGACAGATGGCTTTCTCCCGTCCCCAGGAAAATTTGACTACTTACTTCTTTAGAGCTTTACTTTATTTATTTATTTATTTTAGTGGCCAGAAACCTCCAACAAGATTTTCTTTCCCTCTTTATAATTTGCTCAATGTAAGATTTTCATTTTGTGATAACTTTCAACCTGCCTGGAGAGTGAATAATGATCTTTGCTATCAGCAATCTGATTTACATAGTATAGACAAGTAGATTGTTGTCATTCTTGGAGCATCGCCAAGGACTCCTCTCCCCAAAAACTGCTTCCCCCTTTTTAAGCTGGACTATTTTTACTGTGGTATTGTGGCCTGAATGCATTAGCTATACTTAGAATCAGGCCAGGGCAATAAGCAGAACTGCACATTAAAGGGCCTTTTTATTCAGATCCCCATTTTTGAAGCTACTTTTCCCCTATTTTTAAGACTCCTATTTAGTATTTACTGGTCTCTTTTTAGTCAATAATTGTGAAAAAGTCACAGAAAGGAGATAAGATTAGTTTGTTATTCTTTTCGGTACTTTTTTTCATAAATTTTTACAATTTACAAGATAATTACTATGAAGATGTAGCAATGATTAACAACAAAAATGTTGCTATTATCCATGTAGGGAAACTCTTTAGTTGGGAAATATTTTGGCATCTACCAGATAGGATCATATATGGGACCATTTCTACTGCTGAACCAATATTGACTTCCAGGAGTAAGAGAGCTGTTAATCATAGTGATTTTACCAATGGAGATGGGGATCTAGAACATCCTATGGTAATTAGATGCTAGATAGTGGAAATAAGATAGAATTCAAACATGTATCCAAAATTTATTCACTTCCACATAATCATGTTGCATTTTTTTTTTTAAAGATTTATGTATTTATTTGACAGACAGAGACACAGCAAGAGAGGGAACACAAGCAGGGGGAGTGGGAGAGGGAGAAGCAGGCTTCCCACCAATCAGGGAGCCTGATGCGGGTCTCGATCCCAGGACCCTGAGATCATGACCTGAGCCCACGGCAGACGGTTAACAACTGAGCCACCCAGGCGCCCTAATCATGTTGCATTTTTTAACAGCTTACTGGGGAGTGTATGCAATTTACACAAAACAAGCCACTGTTCAGGAGGGCTGTTCTGTATTGAATTTCGCTGATTCAGTAAGCATTGCTTTTTTTTTTTCTTTTTTTAACTGAGATACAGTAAATCCCTTGAACATATTTAAATGAATATCATTGTCTAGTGCTAATGTTTGAATGAAAAAATACTCAAGGGATTATTTTTTTCTTCATGTTCTCTTTTCTATTTTTAGATTCAGTTTCCTTTATTCCTCAGATGTTGCCAAAATTTGACATATTTCATATACTTTTCTTTCCACATTGGAGGTTTCTCATACATATATGTTATTTAGAATATCTAGATTTTGTGACTGAGAAACAATGTTTTAATATTGCTGGACTAAATCCCATGAGACAGAGATTGTGCCTTTGTGTTCATGCTGTATCCCTAAGCCTAGAATGGTTCCTGGAACAAAATCGATTACGATATGTGTTTTTGGAAAACAGAATCCAATTTTTTCAACTTTAAGTCACCTTAATGTTCTTTCCTACACATCTCACCTAAAACATGGCTGTGATCTTAAAGCAAATACAGACATTCTTGATTCATGTTCCTTCCATGAACTAGCTCCACCCATGGCAGATTTCAATTCTGAACTGTTTAGTATCTGTGACAATATCCAAAATGTGGGAGTAATAATGGAACCATGGTTTTCTTAATACTGTTAGCCAAACATTTTCCACTTTCCAACTTCTAGCTCCTGATGGGATTATACTCCTATCTGGCTTCCTCGTGCTTTCATGAAGCTTTCATACTAGTTCTGGTCAATGAATTTTGAAAGAAATGATAGTTGTAATTTCACAACAAAGCCTATAATGCTCAGTGCAGAATTATCTTTTTCCTTCTTGCATGGCTACTGGTCACAATCAAGATGGTGGCTGCATTATCTGTCTAAAATCCTGAATAACTATAATCAGAAGAGAACCTAACAGACCAGCAATACATACAAGTGAGAAATAATCCTTTGCTGTATTAAGTCACTGAGTTTTAGAGATTATTACAGCAGCATATCTTCCCATATCCTAACTGATGCAGATAATTTACTGAAGTGTTAAAATTTTAAAAAGAGTGATTTGAAACTTTGCAGAATGCCAGTTTTTATTATCTGTGCTTTTGTAATGGCAATTTGAAATCTTGCCTCAAATCCTACTTTTTTCTCTACCCATTTACAACTGCTGTTTACACACTTCTCAGAAGACAAATATATACTTGTTAAAACTAAGACCCTTTCAAAACTGTTTCAGATTTCCTTCACCCTGAAATATGTTTGTCCTTCATTGGGCGTCAGCCTCTATTATTGGAGTTAGAACTGCATCTCTGCTTTGAGGATGATGCACCATCTCTTCCAGCTAACCGCAAATCTACCAACTAATGCTCATATGAATCTATATAGACATATAATTTCATCATATTCATGCAGATAAACACCAGTGTACCAACCACTAATTTTTTTAAAAAGATTTATTTGAGAGAGAGAGAGAGAGAGAAGAGAGTACACTTGGGGGGGGGTGAGGGACAGAGGCAGAGGCAGAGAGAAATTTAAGCAGACTCAGTGTTGAGTGTGGAGCTCAACGTGGAGCTCAATCTCACAGCTCTGAGATCATGACCTGAGCCAAAACCAAAAGTCAGTCGCTTAACTGACTGCACCACCCAGGCTCCCCTACCAGCCACTAATTTTAAAAGATGAACAAGGGAATCTCTATGAGACATGATAGTACTGTAGAATTCGAGTTCCAGACAACTTCTAATTGTTTTAGATATATGTACATATATGTATATGCATATATGTACATATATGCACACTAGACCTTAAGTTCCTCATGCAAAGCACCTGCTGCATGATAGCCACTGAATCTGGCTTTGGAGATCATCCCTCTGTGCCTTTCTGAATTTTATGACCATTTTTTTTTTTCAGAGTGATCTTTGATCCTTTTAAACTTGCAGAGGAATTCTGACAGATCCACTTTAAATAGGCTTTTGAGTCTCTTCATATTTTTTCAATCAACAAATTAGATAATGGGAGATAGGCATTGTCCTACTTTTCACTAAGAAAGTATATGTACCAGATTTGTAAAATGCATCTATAATGAGAAGAAGATTGTAAGTAGGGGAGAAAGACTTCAAGTCACACCAACCCACTTCAGTGGTCAGTATTTCCTTAAAATGTTTCATGTGTTTGTATTTCTTGTCTCTTTTAAACTATTATTATAAGTTCTTGGAAGAAACAGAAAATCTGTTTTCTGATGCTTTGTGTCCCCTTATTCTACATGATAGTACGGTTGCCTGATAAAATACAGGACTTTCAGTTAAATTTAAATTTCAGAAAGATAGTGAGTATAGGGGCACCTGGGTGGCTCAGTCGTTAGGCGTCTGCCTTCGGCTCAGGTCATGATCCCAGGGTCCTGGGATCGAGCCCCACATCGGGCTCCCTGCTCCGCCGGAAGCCTGCTTCTCCCTCTCCCACTCCCCCTGCTTGTGTTCCCTCTCTCTCTGTGTCTCTCTCTGTCAAATAAATGAATAAAATCTTTAAAAAAATTAAAAAATTAAAAAAAAGAAAGATAGTGAGTATATATTTTTAGTATAAGTGTGTTCCACAAAATATTTGGGACATATTTTTACTAAAACATACTTCATTGTTCATTTGAAATTCAAATTTAACTGGATTTTCTGTATTTTTACTTGCTAAATCCAACAACCCTACAGAGTAGGCTCTAAAAACAAAACAAAACAAAAAACACTTGATAGACTCAAAACCTAATTCTTCTTGCCATTAATAGAAGATCTAAAGCTGAAATTTGACCCAGAGTTTTCTAATTCTCTGCTTAGAGATCTTTTTTTTCCATATCAGACCTGTTTGTCATGACAGTTTATAGAGTTTCACTGCATTAGCCCTGGGGAAAAAACTGCCTGGCTCAGCTATTGGATCTACTACTTACTCGCTGTTGGATTTTGGACAATTCACTTTTCTGTTTTTTAATTTTCTCATCCATGTAATGGGAATTAAAATAACCTTATAAAGTTATGCAAGACAAAGTACTTAAGTTGGCAATAATTATTATTTCACTGAAATAGAAATTATAAGCAAGCACTTATTTTATTTTTTTGTGTTCCAGGTCCCTTCAGAGGGTCTGATGAAATCTTAAGTGCCCTCAAAAGAAAATTATATATATTCACAAATCATTTTCTTAACAATTTCATAAGGTTATGGACTCTCTGAAGCCCAAGTTCCATGAAGATGGAATGAATCTGGGATCAGTTTTACATGCATTTTGGAACCCTTGATACTCAAAAGATACTTTGTTAAATGAGTTAGCTTCATAAACCCAGTAGATCTGCTCTTTTACCAAAGTAGAGCTACCATTTCTTAACCTTGGGATCTTCAATAATTCTTTCTTATAAAGGGCTGAGGTGGTAAACTTGAGCTGAGTTGATGGCATGTTGCTGACTGATGTGTTCTCTAGAGGGCTTCAAATTCACTTATAGCATTTTGCTAGTTGGGCGCACATTTAATTTTCTTAGCACTATATTCAATGATCTGTAGCCTTGAACTTAAAAAGTGAATTTTTGGGGCATTTCATCATGTGCTTTTACACAGCAGAACACAAACTACAAAAGGGAAACTCTTCAGAAAGTGCTCTTAGGATTTAATTACACAATCCAGTATGACTTTATAATTTATATTATCCAAGTGTACTTTGCTTGATCAAATAATTGTCATTTATTCTCTAAATTAAAAGCAATTCATAATAGTTTATCATTCTATCCATCCTACCACTACCACTGGGTATAAAAGAAAATGAAGGGTAGAGGAGCAAATATAAATTGTACATGTATTTGCAACCAATGCTACATACTTGAATTCCCCACTAAACTGCACAAATTAAAATACAGTCTTTGTCTTTAAGATAGTCAGAGTCATTAACCAAAGGCTAGATCTATTCTGTAAGGATTGTGAAGTCTAGCAATATTCTACGATGGAGGGCCTTCCAGATAGATATCCTACATAAGAGAAACTTTCTCCAGTTAGCAGTAAAACAGCTAAGGAATACAACTGCTTTATCCAGGCACGGGTTTTACTTAAATCATAGGAGAGGGCTTTCATCCTCAAATACTATTATGAGATAACATTATTGAGCACAGTGAGGTTAAGCAATTTGTCTAAGGTCACAAGCTGGAAAGTTGCTGAGCAGAATTGGAACACAGGCAGACAAACTCTGGAGCAGAGTACTTGCTGATGCTGCTCAAAACTGGTATTTACTGAGCACATATTCAAATTGAGCTAGCAGTTTTGCCATCTGCTTTTTTTTTTTTTTCCTCCAGCTATTGAGGTATAATTGACAACGTCATCATATATTTAAAGTGCACAATGCGATGAGTTGATATTCACAATGTATCCATTGTGAAAGGATTGCTACCTTTAAATTATTAACCGATCTATCACTTCACATAGTTACCTTTTTTTCTTTTTTGGTGAGAATACTTAAGTTCTACTCTCAATAAATTTCAAGTATATAATACAGTGTTATCAGCTATAGTCACCATGTTATACATTAGCTCCTCAGACATTATTCATCTTATAAATGAAATTTTGTATTCTTTCACCAGCCTCTTATTCCCCTGGCCCCCAGCCCATGGCAACAACATCTTACTCTTTCTATGAGTTCTACTTTTTGAAAACATTTCATATTTAATTGATAATGTCTTTTTCTGTCTGGATTATTTTACTTAGGATAATGCCCTCCAGTTTCATCTGTGTTGTCGCAAGTGGTATAATTTCCTTCTTTATTAAGGCTGAATCTACACACACACTCACACACGCATATTCTTATTCCATTCGTCCACCAATGGATATTTAAGTTGTTTCCATACCTTGGCTATTGTGAAAAATGCTGGAATGAACATGGGCATAATAGTGTTTCTTCAAGGTACTGATTTTGTTTCTTTTGGATATATACCCAGAAGTGAGATTGCTGGATCATATGGCAGCTCTATTTTTAATTTTTTGAAACCTCCATACTGTTTTCCGCTACGGCTATAGCACTTTACATCCTCACCAACAGTATACAAGGGTTCCTTTTTCTCTGCATCCTGGCCAGGATTCATTATTGCTTGTCTTTTTGATAATAGACATCCTAACAGATGTGAGATGATATCTCACTATGGTTTTGCTTTGCATTTCCCTGATGATTAGTGATGTTCACCACCTTTTCATGTACCTGTTTGCTATTTGTATGCCTTCTTTGGAAAAATTTCTATAGAGGTCCTTTGTCCATTTTTTAATTGGGTTATTTGTTTTTTTGACATTGAGTTGTATGAGTTCCTTGTGTATTTTGGCTTTTAACCCTTATTGGATATATGTTTGCAAATACGTTCTCCCATGGTATAGGCTGACTTTTCATTTTAATGGTGGTTTCTTTTGCTGTGCAGAAACTTTTTTAGTTTGAAGTAGTCCCAATTATTTGTTGTTGCTTTTGTTGCCTTTGCTTTGGGTGCCAAATCAAAAAAAAAAAAAAAAAATTGCCAAGACCAGTGTCAAGAAAATTCCCTCTTAGGAGTTTTATAGTTTCAGGACCTACATTTAAGTCTTTCATCCATGGAGTTGATTTTTGTGTATGGTGTAAGATAGTGGTCGAGTTTCACTTGATCTTAGCCAAAAGGCCGAGAAGCGATTGATAGTGGTCGAGTTTCATTCTTTTGCATGTAGCTCTCCAGTTTTCCCAGCACCTTTTATTGAAGAGACTGTCCTTTCCCATTGTATATTCTTGGCTCCACTGTCAAGAATTAATTGACTATATATGCATAGGTTATTTCAGGTTAGGTCTATTATGTTCCATGAATATATGCATTTGTCCTTATATCATCTATTTTAATTACTATAGCTTTGTAATATACTTCAGAATCAGGAAGTGTGATGTTCCCAGCTTATTAATTTTTAGTGTTGCTTTGGCTATTCATACACAACTTAGGATTTATTTTTGTGGAAATGCCATTGGAATTTTTATTGGGATTTCATTGAATCTGTAGATCACTTTGGATTGTATGGACATTTTAATAATATTAATTCTTCTAATACATGAACATGGAATATCTTTCCATTTATTTGGGTCCTCTTAAAGCTTTCTGTGTGTAGATCTTACACCCCTTGGTTAAATATATTTGTAAGTATTTTATTTTTCATGCTGTTGTAAATAGGATTGTTCTCTTAATTTATCTTTCCAAAAGTTTGTTAATATTGCATAGAAATGCAACTGATTTTTTGTATATTGATTTTGTATCCTGCAACTTTACTGAACTCATTTATTAGCTCTAAAGTTTTTGGGTAGAGTCTTTAGGGTTATCTATATATAATACCATGACACTTGCAAAGAGACAATTTTACTTCTATCTTTTCAGCTTGGATGATTTTTATCTCTCCCTCTTCACTAATTGCTCTGATAGGACTTCCAGTATTATGTTGCATAAAAGTGGTGAGAGTGGGCACATTTTTCTTGTTTCTGATCTCAGGGGAAAAGATTTTAGGTTTTCACCATTGAGTTTGATGTTAGCTGTGGACTTATCATATTTGACTTTTGTTATATTGAAATATGTTTCTTTATATACAGTTTGTTGAGAGTTTTTATCATGAAAGGATGTAAAATTTTGTTAAATTTTTTTCTGCATCTATTGGGATAATCATATGATTTTTATTCTTCATTCTGTTAATGTAGTGTATCCCATTGATTGATTTGCGTATGTTGAACCATCCTTGCATCCTAGGAATAAATCCCACTTGATCATGGTGTACATTCCTTTTAATGTAGTTTCAGTCACTTTCAAGGGATTCCCAGGAGGTTTCCTCTTCCCAAGTGCCTTGTTGCCTCTCAAACCTTTGTGACTGTCCTCGTTGCCATCTTTATCCTTAATAGCTCCTGTTAGTGGAGGGTGTGTGGAGACCGACTGGTATCCCAAAAAGGAGGATTGCAGTCAGTAGCTAGATGCAGGCTGATCAGAAGCAAGACTGGTAGGTGGCAGCTGGGAAAGTACGCATTCAAACCCACTCCAGGGAGAAACTGGGATATAGGCATTTTTGCCTGCTCCCTCTGCAGTGAGCCTGCTCCTTCTTCAATAGAGCCATGGAGGTGCTTCTGTGCTATTTAAAAACTGCTTAGTACAACTCATAAATGTAAGCCTCATTGGCTCTCAGAGCGAGGTGATTGGGGGACTCGAATGGCAGCTATAAAATTGGGACACTGGATGTGTCAACAAGCTCCTCCAGGGCGATAGTGACAATTTGGTTTTATTTTTGGAGCAAGCCAATGGGAGAAGGCGGGGTAAGTATCCACCAGTTCTGGATTCCAAGGAGAATAGCAGTCGGCATCTAGATGTATGCTAATTAGAAGGTGGACCCTCAGCACCCACTAATAAAGTATGCAGTCAAACTTCTTCCAGGGAAAGACTGGGAGATGGGGTCTTTTCCTGCTCCTTGTGTATTGAACCCTGGGGCAATAGCCACAGCAAGCCTTGTGCACCTGTTAAGAACTGCCCATGTTTTCTATAGTACTGTGGGACCCACTGCAAGACCCATTGGTTTTCAGAGTTAAGTGTCTTGGGGACCCATCCTTTGGATGGGGTGTTAAAGTTGGACCATGGATGTGCTCTCTAAGTCCTTTGCTCCTCAGTGAGGACCTGGGAATTGGAGGTTTTTTCCTGATTGTACGATGCAGTGCTAGAGGTTAGACTTATGACAAGTGTTTGTCGGTCTTTCCTACCCATTTTGATGTGGGTATTTTCTCTATCATTCACTGTTTTGGAATTATGCAGCTGGTTTCTGGATTTTTCTCAAAGAGAATTGCTCCATATGTAGCTGTGTATTCAGTGTATGCATGGGAAGGGGGAAATTCACGAGCCTCTTATGTCACCATTTTTGTCCAAAAAAAAAAACTTTGCCATTTGCTTTTAAAGATTATTTTAATCCATCTTCATAACAATATGTGGTAGGGGGGTACCCTTGTTACATCCAATTCAAGAATGTGAAATCTAAGATTTAGAAACATTAAAGTTGTTTGCTCACACAAAGGGAATAATCTGAGATTTGAAATACCATGTTTCACCAATTCTAAGGTGCAGGGTTTGTTTTGTTTGTTTGTTTTGCTTTTTTTATATCTCTGAAATCAGGATTCATTTTATGATCACTTTTTGTCCGACATAAAGGGAGACATACTTTGTCATTGCCAGTGGTTCAACTTGGTCATAGCAATTCTCAATATCATCTCTTCAACAGTGTTATGTTTATGTACATTATAAAAACTACAGATATTGAGAGTAATTGCCATCTAAAATGTCTTCAAAGACATTGCATGATTCTACAGTGTAACTCTGAAACAAAGAGTTGTGGTTTAGGCATTTTTTTTCAATGTGGTACATAAAATAATGTATTTTATAATCAAGGCATTTGGATTTGACAAAATTGTGTAGGTAAGTTGGTATTCAAACCTCTAAAATAGGCATAATTATGTTATTCTAGGATTTTTTCCCCTCAAGCTATATTATATACAACTGTTTAAATGCCATAGAAATATACATGTAACTATATTATTTAAAACAAAGATGAATAATTAAACACAAAAATACTGCCTAAATTATTTGGTGTTGTCGAGTATGGAGACCCTGATAGGTGAATAAAATATTTTCTTATTCAAGATGTTTTTTTCCTTGACCATTTTGATTATTTTTTAAATATATTGAAACTGAATCAACCAGTTAGTGAATTTTGGCAATATGCAAAGACCAGGACATAATATACTTCAACTTTTTTTGTGTGTGAGCATAACAAAATTCAGAAAAAAAGAAGATATATACACTGAGCAGAGTGTATTCTTTCTTCTTCTCGTGACCAGGGTCTACCCAGACACATGTCCAGCTTTTTAAAAATAATTTGATGTTAAAAATTAAACTAACTAGTTACTATTCCTCTCTGGAGTTATTTAGGCAGATTCTCAGCAACAACAACAAAAAATACGCAAATTACAAAAAAAGATTATACATATAGTAAATAGTCGCTAATCAGAGGTTGTTTCCCTCTGGCCTTTCTGCCTAGCAGATTTCATTTACAACCTCTCTCATTTTCACATTGCTCTAATGATATCAGTCTGCTATTGATAATTAATCTAGATAATGACATTCCTGAATGTGATGCCACATCTCTGGACACTGAAGTGTGTCCAACATGCCATTAAAATCCCATTAAAGCTTTATTTACCAGTCTCAAATTAAAAATAAACATTGGTTGTACATAAGAGAGAATAATGATCACACTGACCTTGAAACGTTTGGTCCCTAAAACCTAAGGGCTGAAGGAATGGTGAGCTGGGACATATATTTGGTGAAGGAGATCTCACTAGCTGTCTTGGCGAAAGACCTGGAATATACGTAATTCCTTATTTATTATTAGTAAATGCAATTCAGTATGTTCTTTAAGTGAGATACACTATCAGAAAAAAAAGCTTTCTGGGTTTTTTTTTGTTTGTTTATTTGGGTTTTTGAAGAATAATAAATATAAATGACTTAATACAAACTTTATTATTTTGTATAAATACTAATTAATTTGTATAAATACTAATTTTTGTATTTATACAAAAATGCCCTGTATATACTTTCAGCCTCCTACCTTAGCTTAAGTCTAGGTTGAGTTTAGAGTAGACAGGTGCTATCTGGTGAACTAGTGAAGTAAGATTCCATAGATTTCCATTTTTTGAAAGCTAAAGCAATCTTGTAACAGAGTTCCAGTTCTGTCTAATATTAGAGGTTTATCTTCACCTTAGTGTGTTTAGAAACCAGTGTGGTGAGCCACTGAGTGTCTGTTTGCAGGGCGCCTGACCTATCTTTGTAAGAGAACTAATCCTGAAGTAAGTAATAGCCAGCTGTCCTGAATGTAACATAGATAGTCTCGATGCTGAAAGGGTACACAGAGTGTTTCTGAGCATAGTTCAATGACTGTGATTGAAATACGTTCTTTTTCTATCCTTGAGGCCGTACAGACAGGCCTTTGAGAAGAGATGATTGTAAGTAAGCATGCTGAACACTGATTAAGTTGGGGAATATACTGTAATCCAAGCTTTCTGCTTTTGTGACTCATGAGGCCACACTACAACATGAAAGGAAAGACAGACTCTTCTTGTCTCTTCTATGGAATATCATAAACCTTTGATGACTTGGGTGCTCAGTGAGTCCAGAGGAAAAGCTGGAGAAGGTATTACACAGAATAGGCAATACTGGAGTAATAGATGTACCTGCTGTGACCACCAAACTTGGCGCCCACCCGGGAATGCTGGATATATGGAGCATCAAGAGATACCCTGGCGTCCAGGAAAGGAGCACTGAGGAATAACAGTAGTGGCTGGCAAAACAATGCAAAGTCCCTCAAAAACACATCTGGGGAATTCAAAGACATGCTTGGAAGAAGGGAGAAATTTTCTGGGTCTGGAATCTCTCCCTGGTCAGCAGATGATCATTGCAAGCCAGCAAAATGATGACTCTCATATTAATGAGTCCTTATTTTGACACATGGACTAGTGACATTTGGGTTATCAAATAACTACAGGTCTTTCCTCCTTATGTCCTTCAAATGACAGTATCGTGTTACTCACAAATGTTACGCTATAGTTCAGTGAAGATCCTCTTCATACACTCTCAAGGAAAGGGTTGGTTCAGATGCAGCGTGTATTGGATCAAGCTGATGTTTGTGTCATGTAGGCACATGGTTAGGACTTGTAGTTTTGTCTTCTGGTACATAATAAATATGAACACCAGGATAAAAGTAGCACTTAATCTGTGACCTTCTTGACAAAATGCCCAGTGTGTCAGGATGTGGTCTACTGATGTTGTTCTTGTGCACTTCTGGAAGCCCTGAAAGATGCAAAATGCTCACAATGTACACATTTTTCTGCCTTGGTTGCATCTTCAATCTGTGAAAATTAGGAGGTGGAATATAAGATGTATACACTGTCCTCTAAAGGTAACATCAGAGGGTGTCTGTGGTTTTTCCCACACCAACAACCAATTCTCCAATTTTCCAACACCAACAAGGTATCCAACAATTCAGTGAATTCAATTCTGACACTATCTGGAGTCATCCCAGACCTCACAGATTAAAGGTTTAGTCCCACAAGACTGCCCCCACTTGAGACATGAGTTGTTAAGTCCCAGGGCCCACCCATACTTTTCAAATACCAATCAGTTATAACTTCTGGGGTTCTATAACTCCTCCCCGTTTTTGATAATTTGCTAGAATGACTCATAGAAAATCACTCTACTCAGGAAATCACTTCACTCAAGTTAACCAGTTAATTTTAATGGATACAACTAAGAAACAGTCAAATGGAAGAGGTGCATAGGACAAGGTATGGTGTGGGAATTGCCCAGAGCTTCCATGTCCTGCTCTAGGCATGCCACCTTCCTAGCACATTAGTGTGTTCACCAACCTGGAAGCTCCTCAAACCCCAACAGGTAGGGGTTTTATAGAGGTTTTATTACATAGGCATGATTGATTACCTTACTGGCTACTGGTAACTGAACTCAGTCCCCAGCCCCTCTTCCCTCCCTGGAGGTGAGAATGTAGGGCAGAAAGTCCCAGTTCTCTAATTAAGACTTGGTTTTTCTGGTGACCTGCCCTCAGCCTGAAGTTATCGGACTTCCCCCACTATCCCCCCACCCTTCCCCACAGTTATCTCATTAACATGCAAAGGTCAGTAAATTCCATGAGTTTTAGGAGCTCTGTGCCAGGGGTGGGGATAAAGACCAATTTTTTTTTTTTTTTTTTTTTTTTTTTTTTTTTTTTTAGTATACTACAGAAAGGAAGGAGAATTTTAAAACAGAGGATCATAGGGGAAGGGGGGCAGGAAATAAAACAGGACAAAATCAGAGAGGGGGAAAAACCATAAGAGACTCTTAATCATAGGAAACAAACTGAGGGTTGCTGGGGGGGGGGGTCGGGGGATGGGGTAACTGGGTGATGGACATTAAGGAGGGCACATGATGTAATGAGCACTGAGTATTATATAAGACTGATGAATTACTGAACTCTACCTCTGAAACTAATAATACACTATATGTTAATTATTGAATTTAAATAGAAAATAACAAATGAAATAAAATCTCAATTGAAAAAAATTATATAGTGGGCAGGAATACATTGTAGCTTCCCTGGAGTACTCTCTCTGAAGGCAGTGAGGAACTATCCACTAGGGCCTGATATGTAAGTCTTAGAATTTGAAACTTTGCCAAGTGTATTTTTAACTTTTATTACACAGAATAACCCTAGGTTACATATGTGACATAAACAAAATCTACAGCAAAGTAGAGGTAATCCCAACAATATATAAATCTATAGTCATGTACCATATTTCTTCTGTGTTAACTCCTAAAATATGAGATTTGAGTAGAAATATAATACAGTTTATTTCTTTTTTGAATTATATTTTCAAAAAAACATGTTAACACTTATGTGATGTTTTCTAAAAACTATTTCATGAGGATAGTTGGAAATTTTGACAGATCGAATCATTAGATTAAGACTGGAAATAGCAAGTCATAATTTAAAAGAAATTTTAAAGAATTAAGTTGCAAATAACTATTAAATAGACTGAAATATAACTTATCATCAAGCAATTAAAAACTAAACTTATTAGGTTAATATTAGGCTTTTGAAAGTTAAAAAATGGCAATAGTAAAATATGAAACATTTTCATTAATTAAGTATTTAAAGGTATTTGAAAAAATTACTTTTGACTTAAATATATGTTTACAATCCCTTACAGTCTATATATCTCAGTGATTTCTTTTTCTAGTCTTCCATCCATCCATCATTTTGCTAAAGGAAGACAGTAGACAGGTGTAAATGTTTCAATACATTCTTATAAAATGCTCCATGCATAATTAATTTTTTATTCTCAGAATCTGTTGGATCAATTTAAAATGCTGGAAGAAATTTCTGCATGCTTCAGTAATTCTTAGCTATACAGTTAAAGTACACAAAAATAAAATAAAATAATGAAAAAAGAAACACCTACAATTAGAAAAGCTAATTTTAAATACCCCAAATTTTGAAATCTGAATTGGATGAAAAGGATTTGGTTTGACAATCTCCTTATAAGATACCTCTAAATAATGTTACTTGCTTACTAAAATACTTAGGATGCAATGCATATCTCTGCCATTAAGAATTTCAGAGAAATGTCTATCTATCATCTATCTATGTATCTATCATCTATTATGTTCATGCCATGAACATAGAAATGGAAACAAAAAAAGTAGCCAACATTTGAATTCACTGTAGCTTTGACTTCCTTGTTCAACGTTTTACTTCTTTGCTCACTTTGTTGATATAAAAATAGGGCCTTTTTCTGGCACAAACTCTTTTCTCTCTGGATGGCATTATAATATTATTCTGTTCTTCCCCTAGCTCAGGAGAGCTCAGGGAATTCATAGTCCAAGAAAAATAAGTGTATAATTAGGTCACAGGCCTCCCCAATCTAAGCGGACAGAAGTAGGCTGAGCAGCCAGCATGAGTGGGTGAAGAGAGAGCTTCTGCCTCAGTATCTTCTCCCTTTACCATTGGTTTGGGGAAATAATACATAAAATGAAAATATGAGAATTCAGGTCAGGATGATGCTATCAGTAATAATCAAGTCAGTTGAAGGAATTTAGAAAATGTGAGATGCAAGAAAAATACTTCAATATAGCTTTGCTGCAAAATTCTCAGCTTTGCAGGGCTTTAGGGGATAAAGAGAATACAGAATGGTTTTTAAAAAAAGAATGAAAAGTCACCATTTAACAACAGGAAGTAAGGAGAATTATTTGGAATATATTTTACAATAAAGGAAAGCGTAAATTGAATTCAGACTTCAAGGCTGAGCTAAAGTATATAGGTAGCTAAAAAATACCTGTGTTTTTATTAATGTTTGCTTCTTATGATCTAAATTAATATTACTGTCCAGATGTAGAGAAAACACCATGTGCAAAAGTGTTTCAGAATAATTATCTATTTTTATCTTCACAAATATCCTCTGGAATTGTGGAGATTTTAATGATTATCATTTTGCAGATGGGAAAATAGTTTAAATAAATTGGTCAAGATCTTTTGATATCACATGATGAGTTGTGACAGATCTGGAACTCAAATACAGATTTTCTGAATCTCAGGCCCAGACTGTTCTTGTTGGAGCTCACTAGATCTAATATATTACACACTGTCATTACTCAAAAAGAAATCAGAGAAAAGCAAAATCTTGTCAAGGTTTTTGACAATTTTGCTCAATATGTTTCATGATACAAATTAGTAGGTACGTGACTTTGGCTGAGGTCCCTTACTATGGTTCTGGAACCCCAGCTCTGAGTGCACTTCTTAAAATGTTTTTGCATGGAAGACTCTGGAATTTTTTGCTTTCATTTATTAGGAGGTTATATGTGTGTGGACACACACACACACATATGAAACTGAAATGAGATGATGTATATAAATTGCCTGGTGGATGCAAGGCCCATATTAGGCACTTACTGTTTGAGAGCAATTACAATTGTAACTATTTTCCCTTCCACAGAAGAGTGAATGCACTATGCTTTCTGATCTGCTATAGTCGAATGTAATTCACTTGAATAGCTGAAGTACTGTCTCCAAGTCTGGGACACGGAGACAGCTAACTTTCCTATTAGAATACTAGAGTTAATCCAATATTTGCTTTATTAGACATTATTTTTCAAGAAATGATGTCAGGCAAAGGAACACAGATGCAACACACCGTTAGCACCCTGAAGTGTGCAGCTTGGGAAAGAAATACCAAGCAGAGAAGTCCCAGAGCACACACGGCTCTAGAGCAATCCTAAGCCCACGGAGAACAGGTTTAGGCCAGTCATAGCTGGACAGAAGCATTGCAGCGGAGAGATTTCCCATGTCTCTAACATTCTTACCATTTATAACGACGTGAAGGCAGGGGAGAGCTGGGGCCTGTAGTGCTTCCTGGTCCAAGAAAGGGGCAGGTAGGAAAGGAAGCCCCCCAGAGCCCAGTCCATCTTCCTGGTCCTCCCTGTGCTAACTCAGATCCATGAAGTCTCTTCTTTGCAGGTTCCAGAAAACAAAAGAGATGAGCCTTTGGGGACATCTTTATCTGTCCCTCCACCAATGGTTAACTTCGAGGGCAATTTTATTTCACATTGTTGATGTTGTTAAAAGGAAGGTGTTTGCTAGGGAGACAGAACAAAGCTCATAATTTTTTTTTTTTTTAAACTTGAAGAATAATTAACATACACTGTTATATTAGTTTCAGGTGTACAATATAATGATTCAACATTTTTATACATTGCTCAGTGCTCATCATGGTGAGTGTAATCTTATCCCTTTTATTTATATCACCCATCCCCTGCCCACCTCCCCTCTGGCACCACCAGAGTTTTGTTCTCTGTAGTTAAGAGTTAGGTTTTTTGTTTGTCTCTTTTTACTTTGTTTGTTTTGTTTCTTAAATTCCACATGCGAGGGGAATCATATGGTATTTGTCTTTCTATGACTGACTTATTTCAGTTAACATTATACCCTCTAGATCCATCCATGTTGTCACAAGTGGAAAGATCTTGTTCTTTTTTATGGCTGAGTAATATTCCATTATATATATATATTATATACGTCTATGGAGATATGCATATCTCCATAGTCAAATGGATGAAGAATACGTTATGTATATATATATGTGTGTGTGTGTGTGTATAATCTTAATCGGCCCAACATACTTTGGATGAATGCAGTGGTATCCTGCTATTTCGTCCCTTGGGGGCCATGTTTTTGGGGTTTTAGAAGACCTGATTTGGAGTGCTTGCCAGTTTTCATGCTGCAAACCACCTGCTATTACTAATTTCAAACTACCCACATGCTGTCACTGAACGTGGCTTTGGAAAGAGCTGCACCTAATGAATTTGTGCCAGATGGGAGGAGCTAGCTTCGCCAGACAACTGGGTGAACACGTACTATGTCACCAAAACGGGTACAATTTTGATGGTTAAAGAGATACTGTTAGTATTTAAAATGGGATGACAGATGCAAATCGAGATGGGTCTAAACAAAAAGAGACATATAAATGCTGCAGCTCCAACACAAACATCTAGAAGGTAGTCAAAGAATCTTCCTCCTGCCATAACCTACACCCCCAGGATTCCTTTGGTTTGGTTGGTGTGGGAACTCTGTATAAGAATTCGATGATTTGTAAATTATTTTTCTTCCTGGATTTTGAATCTCAAGTGGAGTTTCATATGATAAAAAAAGGACTTGGCTTTTTCCCCAAAACTTCCCTTGATGAGACTTTCTTTTAATTTTAATACTTAGTTTTTCTGGAATCTCAGACTCAGGAATGACCAATCTCTGGTTGTTCAGTTTTGTTTTTGTTTCAAGCTGTGAGGTATCCTGCAAATTTCTAATACTGCTAAAAAATTTCCCCATTTGTTTTTCTTCCCTTACATTACCTAGAGTCAGTTTCTGTTGTTTGTCACCCCAAACATAGTGGTGGTGTTGGGATGGAATAAAATGGAAGAAAGTATGTTTCTACATCACTGACCCACTCTGGTACACATATAGTAATGTGGGAAATACAACCCAAACAATCCCTCTAGAACTCTGAGCAGTTCTGGGAACAAGAGGGTGGGCAGGAAGTTCTTCAAAGAAAACTTAGTAGTTTATCTGTATAAACTATTTCAAGCAGCAAGACCAACAAATGTCCTTTCTGGGAATAATTTTGCAGACCAGGATTAAGTTAGAAATATTTGAAGACATTTGTCAAAAGTAACAAAACTAGATGACAAAAGAGATAGGCTTCAAACCCAATCTCTGTTCTGAGCTCTTTCTTCTAAGCATTCTTGCACACACCTGATCACACTTCTTAAAGGTGTCTGAGTTAGGCTTCTTAGTGGTAATGACAAGCTGATTTGTTCTGCACATATATCTCATGGCCCTAAAAATCAAACTCAGTTATTTTCATTTTAATTTATCTACTGTTTAGAAATCCATTTTTTCTAAAAATGTATGAAAGAAAATTCTGTGGATCTTTTTTCTCAATTATATGCCACAAAACTTCAGCATAAATGTACTCAGGAAAGGAGTTAAGCTTTCTTGGAAATTCACTAATTTATCCAACAAGTATGTATTAATCTTTATTATTATTGTATTTGGCTAGACACTATCTTAAGAATTTTGTTAATTTATGAACAAATCTTTGAGAATAGATTGTGGTGAGAATTTTTACCCTTCCCCTTAGTAAGGAAAGTGGTTGATCTTTCATTTCCATGTTGAAATTTCTTCTGGAATGCTTACTGGCGATTTCCTTGGATCAGGCAAATGAGAACAAACAAGTTGTCATTGGTAACACAACTCCTTCCCAGATGCTCTTTCTGTGTTCGGATGCACACTCCTTACTCCTCTGCTGTCCATGAGGAGGAGTTTTTCCTAATACTTCTGGTGCCCCTCCTGAGTTGAGGGGAAGAGGCTTACCTGGTTGTTGGGCGCAACTATTGATGGAATTGGTTGGATCCATCTAATAAAGTTGCTGAGCATGAGAAATTATTTCTCTCTCTCTTCTCTCTTGCCTATATCATCAGAGGCAGCAACACATGTAATTATGAACTGTTTTTGCTCCATGAAGTCAAACTCTCACAGGTGGCCTTTTACAGAATCTAAAAAGGAGAGAAAGATGTGGAGAACTTGGAAGCCCATTTTTGCTTTCAAATAAGACACATCTCCCGCTAGCTTTCCACTAATACAAGCATCATTTTCTCTATCTGCTGATTCCTTTGTCTTAGTCTCAAGTTCAGAAATTCCAATGAGGAACTAGTTATTTTTTTCCCACATACTGAGAATGCTTGTTTTTGATTGCGGTGGAGTTAGACAAAGTTAAAAGTATGTGATACACGGTGTTGGGTCTTAGAAGCAGACAAAATTGCTGTAGTTAATTACATTAGGAGCAATGCTGAACTGCACCCTTTAGGTTTTATGTTGGCAGTGTTTGTATTGCTGTGTTTGGAAGAATCAGTATGAAAGGCTAACTTCTAACTCACATTGTTCTGCTGATCTTTTCAGACATACAAATCAAGGTGAAAAATAGACCGAAATGTATTACACAAAAGGGGCGAGAAGAAAGCAGGGTATCAGCAATATTATCTCATAAAAAAATGCATTGAAAGTGAATTAGTTGGATTCTTTATATTATTTTTTAATTTATTTCCTCTATGATAAAGTTGAAATTGTCAATGAAGCTTTAGCATAGCTGATAAAAATGAGGGAGATAATTGAAGAAACAAAAGAATCTGATGACCTCTGTTACTTAAGTCCATACAAATCAAAAATAATCCATAGCAATTTGCTGTTTAGTTGTTTCCTCTGTGATCATTAGTTTCCAGAGATTACAAGTGCAAAACACACTTTCAGATGTAAGCAGCATTTAAAATACAGGGCTAGAATTCACATTCACAATGAAATCTCAAAACAGATATGTTCTTATCTCACATTCATGGACTTTTTTTTGGGATCACACACAAACAAGTTTCTCCTCATGGCCACAAGTAATGGGACTGAAATCGAAAAGCTTTTTGATGCCAAAATTAATTTTATACTTTCCAGACATGTTAGTATATTGAAAGGCAATATTTTCTTTGTTTCTTTTTCTGAATAATAGTAATATTACTTTTTATTATTGTAATTATAATTAACATATCTTTACATTATTAGAAGTCTTAAAAGACATGTGTAAAAATTGTCATCGTAATTCTACTGAGTGTTTACTAAGGTATTTACATGTGTGATCTTAGTTTCTCCTTATAAATAAGACCTCTGATGTTAGTATAAGGATCCTGAATTTGCTAGCAAAATCCTGAGCCTCAGAGAAGTTTAATAACTTTCATAATTTCAGACATGTTGAAGAGGTCACAGCCAGGGTCAGATCAATCATATTCTCATCAGCCAAACAAAATTGTTGTTTACATCTTGATGTGCTTCCTTCTGTGTGTGTGTGTGTGTGTGTATTCTAAATTGAGATAAGAATATATAGGGGTATCTGGATGGCTCGGTCAGTTAAATGTCTGACTCTTGATTTTGGCTCAGGTCATGATCTCAGGGTCGTGAGATTGAGCCCCATGTCGGGCTCCACATTGGGCATGAAACCTACTTAAGATTCTCTCTCTTCCTCTCCTTCTGCTCTTCCCACCACCCCCTCACCCACACATGCATGTACTCTTTCTCAAAAATAAATAAATAAATAAATTAATTAATTAATTAATTAATTAATTAAAAACCACATTTATATATAATATATACTGCTGACCTCTATAAGTAAATATCTTCTTGGATTTTATTTTTAAAAACAGATTGAAAATCCCTGGTTGTCTGAGCCATTATTTATTTGCCCACATCTTTATTATTGGTTGTAGCCTCATTTTTTTTTCTCTCTTATAAACAGTACTATGGTGAACTTCTTTGCCCCTTAACTGTTGTTCAATTCTCTCACTTTAAGTAGATGATTGGATCAACTGGCCCCCCAAAACACAACAAAATACTTTAATGTTTACTCTAAAATGGACGATTATGGATCATACTAAAGTGCCCTCCTACACCCAACACAAAATGCATACAATGATGAACATAACCAATTTGGAAAGTAAGAGAATTCCCAGAAGCTAAATTGACCCTGAATCATGAGACCAGGGAGATTAATGGGAACTTATTTTAGTGACTGTCAATCCCCGGTGGCCAATGGGGTAGGTTTTATGGACTGTGAACACAGAACAAGGGAAAAAGTTGAGGCCCCTTATAAGGTAGGAAGTTGTGACAAACATCTCTGTTTAAACATCAGACCACAGAGTGATACCCTCCTGCCTCACCCTGTTAGAGAGTCTGTACACAATTTTCACGCTTCTGTATTATTCAGAGAGGAGAGTGTCTTTGCTGAGAATTCCTAACTAGAAGATGACCCTCATGAGGTTTTTAAGGCACTATTCACATTGCTTGTATGGCCCAAATAGCCAAGTTGATATTTAAAATTGGTTTAGGATTGTCAGTGCTCCAAGGAATGCAATGGAGTGGCAGATCACAATCTCTCTGCAGGAAATACCTTATAGCAAAGCTCAAAGGAATACTTGAAGAAAAATTTTCATAGATCATGAACTCAAAATTAAATAATATTACATCAGAGAAAATAAGGAACTATAGAAAGAATATTAATAATGAATAATTATACCCCTGCCCAGTCTGATATGTTGGAATGATCAAATACAGAATATAAATTACGTATGTCTAGTGTATTATAAAAAGGGAATCAAAAATGACTAAGCTCATAAAAAAATTGCTAAGAATTAAAATATTGTGTAAAATGGATAGGCAGGCTAGAAAAAGATCCACTTGTAGAAGTGGTTCTAAAAGTAGAACATTTAGAAATGAAATTGTAGTCATTAAAATTAAGAATTCAATGGAGAGATTTAATAACTAATTTGAAAAAAAACTAAAGAAAGAATGAGTAGATTAGAATTGGAGTAACAAAACACCTCTCAAATACAGTATAAAGACACAAAGAGAAGGGAAATTTGGTCGAGATCTCAAATCACCGAAGACAGAGTCAAAGTTAAAAACACTGACATTTAGAGTACCAGAAAGAGATAATACAGATGGAGAGGGTCATGAGACGCAGGCAAGTGGACTCAGAGATGGTTCCTGACCAAAGTGGAGCACATCAAGTACCCCCCAGAAATCTGGAATTGGAAAAGTTTTCCAGTTTTGATCTCATGTTTACTAGAGCATGGATAGGTACATTTGGAAAGTGGTGATAGGCATTTCCTAACTTGTAAACTAAACAAACTCTTGTCTCAAGTGTGACTAACAAATCTAAACTTCAGTTTACTCAAATATATAACCAGTGTAACAATCAACCTCATAATGCTATAAAATAAATTAACAAGATGGTGTATTTAAGTTACTTGGCATATTAAATGACACATTATAAGTAACCGGTACATCTCAGCTACTTTTGTGGCTGTTACTTGACTTACTCTTTATTGAGCCTTTTATATTAGAGAGAATAACTTAGGAGCTACCAAAGCCATGGAGACAGAGGGGTGTTCCTGAGTTCTTAGACCAATCCCCTCCTTCCGATTCTGAGGACAACAGATCTTGTCCTATTTTATTTTATTTATTTTATTTTATTTTATTTTCTTAAATGCGCTCAAGTGAGCTTCTGTTACCTGTCATAGATATGCTCCAAATTATACTTATAAAGCAACATTAAAAGGACTATAATTTAAACCTCCCTGAAGCACATGCTGTATTAGGGAAGGGAATTTGCAACATCTAAAAGAAAACACTGGGTGCTCCAAACAAAGGAGCTTCGCCTCTGTGATTCACCCATATCAAAAGTTATTTCACAATCTGGTAGTCCAGAGGACTGACTCAGAGTGACTGCACCCCTGAGTACCACACCTAACCTTCACCTGGGTCACCACACAGGCACCTTCATTGTCTTGCGTGCAGTCTACCATTAGTGTGAAATCTAGGCCAGCTGGTGGAAGCGACCCCATACTCTTTCTTTGTTTTCTTCCCTATTCCAACTATAACTTGCTAAAAGGAGCTTTAAATTTAATGTAGAACTCAACCACTTTCTAAACAAATGATGAGGAAGCAAAAAATAAATAGGATATTGACATCTTTTTTTTTTTTTTTTTAAGATTTTACTTATTAATTTGACAGAGAGAGACACAGCGAGAGAGGGAACACAAGCAGAGGGAGTGGGAGAGGGAGAAGCAGGCTTCCTGCTGAGCAGGGAGCCCGATGTGGGGCTCAATCCCAGGACCCTGGGATCATGACCTGAGCTGAAGGCAGATGCTTAACGACTGAGCCACCCAGGCGCCCCAAGGATATTGACATCTTGATTGACATGATATATAGGTATCAGAATTGCCGATTATAAAAGGATAAGTAAGTCAGAAGGAAAGTCAGTAGTCGAGTGGGTAAAAACAAGATGGTGCCTCATTGGGGATTATAAGTATTACAATACACGAGAAAAACTAAACACACTTCACATTAAAGGTATTTTTCCTGCATTCACCGTGGCAAGCATTGAAGTTTACCTTTATTGACACATAAAAAAGTTATTGTAGACTGTTATGACACATTATTTCTTGCTGCCTTTTTTTTCCTTAACGACTTTCCTAAGACTATGTTATATAAATTGCTACTAGCATAAAACACATTTTTAGCAATAGATAAAAGCAGATTCTTGGCTGCAAGAAGTAGATATTTCAACACCTGCTTTGGGCAGAATGCATTGAATTTTATGCCTTCTATTGTGATTTGAGTAATGCTATCCCTGTTGTTTCTCCTTGGGGACCTAAAATGGTAATATCTTAATTTTTCAAACATCAATATTTGTTTAATGAGTGAAGCATATTTGCAAAACTCACTAACAAGGTCCAAACCAAAAACATCTTTATACAACCGCAAAATCAGCAACTCAAAGCTTAAAGGATTTTTCAAACTTTACCATAACATAAATCATCAACTCTCTTTAAAATCAAAGTCAAAAAAGAGAGGGAGATTTTTTTTTTCCACATCGGTTATTTTGCAATAGGCTTAAGGCCTAAGACTTCTACATGAAAATTAATTCTATAAAATAACATCTTATTTTAAAATTTCATTGTAAAAAGCTACATTTCATTAATTAAGAAACTATTAATAAATAATACCAAATGCTAGCTATTGGGCTAATTTCTGTAACTATAAAGAGAAATAATTCAATATTGTAGATCTCAAAGGCAGTCTTCAAAGGAATCAGACAGTACCCCTCCTGTAAGAAGCACTCCACGTAAAGTGGGAGTACTCAGGAGGATATGGAGAATGGGGTGGAGTGGGGTCAGAGAAGACTTCCCAGGGCAGTCAATGTCTAAAGTGGTTGAATAGAAGTTATTCCTATGGTGTTACAGAGAGTGATAACTACAAAGGCTCCGGGCTGAGAGAGAACCTGGTGGACTCTGGGAGCTTCAAATACTTCTCCCTGGTTTGAATGTGGACATGGGGGAGAGAAGACAGCTGAAGGCCTGTCGTGGAGTGCATCACGGACCATATTAAAGAGATCAGATTTATTCTAAAAGCTACAGGGAGCTAACAAAGAAAGGCTTTAATGTAGGAAAAGGACGTGTTCTGACTTGTGATGTGACTCACTCTGGCAACAATATCAAGAATATATTGGTGGGGTGTGACAAATGTTACATTACTTGTGGCAACAAATAAGCACCCCAGTTAAAAAAAGTATAAAATGTCAATAGTGGTAGAACTTTTCTATCTGGTATAATTTAGCTTCCCAACCATGCTTAATAAATTTAACATATTGAATAATTTGCAGATAATAAAGTGAATATCAAATAGATATAGTGCAGAAGAATCAGATCAATAATACATGCATTTATAAAGATACATTCTTTTCAGTTCAAGGATGGAATAGCACTTTTGCCAAAACCTATTACTATGAAAAAGCAAAGCTAGCATTCATTGGTCCACAACCACCAAGCAACTGTGTGATTAATTCTGTAGACTTTGCCTTCTTTAGTTCTGACCCCGAAACCTGTGAGTAGGGGCTCTTATTCCTTTTATAATGACGAGAAAACAGAGATATATTGAGGTGTGTGACTTTCCAAGGCTCCCTAGCAGATCGTGGAATGAAAACCACATCTGACTTCAAGGACTATGGTTTTAATCTCTATGAAATACGCTCCTTCTCCTAATTCATGTATTTGGAATTCTCTGCACACTGCTACGGTGAATTCCGTCCTGAAGCTGAAAGCACGAACAGCAGGTAAGGCTGCCGTCAGCCAAGTGATTTGGTTCTGGCTCGTGTCAAGGTTTTAGGTAATAGATACAGACATAGGTGCCATGCCTGCGCATTTGCAGCTTAATGACCAAGGAGGGCTGTGACAAGCCCCCATGGTGGCGATCACTGCTATGAGCGGAGAGGATCGGAAAGGGGGCAGACTGCTGTATGAGGAGAGCAGAGGACAGAAGCACGAATACCATCAATATTAATGCCGGTCACAATGTGAGCTCAGTGCCAGGGACTCTGGTGAAGGAAGCACCCACGAGAGGCTAATAGCCAGGTCCGATCATCAAAGGGCAGATGTTAAATGTGATTCAGATGAAAAGTGGGAGGAAGTGCTGACAAGGGCACAGTTGAGGAGATAGGCAGACCCACGTGGTGGAGACTGACAGACACAAGGGTCATCTCGGAGAAGAGCAGAGCACTGGGTGGGGGACGGAGTTCTCTGATTCCTCACAATCCACCGTGTTCGCTTTTAGCCCGGGGGCAAGCAAGGCAAAATAGCAAACACTTAAACATGTTCACCAGCCCCAGTAACTCAACAAAAAGTCAAAGCAAGTGTTCTCTTCCAAAGGAAATCTCATAGATTATGAGAGGCGGAAGTTTCTCTGAAAATACCTTTACTAAGTGAAGAACAGAGTGAACAAAAACAGCCAAAATGCTCAGTGTTCATTTTTTATTTCTTCTGCCCACTTTCATTTATCTACAGGTCTGCTTATACGGGGTGCCCGTCCCCGTCCCCTTGGCGCTTCTGTGTTTCTTTGCTAAGGAAGGTTGATGAGGCTACAGGAATTTCTCATGGATGAGTGCTGAAGTAGGAATTGTTAATCTGTGAACTGTAGAACTCTTCCTGCAGAGCTTCAACCAGTTTACCTATTAACACAAAAGATCCCTATTTCAAAGAATGCAAAACGGTATGTAATAGTGTGCCTGAAAGCATGAAGTGTATTTAACTGTGACCTTCTCCATCACCTCCAGCGGAGTGAAGAATCTTCCAGCGCAGCTATAGCATCGCCACTCAGTAATGCTGCCGTAACTAGTACGGATCACACTCCAGGCAGAGAAACGTCTTCAGACGTCTATGCAGTTGTAGCAGCCAGTGAATATCTACCCGAGGCCAGGCATTTTAGAAGCAAAAGGGAAATGACCATCTCAGTTATTCACAACCTAACAGCCACAACCTAAATTACTAACCATATTCGAGGAAGCTGCACGGAGACTAAGAATACAGTGTTAGGAAGGCATAGCTTATAGTGATTAGAATATAGCATTAGAATAACTGCGCTTACTTTGCACAGCTAGATATGTAGCTCCTTTATTTGAATTAAATAAGAGAGGAGACGTGTGGGGCAGCAAAGTAAGGATTGAATAAATACAAGAGGGCGGAGTACAGAAGGAACGAAGGGGCATTCATTAAGAGTAGTGAAAGGGGGCGCCTGGGTGGTTCAGTTGGTTAAGCGTCGGACTCTTGATTTTGGCTCAGGTTATGATCTCAGGGTTGTGAGTTTGAGCCCCACGTCGGGCTCTGTGCTGAGAGTGGAGCCTGCGTAAGATTTTCTCTCTCTCTGTCTCCCTCTGCTCCTCTGCCCCCTTGCACGTGCATATGTTCTCTCTCTTCCTCTCTCTCTCTCTCAAAAAAAAAAGCAATGAAGGTACACTCCTGAAACCAATACTACACTATATGTTGACTTGAATTTAAATAAAAAAATAAATTTAAAAAAAAAAGTAGTGAAGGTAAAGATACGGGTCTTTTATACACAGAATGTTTGTAGAATAAACAAGAAAAGAAATACTGAAGCATGAGGAAGCTGACTGCCTTGTCAACCTCAGTTCCCTATAATCTCCCTAAAGCCTCTGATTAAATCAGATCAATCGCCTCACATTCAGATGATGTGTGTCCCCACTTAGAATAATGACTAGCATATGGTAAGTCAACAAATGTTTGTAGAGTTAAAGAATGAAAGGAACCTAAAAACGGGTCTTTCTATTCCATACTTACATCTTTGTTCCTATTTTCACCTTTTAAACCGTCCTTTTTGAATCTTGTATAAATGATGCAAGATTCCTCCTAAAATTTTCACTTCTTTTTTAGAATTTTTTTGGCAATTTTAGCCCAAAATGATATATTTTATGGAATTACAATGTTTATGTTTGGTTCTATCAATGTAAGATATTATAGACTATATTATGACATATTTTATATAGTTATTTTGTGGTGTGTATATTTAGTTTTATGTATGTATACGTGTGTGTATTTCTACATAATGTCATGGTAAGTTTCTGGAGAGTCAGGAGCTCATTGGTAGACATTTTACATCTCTTTAGTGCCTGGCATAATACTATATTATGATATGAATTCAATAATTATTGAGGGGATTATTCAACAATCATTGAGGGAATTGGGATAAAGGCTGAAAGAAGCCAGATCCTAGACTCCTTTTCACCTACTACTTCAGGTAATGAGAAAAAGTGATCATTTGTAATTTTCCTTCAAGTTAGATTAGAACAGGAAAGGTTGATGATAGTAACTACAAATTTGCTCTGCAAAGCATTTGTGATGGCATATCTCTATAGTAAGAAAGAACCTTTTTCAAAATCAGTACTACAAGCAATTAGGAAAGTTAAACAATAACACAAAACTTCCACATATTATTTTCACTTAAAGCATCACAATCTGTAAAAGAATAATGAAAACAATCTTGAAACTTGTGCTTTGTTTATTATTTGATACTTCCAATTCATCAGACAAAATATATACATTAAGTCTATACCCACCAAAGTGAGCTTAAGAGATTATTCCAAATAAATGAGCAGGGACATAGAAAAAGGGAAAAGACAGCAGCAGAGAGTGTCTTCACGACATCTTGGAAGTCAAAAAGCAACGGGTTCAGTAGAACAGTGAGTTGGAACATAAATGCTTTTTAACGGGGATAATTAAAAAAAAAAAAAAAAGCTGAATCACCTTGTGGGGCATAGAAGCTCAGGTTGAACAACCCACTGAAGTCAGAGATAATCTTAGACGATGCAGCTTGGTTTAAACCTTGTGGAACAGGGGCACCTAGGTGGTTCAGTCGGTTAAACATCTGCCTTCGGCCAATGTCTCCTTTTGCTTCAGATCATGATTCCAAGGTCCTGGGATGGAGCCCTGCTTCTCCCTCTTCCTCTGCCATTCCCTCTGCTTGTGCTCTCTCCCTCTCCCTCTGTCAAATAAATAAATAAATAAAATCTTTAAACCCTGTGGAACAGTTTTACTTCTGGTCTCCTCACGGACCCAGTACCAGTTTACAACAATCCATTCTCTAACACCATAGGACACCTGAGCTTTTCTTAGAGAAATTTGGTCTGGACCTGGGAATATCAGGCTAGTGGAGGGAGGCCCAGGGTCATCAGAACGGTATTACAACGCACTGAAGAGGATTAGCCATGATGTTTATTAACCAAGTCAGATGAGCTCCCCAGCACACATTGTTAGGCCTCCAAAAGCCTGGCTCATTGCCTCTTCACATTGCAGGAAATTCATTAGACCCCAAACCCAGCCCACAGCAATCTGAGCTCACAAAAAGCTTTTAAATGCTTTGCTTTGAAATATGAATAAAGAGTGACAATCACTAGACATTTGGGGAGAGAACCAATATTAAAGAAAGTGATGAAAACAAAGAATGCAAAAAAAGAGAAACTGGTTAAAAATAAGAGGGGGATTAAGATGTTATAAGGTAGAAGTCAAAGATAGGAATGTAACCTGACTCATTTTATCAAGAATAAAGATGCTTGTCCTTCTTGTTTTGTCTTTAACTCTTCATCTTTAAACTTTGGTTTCCCTTGCCATTTGGTTTTCTGAGATAACACTGTCATTTCCCAACCAAAATTACAGTCACTTCAAGCTACTACCTCTTACCACTATCAGGTTTTGTTTTGATGTACTTAGAGGAAGGTCTTTTATCTGAGCATTTCAGAGCCTTTCTGGAACAGATCACCTTTGCTTCTTTCCACTGTCATCTTCATTCAAACGTTATTTTACTCATCCCTCCCCAAACTTATAAAATGCCATTTTACCAATAGGTGTGCACTTCAATTTCCAAATGAAAGGTTTACCAAGGTACCAATCCAGTGTTGACCTTTGAACTTCAAACATAACAAGAAGGACGTTCTAATTCTATAGGAAGGAACGGTTTAAAATATCTTCAGCAAATATCCTCAAATATAGACTTTTCTCTCTGCCTAAAGCTTCATCTGCCTTCCCTACTTCCTTACTTCTGCAATGAAATACATACTTAGCTTGAAAAGCACATATAAAATAAATATCTTTTGGCTTTAAAAAGAAATTAAAAGCAGCAGAGCATGGTATCATAGTCTTAAGGCTCTGTCTACGCTTAAAAATATGTGCTATGAGGCAGATTATTTTTACAACTAAAATGCAAACCAAGTTTTTTCTTGGTTTTATACATTTTCTTACAGGTTTCTCAGGTTTTATACTTTTTCTTACATCTAAAGTATCATCTGCAAGTTAGCACTAAATATGAAATTATTCAAGATGAGACTACCTGATATTTTGGTAATGTGGCAGAGTGAAGTGGTTGTTCAAACCCTCCCACAAATAATAAGAACAGGATTAATTTTGAAAGCCAGGTATTTAAAGGAACTGGAAAGTATCCAAAAGATGATAGAAGCCAGAAGAGAGTTTACTCTTGAAGAGTTACAAATAGAAGGAAAACTATGAAGGTCGAATATTAAAATAATATATTCAAATCATGAAATTAAAAAACAACAACAACTATGAACTGAGAATTCTATAACTGGTAAATTTCAGATTAACAAAAATGGAGAGAGTCTGGAGCCAGCAGATAGACCCTCAGGAAATGTTAACAGTGGAGTGTGACGCCAGATGGGACCTTGAATTTCAGAAAGCATGATGAGCAAATGGTAAATATGTGGATAACATAATATTTTGTTAACCAAATGTTTACCCTGTCTTTTCTTAATTTCCCTTAAAGATCATTATCTGTTGAAAGCAAAATGTAAGATACTATTGAGAATTAATAACATATATGTGGTAATAGTGACACAAGGTACAAAGTAGGTAGCAGATAGAAGTGAAATTATTAGCCCTGCATAGACTGGAATAAGTTAAAGTTACATACTTTAATTCCTTGACTTTTAAAATATATATATTTTAATTACAATCCAAAAAAAATGATGCAAAGAAATATTGCTGGAATGCAAAAAATAGGAAATACATGGAATATGAAAGAACTATTTGATTAACAGAAAACAAAGCAAGTAGAAACAAAAGAAAAGAGAGAGAGAAAATAGAAAACAATGAGCAAAATGGTCTATCAAACAATTTTTCTATTAAATATAAATAGACTAACACCTGCCTGTTATGACTTTGTTAAATTAATATTTGTTAAGTGGAGCGCCGGGTCCCAGACGGTGAGCCACAGTTAAAAATGGACCACAAGAGAGACTGAAGTTGAGAAGTTGTTACTGAGGTGTCCTGGAGAAAGTACATGCTGTGCCTCCAGGAGCCATAAGGGAAGGTGAAGGCTGAATGGAGGGAGGCAGGACGTGGGGCACATGCCTTTATTAGAGTCTGTGGGTGGAATGCTTGGACTTCCCAGGCTAGGGCTGGATTGGTCAATTTAATCCAAAAGAGCGGAGTTCTGGTCATCCCCATAGGGTCTTATTTAAGGGGCACATAAGGCATTCAGGCTCGGGGAGGCAGGGGAGATTGTTGATCGCAGGAGCTTTTGGAGAAATCCTATCAAGAACCTACAAACGTAGGCTTGTGACTCCGTGACTGCTCTCTAGGAGGCGCACTTGCCTCGGGGGCTGGTGTCAGGCTAAGGTCCTGATGGCTGCCTGGACAAACAGAATGGGCCGGAGCCAGCAATACCATGGAGTAGTGGAGCTAAGCTCTTGACAGCACCCAATCAGAACGCAGTAATTTTTAGACTCTTCACAAAGTCAAGAGCTAACTGTATGCTTTTTGAATATAAAATCCAAAAAATAGAAAGTAACAGGCTGAGAAAAGATACGCTATGTAGGCAGTAAGCCGAAGAAAGTCGGAGGGGTCATATTTATCTCAGGAAAAATTAAATCACAAGACAAGAAGAGTTACTAAAAACAAACAGGAACATGCAGTAGTGACAGAAGTGTCGATAAATCAGGAAAATATGTTTTAAAACACACAGCGTTTGTAGAAGTGTGTGTCCGACAAACTCACTGAATTCTACCCTTTAAATGGTACAGTTTATTACACGACCCTTAGACCTCATTACAGTTTATTTCAAAAATAAATGGAAGACAAAGAAAATAAGAAGATGATACCATTCATCATGAGAGGAACGGTTAATTTATTCTAGAGTCAAGTCACTCCTAGTGAAATGTGTGTTGTTCACGTGGAAGGTGTTTAAGGCAAAGAGGAATGAATGGAACTATCACGAAAGGAGTGCCAGTGGTCCCGTTGGGATTTTACCAATTTCCTCGATTTCCACAATCCCGCTGTGACATCAGTGCTGTCCCTATCTTAGAGAGGAGAAAACTGTGATTAAAATAAAAACTGTTATAAGATCTGACAGAAGAGTCCATGTCTGGGTCACTCAGATTTGAAAGATGACACACTTCGTTGCATCTTACGAGAGTTCTGCCTGGTGCTGTCCTGAACACTTTGTGGAAGAATTAATGAAAAAGGCTTTAAAAACCTTTATTTATATTAGTTAAAGCCCCAGTGGAACACAAAAGGATGATACCTAACTTTAACTTTAGAAAGCAAAAGGCAAACACTGCCCTTTATTTATTTATTTTAACTCAATGTTAAAATCTGTTGTTGCTAGCAGCCTTGTGCTGGTAAATGCTTAACAACCAGTTTGGTAGGAAGGGAAAAGGAAAAACCCGACTTTGTAGCACTTGATAGCTTCCATGGTGTGAATATCCCCAGCGTGGCCAGTTTCAAGGCATTACATGAACACCGAATTGGGAAGAAATGCACACAATCGTTCTCTCCAGTTGGTGCAAGCCAGCTCCAGTGGGCCCTTGTTTTTAGCCTATTTAATAAATGTGGGGGGCTGATATTTGTTAAGTCTATTTTCTTTCACAGCTTTTTTTTGTTAATAGCAAATTTCCTTGTCAGGTGTTACAAAGTAAGTTTAGTTCCCTGGAACTCATTAATAGAATTGAAACTCATTAGCAGGTTTGTATTATTTACAAGAGGGAAATTTGCTGATAACGAGTTTAGTACATCAACAGTACAGGTGATTTCAGTCTTCAAAACACATCTCCTCACACAATGATACGTCTATAAAGAGAACATTCCTTTTGGAAGGCTTCCTTGACCCGCTTTCCTTTACAGCTCATTTTCTGTCCTTCAGGAAATCCTAATGGCTTTACTTCAACATACATCTCACCATGTCTCAGCACAGTCACTTCTACCTTCACCTTGACACAAGCCACCTCCTGGGGCATTGCACTACCTCCCATCTGCACCATTCTCGCACTCTTGCCCTCCTGTCCTCTCTTCTAAGGAAAATCACCAACATGCTGCTTCTAACGTCTAAACCTGATCTTGATACCCCTTAGCTCAAATCCCTCTGATGGTTCCGCATCATATTCATGGTTGAAGACATGGTGAAGACCTAAAGGTGACCTACAATAGTGCACTGCATGGCAGATACACCTTCTGTCCTCCACCTTCATCTCCTAACATCTGCTCTTGCAATCACCTCCCCAGCCTCCTGACACTCTCTACCTTAGGCGATTTCCTCTTTTGAAGCTCTTTCCTTGCACCTTTCCACATGGTGCACATCTTCATTTCCTTTATGTCTTTTTCAAGTCACCTGCTCAGTCATGTCTTTCGTTTGTTTTTTTTTTAAATTGTACACTACTGGGGAACCTGGGTGGCTCAGTTGGTTAAATGTCTGACTCTTGATTTGGCTCAGGTTGTGATCTCAGTGTCCTGGGATCCAGCTCCGTGTCTTGCTCCCTGCTCAGCGTGGACTCTGCTTGAGATTCTCTCTTTCCCTCTCCCTCTGCCCTTCCCCATGCTCGGGTGCTCTCTTTCTCTCTCAAATAAATAAATAAATAAATAAATTAATTAATTAATTAATCTCAAACAAAATTGTACACTACCTCTCTATTCCTACCCTACTCTTGCCCTTGTCCTTCTCATGCTCCTTCCCTGCTAAATTTTTCTCTACAATACTTTGGGCCCTCCATTAACCATAAGACTGACTCATTGGTCTTATTAACTCATGGCAATGTTTCCCGAATGAGGGTAGGGATTTTGGTCTGTGTATAATACCTAGAACAATATCCTGTCAATCATAGGTGCTCAATACTATTTCTTAAAGAAATGAGTGAATTGAAATGTTCATATTAAGTTCATCATGCCGTTAGGGACATATCTGATTTATAGCCCTTTTTCTTTCATATTAGAGAATTACTTTTGGGTTTAAGTAAAAATTTTCCTGAAAAGAAATGTTTAATTAAAACAGTTTGAAAAAAAAAAAAAAAAAGAAGTTTGACTTGGAAGAAAAAGATCTGCCCAAACCTCTATTGCTGGAAATGAAGAGAAAAAAGAATTATAAAAACCTGAGTTATTACATATTACAAATAATTAAAGACCCTTCTGGATATTCTCTGATAAATTTAAAGAGATGATTTTATATGTTCTATATTGCCGGAGTCCAGCTCCAGCCAGGGTGGGTCTCTCGTAGGAAAGGACGGCGTCGGCGAATGAGGAGACACAGACACAGGGTCAGGTTGCAAGCATCTCCTCCTGACAGCCTCAGAGGAACTTTATTTATATGTTAGGATATTTTTGTTTTTCCACATCTTAGATCATTTTCTGGATTACAGCCATAGCCTTCTTTCATTTTTCCTTTGTAATGATTAACATGACCTTTATTGATTTCTGCTTATTGGCTTTCGCTAAAACTAAAAAACAGTACGCAAAGAGAAAGGTGCTAGACAGAGCGTGACCGTCTTGTTATTTTGTTCTATAGAAACTAATTCTTCGTGGAATTAGTTTCATTATGATTGCTTAGATAGGCGTAACTAAGATGAGTAGTCACTTTATCATGAAACCCCAGAAATATTCCCACAATTATAAAGATTGCCATAAACAAAATGAAAGAGAATAGCAGGAGCCAGCCCAGAAATATTTCCACAATTATAAAGATTGCCATAAACAAAATGAAAGAGAAGAGCAGGAGCCAGCTGTGGAGTCTCCTGTTTTCAGGATCGTCCCCCATACTTGGACCTTGTCAAACAGCATGAGTAGCTTGGCTCGCGCCACTGTATGATCTGTTTATTAATGTCATCAAATCTTCTAGTGTAAAAACCATCTCACTAACAAATATTTCTTTAAAACCAATACACAGGGCTATAGGCTTGACACCTAGGATATGAAAAGATATAGAAATCTTTTATTTGTAACATCATTAAGACAAAGAAGTGATCAGTTGAAAATGAATATATTCCTCCTTCCAGGTGAGGAATATTTTTACTTTATTGTCTATAGACAGTTATATAAGACAAACTGCAAGGAGGACTGATCAATACCATAGATTTGCGCAACTACAGGTATCTTGATTCACATGGTATTCCATGAAAAATATCACCCCTTGGAGAACAACCTCATATACAGTGTGAATGGGGTCCCTGAGGGACCTCCTCCTGAGTGAGATCCTGATGGAAATGGGTTCCTTTAGAATGAGTGACAAACAGCTCTTTGTGGGTAGAGCTGAGTGAAGTCTTATAGTAGTGTATCAGTCAGGGTTCATCCAGAGACACAGTAGGAGATATATATTAAGAGCTATCCTGCAAGGTATTGGACGTGTGATTGTGGGGTCTTGGTGGGCAAGTCTGAAAACTTCAGGGCAGGCTCCATGGAAGGTCAGGTTAAAGCTGCGTTTCACAAGTAGAATTTCTTCTTCTTCTGGGAAGTCTCATTTCTCTTCTTAAAGCCTTTCAACTGATGGAATCATGCTCACCTAGATTATCTAGAATAGTCATCTTTACTTAAAGTCAACTGATTATGAACATTAATCACGGCTAGAAAAAACTTCCAGAGCACAATCTACATTAGTGTTTGGTTGATTTACCGGTGACTGTGGCCTAACCAAGTAAAAGGGTGAAACTATCATGAGTATAGACTGATCTTCCAGACTCCCTCTTCCTCTTTCTCTCTTCCCACCTCTGTTTTTCCTTCTGAGGCCCTAGTATTCAATGCTGCATTTTTGGAATTACATTTTTATTTTACTGGGAATTTTATTGTCAGCCTCTTGTTAAACAAGTTGTAAACTTGTTAAAAACTCTTATTATGACAGTTATATGGGATCCTGCAATAAATTCCATAAAGTCATGGCAACTGTACTTATCAATACAGGGCTTCAACTCCTCACCTCTCACTTTCTAATCCAGTGGTTGTTACCCATGGGTGTACTTCAGAATCATTTGTGAAACTGCGAAAAATCATAGTGTTTCAGACCCTCACCTTAGACCCCTAAAATTGAAACTTTGGAATTGATGCCTAGGAATACATATTTTTAAATAAAATCCTCCCTGGAAAATTTATATGTATAGTCAGTGCTGAGAACTGTTTTATATTTTTGTTGTTCAACTGTGTTCTCTCCTGAATACAACAAAATAAATAGCTTAACACTCCCTGCCCTCCCTGCTTTTCCTTACTTTATTATTATTATTTTTTTTTTTTCATTTTTTGGTAAGGGTAAGAATTGTGTGCTGTTTAGAACAATCTCTTGCTTGGAGTTCAACCTGAAAATTAGATGGCCAAACTTTTTTTTTTTTTTTTTTTTTAGAAAAGTCAACAGGAAATTGTGAAACATCAGTGAGCACCCAGCCCAGCCTTCTATAAATGCCTGGGGAGTTTGTCTATCTATTTAATCCCCAATATTAGGTATACTGCAATAAAATTACACTTCTTCCAATCAATGCTATATTTCCCAGGAAGAACAATATTCAAAGGAAGAAGGTTTCAACTTTAGTAAGTAGTGGGGAACATCTACCCTCATTGATCTAAACCACATTGGAAATACTTCTTAAATGGTTATATTAGTCACTGTTTTCTAGAGAAACAGAACCAATAGGATATAGATATAGATATATATAGAGATGATACTCATATAAAGATATTTATTATAGGAATTAGCTCATGGATTTTTGGAGGCTGTGAAGTCATATAACTGTTGTCTGCACTTTGGAGAAATAGGAAAGCCAGTAGCGTAGTTCCTGTAGGAGTCAAGGCTAGAGACCCAGGGGTGATGGTGGTGTAACTCACGGTCCAAGGTCAAAGTCCTGAGAACAAGGGGGCTGCGGCTGTTAGTCACAGAGTCTGAAAGTATGAGTACTAGGAGCTCTCCAAGAGTAGGAAAAGAGGGACATCTCAGCTCAAGAAGAGAAAGAGGAAATTCATCTTTCCTTTGCCTTTTTGTTGCCTTTAGGCCCTTAATGGATTAGATGATGCCCACCCACATTGATTAGGGTGAATCTCTTTATTCAGTCTACCTAATCAAATGCTAATCTCTTCTAGAAACACCCTCACGGACATAACCCAAAATAATATTTTGCCAGCTACCTGGGCATCCTTTAGGCCAGTCAAGTTGACACATAAAATTAACCATCACAATTGTCAATGCCTATCATGTGTTTCTTGCAATGTGTAACTGGTCTACAGCAGGGGCAGGTTTGACCTTTTCATAAAAACAACTGCAGATCAGAGCAGGAAAGGTCAGCGTGGCCTGGTAGCATCATGATATGCATTAGCAAAACAACTGGATCACTTCAGGGGTTTTTCTTTTATCTTGATTTTGGATTTGTGTTTACTTCCATTTATGCCAGTGGTTTAAATGTATAAGGTTTTGCATTAGATTTTCTGAATTTTTATACGAAGAAATAAATGCCATGCAACACTGTTTTCAAGTAGTGTTTGTTACCGGGCAAATGATATTCACAATAAAGCAAATTCAAGAAAAGAAGCAAGAAACTTTTTGCCGGGGAAACGCAGTGCAGTTAATGACTATTAATTAACAGTCCCAGGGACCCACTAGGTTGGAATAGCCAAGGATTAGCCATTCTAGGAATAACTAGTTTCAAGCATTAATTGCTATTATAATCTATTTCCTCTGGTTCAAAAGGTACCATTGGTTACCACAGTGACAGAAGATAATAACTACTTAGTTGGGTAAAGTCTTTAATAATTTTACAGTTAGACTTTACATGCTAATTTGTTAAAGATTTAGTTACTAGTTTTCCAAAAATAGACATCAGTGACTGAAAGAGATGCTACCTCTATGTTTGTTGAGAAACAAATTATTTCTTTTACTGCTAAAAAGGACTACAAAATGCAAATTCTCGTCCTTATGTAAAGGATGATGCAGATGATGGTGGTGACTCTGAGGTTAATGCAAAATGGTTTTTTCAGGGTAGCAGAGAAGACTTTCAAATGGAACCAGTCATTTTCATGTTCCCCCACGAATTCACATACAAATTGATTCTGGTGATGACTAATATAATATTAGCTTTTTAATCATTTAAATATTTAGGATGAACAAGCCAGTAACTAATGTTGACCAATTTCGTTATACAATAGAACTACAGAAGTCTATTTTGAGTGGTGTAAAGTGTAAGCTTTGCCAGTGGGAAGTTGAGAAGGAATAAAGAAAATAGAAAACAAAGTAACAGGATGTTTTTGTTTCATTCCTCAGAAAGACTGGTTCTGAGTTTGCCCAATTTTGCTTTTTTAAATGTCCTTATTATATTATTGGTAATGTTAAGCCATTTGTATATATAATCCTGTCACTGATAGATTCAAGAAGAGTGCATGGTGAGGAATTTTTTATTTACTTGAAGCTTCTTTATCATCTTTGTGCGTGAGCACGTGTGTGAGTGCACGCGTGTGCGCACAAAAAGAAAAGCAGAGGCAGAGACTGAGAAAAGAGAATGCATTAAGGGGAAGATGGATAGGAAGGTGTAGACAACCTTGGGTAAGAAACAAATGGCTAACAATATGTGAGGTTAAGTGTTTAAAGAAGAGCCCTGCCCAGGAAACTCAGAAGGAAATAATTCTTGAGAGTCATTCTTTTTAAATATCTGCATTGCCAAGTATGAACTTGAAAATGATGGACTGTGGGATATGAATAACAAGCTTAATTTACAAAGTTAAATTGTTTCAGTGGAACTGCTTAAATGTAGTTGAGGATGTGCACCATCGATAATACATTGCCCTATGTAATGAAGTTGAAAAATTAGAAACCTTCCTACAAATGTCCGAGTGAAAATATACAAAATGCACATTTGTCTCTGACATGTTTACATAGATTCTAACATCTCTTCATCTCTAAAGCCCCAGTGAGAGATCCTTAATAGTAAAGCTAATACAAGCATTTTTTATATGAGTGAAGTTGTGCTGCCTTTAAATTTAGTTGTCACTTTATGTTCTTACTTTGTCAAATAAAATGAATCTAATTTCATTCTGGCAATCACTTTAGAGTTAAACAAAGCTGGCTATCCTGGAGGAATAAGACACTTCTTAATGGATAGAGATGAAATCTAGGAATTTTTCAAGTTATGATTTTTCCCAATCATCCTTAGTGAGACCAAGGAGTTTTATCTATTTTTTAACCAACTGGATATTCTAGAATTATGTCCTTGCAAAATGAACTCAAAATATAGATAAAAATAATACAGCAATAAAAAGTAGACTGCAAATATAGAAATCATTGACATTTTAAAAGGAGTTCAAAATTAGCTTTTAGTTTAAATAGTAGAAATTATATTTTATACAAATTAGTTTTTTCAATGCAATTTCAATAGAAAGCATCTATCTTTTCATGGTTGAGATAGGTGAAGCTTTTGGCAAAATAAGACAGGTGAAATGATTTGGCTTTACATAGTGTTTACTTGTTTTACATCAGGTGCTAAAATAACAAGCTCAAGTGCTAGCTAGAGCATGCACTCTGCTTTGCAGCAGTTTTTTTAATAAGATAAAAATCTGAAGGATGATTCATTACACTTGAAAGAGGATGAGATATGACAAAATATCAGTGATGACTGGACATTATAGGGGACAGCTATGATCCTTGTTGTGATCTCAGATTCAATATGAATCTGGGTGACATGTTTTAAAATCTTACATTACACAGTACTTGAAAAATGAGTATTGATACTAAGAAGAAGAAGTAAAACTGCAAACCAGCCCTCCCATTAAAATAGAGATTAATGCAAACAAGTGAAGAACATTCAGATGCTTGGAACTTTTAATTTTCACGGGATATTAATTTTCATAACACAATTCAGGGACCTTTTAAAAAGTAAATTAGATTTTATTCAACCTAGACTTTTGCATTTAAATACATTTCTATCCTTATATAAAAGGTGTCAAGGTGGTTATTCCTCTTGGAAGTATCTGCATTATATCCTAAAGAAATAAAGTTTAAGAACAGAGCTCAGATGATAATTTTTGATTCATTTGAACAGATAGACTCAGCTCTGTGTGAGTCAACAAATTAGGCAATAAACATGGAATATTACTTCAAGGAGTATTATCTTTGGAAGATAAAATAGAGATAAACATATAGCTGTGACATAAGATTGAATATCATATATACTGTAAGGAGGCCTATGAGACTTTGTAGGACAAAAATAACTTTGGTTTGGGTAGCAGGCCAAACATTAAGGCTGATCCAAATCAATGAGCCTGAAGCTTGTATGATTTGGTAAGTCCTTTTAAATACAAAAGAATACAAAGTGATAAATACAAAACTCCTTCTCTTTCAGAGTCTTAGAAGGTTGTGCACATGAAAGATCCTGAAACATAATTCTCATAACTCTACTTCTACTCCCAAGGAAACAGTGCCCAGGATTCCATTAAATTATTTTTATTCATGAGCTGCATTGAATAGAAGGGTAGGGGAAGTCTTGGGAAGAAATTCTCCAATGTTTTCTTCCTTATTTGAATAAATATTGATTCTTCAAATTGGTAAAGACTAAAATGGACTTTAATGACAATGGACTTTAAATGACAAACCAAGGGTTTTGAACTTTATTAACTAGGTAGCTGGAAATAACAAAAGATATTTTGTGAAAAGAACTACCTCTAGAGAGATATAAATGACTTAGAGATACATTGACTTTGGCTATTATTGAGATCACATACCACTTGAGTGAGAATAAGAGCCTTGATTAATATGTTGACATAGGAATGAAAAAGAGGTTAGAGATCCAATATTAGATGGAAAAGCCTGACTGAATTGAACAAATCATTAGATTGGGAGCCATATATTTCTATATCTCTGTATCTCTATATCTATCTATCTGTCTATCATCTATCTATCTATCTATCTATCTATCTATCTATCTATCTATCATCTATCAAATAAGCCTGGGTACCCAGAGAAGGTAGAAAAGACAAGGCCTGTTTAATATGTTGACTTAGAGGCATCAATGTTGTTACATCTTGGTGAAGACAACTGTTGAAAGTTTGGGGTTTGGGAAATGCAGTATCAGAGGAAAATGAACTGAAGTTCTTTCTTTTCCAGAAATTTTCATACAGGTCATTATGTGAATGGAACCACTGTGATTATGATTCCAACTCTAATGCATCCATCAGACAGAAGATACAGCAGTGTTGGTGATATTCCAGTGTTGTTCTTTGGATAAGGTTGCAATCATGATCCTTCTCGATCCTTCTAGTAAAGTGAATTCACTGTTGATCCTTAGTGGTGTCATTCTTTTTCACTTCAGGAGTCTTTTGACTAATATGGATTGGAGTTGCTATGGTGTTACCATCGTACCATGGGTACATGCTAGCTAGTCATAACAAGGTGTGTCTAAATTTTAGTGGGTGCATTATTCTGGAACTCTACTAATAATTTATTTACTTACTCATTTAACAAGAACTTTTTAGTGCCTATTCCATACCAACAACTATCTAGACACTGGAGCAGAGGGATTAATAAAATTCTATTCACCTGAGAAATATGAATCTTAATAGGAATCAAAAAGAAATCAGGGCTAATCATAATAAATGTCATAAATGTGAAAGCAATGAGTTAATAATAATACATGCTTACATCGGTAAATATACTTATGTAAATATAATAGCATAAATGTAAAGAGTGCTATAATAGGTTGCATATTGGTTATAGTTTGTTAAAAATGTATCAAAGAAAAGTATAGGGAGAAAACAAAACTTTTTGACACTGCCACCCTCCAGGTGCTGCCCCATTTCTCTGCTCTCCTTCACAGCAAAACTCTTCCAAACTATGGTCAATATCTTCTTATAAGTCTCCTTTGTTCCATTCTCAACTTACTCCAATTTGGATTTTTTTTTTCCATTAAACTTCACTGAAAGAGTTGAAATGAAGGTTTATCTTGCCATATTCAGTGGTTGACTTTCTTTCCTTGTATTACTTCTGAGAGAATTTGGAAGAAGGAAGCATCATCCTCTTCATTCTCTAGATTTATTGATACCACATTCTCATGGTATTTCTCCTTCTTTGTAGACTATTCTTTTCTAGTCTTTTTTGTTGACTTCTTGTCTTTTCCCCTAATCTGTACAAGAGAGCACTCCATAGCCTAGGTCTTTTCTTATCTCTAACTACAAGCTTTCTTCAGCTGATCTAATCAAGTCAAATGGCTTTAAATGTCCTCTCCCTACAAAATATTCCTATATATTAGTCTCTGTCCCAAACTCTCTCCTTACCTCCACACTGATGCATTTATCCAACTCCCTATTCAACAGCCGGCTTTGATGACCAACAGGCACCTCAAAATTAATATACATGAAGCAAAACTCCTATTTTTCTTCCTTTAACATTATCTCCACCCATCTTTCCCATCGTAGTAAATGACACCACTTATCCATCTGCTCAAATCAGGACACTAGAAAGGATAGATTTTTTTTCTTTTTCCATTCCATCTCACATACAAACTATTAGAAAACTGTGCCTTTTCTACCTCCAGTGTAAATCCCATATCAGAGATCTGCTCATCATCTTCAAAGATAAGACACTGGACCACACCACCATATCTTGGCTACATCATTTCACAGCCTCCCAGATTGTAGATTTTCTTCACTCTCACCCCATTCACCATGCATATTCTATTCATTCTTTAAATAACATGCAAGTGAGATTTCTAATGGCTTCCAATTACACTTTGAACAAAATCCCAAACCCTTGCAATGACCCACAAAGCCTATGCAATCTGGATCCTCCCTACCTCTCTGACCTGATCCCATACAATCCATTTACTTCTTCCTAGTTCCTGACACTCTGACCTTTTTTTTTCATTCTTTGAACATGACTGATGTATTGCCACGTAAGAGCTTTTGAACTTGCTGGTCCTTCTTCCACCTTCAAAAAGCCACTTCCTTTGGATCATGGTAAGAATACATTCTTTTCATCATTTAGATCTCTGTTCAAGTTTTCCCCTTTAGGAACATTTTCTCTAACCACACTACAGTGGTTCTCTACACACAAAGTACTAGTCACTATTTCATTATTGTGCTTTATTTCCTTGTAGTTGGTATTAGAACTAAAATTTATTTATTTATGCATATTTTAACTTTCTCACTAGAATATAAATCTATGAAGGCAAACACGTTGTCTTTTTTTTTATTACTGCATTTGTTGCACCTAGGAGAGTGCTAACACATAGTGGATCTTCAGTAATCACTTGTTGAATAAAAGATTGGATGAATGTGATGAATCCCCTTATTCAAAGTGCCAGAAGATGTAAAAAGTTGACTACTGAATCATGTCTGATGTCAATCTACTTTAGTCTTCAGTAGTGTTCATTGACGTGGGAGGCTTGTCTGCCTTCTAATCATCATCCTTTTATTGCCTGACATATTAGGTTCACATTTTAATTTACTTTCATTTCTCTAAAACAACATACTATAACATTATAATGCAGCATGGAGAAATTTCTAACTTACTTTTTTTTTCTTTTTTACTTAGAGAATGAACAGTTCATTAACAGAAATGAGAAAGAGGGCAGTTTTCCACACATGACCCATTAAGGTTTTGGAGATTCAAAATACAATAGTCTGTATTTCATATCCTAACCTCTTCTGGACTTGCACCAGCTTTGTCAGGGATGATCTCATGCAAAATGTATTTTGCTACATATTTTGAGCTGAACATTTCAAAAATCTTCAATGCATTCCAAAATTAGTATTTATTCAACAGGATAAAAAGGAAATATTTTCCTCAGGTCTACCCCTTACCAAACTAGGTTTAGGTTAGGAAAGCTAGAATCAATCGTTGCAGTAAAACCTTCAGAATAGATTTCTTTTCTCATTGCCTCTCTGGCCATTACTAAATGGCTAAACGTGTGGCAGGTGACACAGGGGAGCTGGTAGACCTTAAACTCAGTTTCATTTTGCTACTCTACAGTTTTTTCAATGTAAAAATGGCCCAAATTTTATTTTTCCTTCTTTTTATCTTCAGCTTAACAAACCACTCACCCTCAGAAGAATTGTCCTGAAGAAGCCAAAGTGATATTTCTTTAAAAGAAAATGTATGGATTGCCTGCAACCGACTATTTATTTTATCTTTTCCTGCTTTCCTCCCATTGTTCTTTTTTTTAAATTAAGTTTTTAATTTTAATTCTAGTATAGTTAACATATAATGTTATATTAGTTTCAGGCGTACAATATAATGATTCAACAATTCTATACATTACTCAGTGCTTATCGTGGTAAGTGTACTCTTCTCATTGTTCCTTATGCATATATGTTGTAGATAGCCTGATGTGACTAAATTTTAATGGGAAAAATATGTGGAATTTCCATTCAAAAATTACAAAGGGAAAAATACAAATTAGGATCAAAATCATAGTTCAAAAAATTATAGAGCTTGTGATTAAATAAATATATTTCTAAATAAAGATAGAAAGAATGGTGTTAATACACGTTTTAATTAAGATTTTAATTAAACATAAGCATTTTTGTTTTACTGTAATGCTATAAAATTATATACTTGTTTGAAATAATCATGGCAGCAGAAAATATGAAATCTTGTTTTGTTAGTTCTTTTAAAATAACAATGTAGGTAGGCAATATTCCTGTTTTCAGTAAACTTCTCTCTATCATTTTTAATAGAAGTGGAGGAGGTAACCATCTTGGGGAATAGAAGGTTTTATAATATGCCTATATCCCCACACCAGCTTACCAGTTTCCATGTTCACAATCATTTATTTAAAGTCTCTATATATATTTCAGACTTGTTAAACAACAAAATTCAACTGAGTAAATTTAAAGATTAAATTGGCTTTATTCAGTGATTTATAAATCAGGCAGCATCCCATCTGGCAATAGAAAGGAACTCCAAACAGCTACAGAAAAGGAGAGTCTTTTAAAGTGGTAGGGCAAGGAAGTCAATAACAAGAAAAAGGATTATTTAGGGAAAAGTCACCTTCCTTTGGGAGGTAAAGGGGGCTCTTAGACAGATGACATCACTAGTGCTGAGAAAATTCCAGACTGACAAGATAAGTTTGCATTCCTAGAAAAGGTTGAAACTGCAATTAGGTAAGGTATTAAGTCTTGGTTTGCTGATGTGGGTTTTAGCATAAGTAACTCCATTTTGGGCCTGCTGTCTCCTTTTTAGGAGACAAAATATTTTTTTTTTTTTTTTTAAAGATTTTATTTATTTATTTGAGAGAGAGAATGAGATAGAGCATGAGAGGGTCAGAGGGAGAAGCAGACTCCCTGCCGAGCAGGGAGCCCGATGTGGGACTCGATCCCGGGACTCCAGGATCATGACCTGAGCCGAAGGCAGTCACTTAACCAACTGAGCCACCCAGGCGCCCTAGGAGACAGAATATTAACCAAAAGACATAAATGCAAAACATTGCTGGATCTTCATTGTTTGTGTTTTGATTTTTACATGGCATTTAAAAAGATGTTCATCAAATATTCCCTTACTATATATATATATAACACTAATGGACAGATTTAATTTTATTTCATAATTCTATTTTCTAAAACCAAGATCGACTACCTGCTGCTTTGCTATTCTCATCCTAATCTTGGATGAATCTGTTCAGGCTTATGAAAACCTGGAATATTTTAGGCAAAATTTTGCTACTGCTAAATAATGATATCATTGTACTGAAAAAGATATTTTTTCTTAATAAATTAAAAGTAAACAGAATGAACAAAAAACTAAGTTGAATGGTTTTGCGGGGAAGAGGTGGGAAATGTTTTTGCTGAAAAACAAAAGAAGGAGAATATTTTCATTCTAGCCATTTTTTTTAAATAAGGAAACAAAAGGTACTTTATGTCATTTGGGGGAAAAGTTCCGTCATGTAATAGTAAAGCACTATAAGAATGCCTCTTCTATTTTTCTATCCAATACGAAAATTTTATACTAGAAACAGATTTGTAGAAAGTCATAATTTTGTCTTAAAGGATAAAAAAAGGACAAAATACCAAAGAGTCTTTAAGAAAGGTTACATTTTCTTTGATCCTTTGTTAAAGTGTCTTTTAATAGGATGGAATATAGAAAACCAGACTGTCTGTGAGAATATTAATGGAAATGGTAAAAATACCTGCTGGTCACACAGAGCAAAAATAGAACAAAATATTTGGCAAGATTTAGTACACTGCACCCTAGCCTAAAAATCAAGCCTAGACAACCATTCAGCTGTGTGTGTGTGTGTGTGTGTGCGTGCGCACGCCTCTTCACGTTTACATATTCAGCTATGAAATAGGTGGAGAAATTTAAATTAGAATTTGAAAGAAATAATCTAATTGTGGAGGTACTAATAAATAGTTGTAAATAGTTGAGTACCTCTGAAATAAGTAGATGATATCCCGATTAAGTAGATGAAAGCTAAGAAAATTGCCTTGCTATGAATTTTGGTGAGGAAAAATAGTTTTATTTTTAGTATCGAATTTGATAGAATCTCTCATATACAACTTATTTCAGTGTAGCGATTTCATCATCAAAACTATCTCTCAAAATTTTATTATTTTATCTTTTTAATTAAATGTATTAATGCCATGGATATTTTTGTATCATTTTTCAATTAATTTTTGAAAGAAGTTCATCTATTTTTCCTCTTAAGGTTATGATACATGTAATAGATATCATATATATGTATTTTATATAAATAAATATGTATTATATATGTATTTTTATATAAATATATTTATAAAATATACATGTATTTTATATATAAGTATATATATATTTATATATATGTATTTTTACACATATATATGAAATATATAAAAATACATATATATATATATATATATATATATATAAAATCTACTATATGTATTTGGATTGGTAGATGGAGTCAGGTTTCTGAACCAGGTTTTATGTCACCAGTTAAGACATGATCAAGTAATAGAATCAAATGTGAAATCTCTAAATGGGAGAGATTTAAATTCTTTATTCTCAAATCAGGACCCCGATAGCCTGAGAATTGAGGTTTTCTCCTAAGATTTAGTAGCTAACTACATAAAACGAAAGCTGACAATAATATGAGCAATAACACCTCTTTCTTTTCCTAGACTATAAAATGGTCTTTTAACATTAATACCCTAATAAGTTGGGGTGTTTGATTCCCTTTGGATATACTGGAAGAAACAGAGAAGACCCTTTCTTCTCCACATGACAGTTCTGAGTTCAAGGAGAGAACTCTTGTGGGGATTCAGACAGAGCCAGTCAATTGCTTTGAGGACTTTCTCTCTCTCTTTTTAAAGATTTTATCTATTTATTTGAGAGACAGAGAGAGAATGCACAAGTAGGGGGAGGGGCGAAGGAGAGGGACAAGCAGACTCCCCACTGAGCAGGGAGACAGACTGGGATGGGGGCCTCCATCCCGGGACTCAGGGATCATGATCTGAGCTGAAGGCAGACGTTTAACCAACTGAGCCACCGAGGCGCCCCTGAGGGCTTTTTTTCTATCCATTAATATATTACAGAGGGTTTTCCCAGAGGACCTCCAGCCACTCGTGTGCCTTCAGTAAGGCATTCAGCAGCCGCCCTGCTTTGCTGTCTTTAATAAATGCAATGGTGAGCATTTCAGGGAATGTTAATAGTGTGCCTCTTCACACAGGTGACTCCAATTTCTACAAGCTCTCTCTCTTGCTGTCAGCTCTGGGGACTTGATCTCAACTGGAAATGATAACTGGTCATCTCACTTCGTGCTTTGAAGTGTAAACAGTTTATATGGCTAACAGTTTTTGAATGGATATATTCACATTTGATAGGTATTATGCTGATTGACATATATGTCCTAGCTCACTTAATCTTCATGCAACACTGTGAGGTAGATGCTCTTACATTCTGCATTTCAGAGATGGGAAACTGAAGCTCAGAACGTCATGTAACTTAACCCGAAGTAGCAGAGCTTTTGTCTGATACAGGATTTAAACACATGAAGTCTGGCTCTGGAATTGGCTATTATGCTGCTCAGTTAATTAGGAAAAACATGTATTGTTCAGTGATGTGTCTTAGAGTCCAGGAACTGGGAAGTGATAAGATGGAAATATCACAGATCCAGCTGAGGAGTGTGGTATGTATAAGAAGCTACAAAGTTAGGGTGATTTCCATAAATTAAAGGCAGGTCTGGGATGAGATTCTGTGATGTTCATGTATTTATATTATGATTCAAGTCCCACAGAAGCTGGAAAATATAAATTCCAGTTACCCCAAAGGTTCATGTGTGTGTGTGTGTGTGTGTGTGTGTGTGTGTGTGTGTGTGTGTTTATCCTGTATGTCAAAATTCCCAAGTATTCTTGGTCACAGTCTGGAAGAGCTTTCAAAGACGGCTTGCTTTGATAGATTCAGAATAAAATCCCCAAATGAATCTAATATTGCTTAGTAGTAATGGTTATTTGTAAATGAGTAATTATGTATTATCTGTGGGCAAATCCTTTTAAGTATGATTTTCTTTCTCTTTGACTTATTTTATTAAATACATGAATATGAATGACACTGTTGAAACATGTTTCTTCTTTTCAACTGAGTTGCATAAGTTTATAAAAGAATAACCAGGGTGGATGAACATTTTGATTGGAAATGTTTATATTCTAATATTTACAGCAAGGAAGTCTATAGTAAAGATCATCGCATTTTCCCCTTGCTCCTGCTGCCAAAGAAGGCTAGCCGAAAATACCTTAGTGATGTATGCTTCTGGCATTAGGAGACCAACCGACAGTCTTTGAAAACTTTGTATTTCAGAATAAAGCCCCTTCTGTAGCTTAGAAGGTGACATTGCACTTTCTTTTGATTCTGAAAGTTTACACACATACACACACATGCACACACACACGCACACTGGTGCCCTCCTGCAACAAACAAAAAAATCCTCTGCATTTGTCTTCCTAGACCTATGCTGCTATACCAATATCAGTGCACTAGAGGGCAGTCCAGCTATTATCATTCTGCCATGCCAGGTTTGGATCACATTTCCCGATGCTGTTACAGAATATAGAAAGCATAAGTTAGTTTAAAATAAACTGCACGCATTTATTTTAAAAGCACTTAGCTTGTACCTGATGGTTAATAGATGTGAATTGCTTGGAGCCCTGATGCACACAGAGCAGTGAGCATAATGAATTTGGCCGATTTTTTAAGGAAAGGGGGAGGGGTAGACAAATATGAACATAATTCTTTCATTTGCTTCGATACCTTAAGGGAAAAAAATCAGAAATAATGAAGAGTCCTTATGAACAAGCTGGTAGGTATAAGTATTAGTTTACATTTAAATGAAAGGATATGTTTCAAATAGTTTCCAGCATCTCTTTTGAAATGCAAAAGAGCAATTTGTATTTATACTAATTTAGGTGGGAGCCTCTGATTCGCTGGGTCCTTCTTAAAGATTTGTTTCTATTTACCTTGGCAACGGACATTTGGAACATGAGTTGGAGGCCACGCAAAGACTTACTGCATGTGAGGCCTACAAGGTTGGATACCAGCTTTGGAGGCGGAAAAAGAGCTGGGGTGACTTGAACACCCTTCAGGAAGGAGAAGCGGGCAGAGCAATACTTTAGGACGTTATTCCCTTTCACTGGCAAAACTTAAAAGAATAAATTTATAAACATAAGGCACCAGAAATAAAAACATCCCCCCGTTCTATTTCCTGCAGTGACAAGAGATATATATTCTAGATTGTAGACAGAGCTGCCTTGGAGATAAATTGTCTGATTTCACCATCTCAGCGGTGGATAATAGATTCCCCTCAGAACCACATAATTAAAAAATGACATTTCTGCTACTTTGTGCCAACCCAGTACGTCTGCTGCCCCTGGCTTCCGGGCCTGGGAGCCCTGCAGGGTACAACCAAACAAATTTTGCATTATTCAGTGGGACAATGTAAGGTCTTGTTAACAAAAAAAGTTCCTTCTAGGGGGACCAGAGAACTTTATCATATTCTTCTCTACAAATTGCTCATTCTGCTTTTCTTCTTCTTTTTTTAAATCCTGCCAGCAAGGAAAGGGTATGAACAATGAGATTAGGACATCCACTTATTACAAGTTAGCAAGATGAAAGACAGCATATGTGACTAGCTGAATAAATTAAGAGCCGAATTTTAGCACTTTTTTTTCCCCCTCCAAGTAGAGATTCAGAATCAGCCAAATATAAGGCCAAATGCTATGAGAAAAAATATGCAAATCAAAGTGCTTTTGAGGTCCATATTCTTAGGTATCTTCTGGATGAGAGAGTTAATCCTTATATGGATTTTTCCCCCCGCCCCAGGAGTTTTCTTGAAAGGTAATGGGCTGCAGTCTGAACAACTGCTCTTTATGGGCCTGTCAGTTCAGTGTAGATCTCTGAAAAAGTGTGTGTGCTAGACAAGCCTCCAATTAACAGTTACTAGAGTGTAAATGGATTTCCAAATGTTGTATAGCAGGTAATTAGTGAAACCAAGACCAGGAATGGATCTCTTGATTCTTACTTGAGGTGTTTAAAGAACTACTAATGTCCTGCAGGTGTCTTCATTTCCAATAACAAAAGCACACGTAAGAATATTCTTCTTTTTAAAAGATGGTATAAGACTCCTTACATATCTATAATGCAATACATTTGAATTTTGGAAGGCGAACCCCGGATTCCGAAATATTTGGAATCCTTCACCCAGGGTTTCAACCCTTGTATCATATGTCGCCCTGTGATCCCGAGGATGTCACTACACCTCTCTGAAATTCAGTGTTCCTTTGAGTAAAAACAAGTTACCTGGACAGGACAGCCTTTCTCTCAGACTTACGAAGAACATGTAAAATGCTGTGTGTACTACCAACTGCTGAAATAAAAAAGTAAAGGAAGATGACTATAGATTTCAATCAATGTATGTAATGCCTTAGAAATCACCATGGCCGGGTAGGGGCTCAGAAGAGAGTCTGTGGAACACGATGTCCCTGGGACTGCCATTTTTCTTACACTTATGAATTGGGTGGTTTGAAACAGCAGTAATGCTCATGTGCCCTTCTCAGAGAGACGTCGTGAGGGTTATGGGAGTGGGTGGGTTTCATTTTGGCCCGGTAGTTGGTGTGTAGTAAGCTCTCATGAAATACAGACACAAAAAATGCTTATCCCTGTCATTTAAAATCCATCAGTATTCATGACTTTTGCTCAATATATTGTCGATTTAGAAAGCAGACTGTCAGGTTTCATATTTGACTGCACTTACTCGCTGTGTAACTTTGGCATTGATTAAACTCTCTGTACCACTGTTGACCTTTTTTGTCCCCCTAAGGTATAGTAGTGTATTTATTACAACCTTTGGGAAGGTAAACTGCTCATCAAAAGCATACAAATCTATTTACTAGTTCATATATTGTAAGAACTAAGGAATGTGATATTCTATTGAAGCATAAGGGATGGAAAACATAGGGATGTAAATAAATTTGCATTAGATGAATAAATTCCGTGTGCCCACAGGGATAAGAGAAGTTTAAGATAATCTTGCTGTCTTCTTGAACTAATTGGCATTGTGCCTACCATTGGTTGAATGTGCATGTCCCCCAAATTTGTATGTTGAAATCCTAATGCCCTAGGACAGTATTAGGAGGTGGGGCCTTTGGGAGGGGGTTGCTTAGAGTATGAGGGTACAGTCCTCAGGAATAGGATTAATGCTTTTATAAAAGAGACCCCAGAGAAATTCTTTCCTCTTTCACCATATTAAGAACACAGTGAAAAGTCTGACCTGAAAAAAGGCCTTTACCCAATGTGCTGGCACCCTAATCTCAGACTTTTAACTTCCAGAACTGTGAGAAAAGAAATTCCTGTCATTTATAAGCCCCTCAGTCTGTGGTACTTTGTTATAGCAGCCTGAAAAGACTAAAACAATGAGTATATTGAATGCTTTAACAGAGAGTTACGTGAATAGGTGTTGGTTATGTTTCTTAAACAAATTTTGATTAAAAATTTAAAAAGTAAGTTGTGAGTCTTCATAATTAGTCACAATGACCTTGAATCATATTTAAAGTATTTATATTGATGGTTCAGAAAAAATGGTATAAAAATAGAAATAAAGAAAAAACAGTCTAAAAATGGACCTCATTTACAACTGTATGAAAATATATATGCACAAGGTTATTCATTTCTGCATTGTTAATAATCGTAAAATATTGGATACAACCTAAATACTTATACTTAGGACAGTACATAAATGAAGTATATGTGACACATAATTGAGTACAATGGAACTGTAAAAAGGAGGTAGATTTCCATGATCAAATATGGAGTAATTTCAGGAATATATTGTTAAACAAATAAAGCAAAATGCAACAAATTGTCTAGAATATACTTCATGTAAAAATGATAGAAATATAATATGTTATATATGCATATTCTTATTTATAGAAAAGTAATATGGAAATGATAACCAGAAACTATTAAGATCAGTTACTGACAGGGAGATGGTGAAGGCAGAATGGAGATATGAGGGAAGAGAAATGGAAGAGTACAGATGTACTTTCAAGAAAGTTCTGAAAACAAGGATGCCTGGGTGGCTCAGTCAGTTAAGTGTCTGCCTTCAGCTCAGGTCATGATCCCAGGGTCCTGGGATTGAGTCCCTCATTGGGCTCCCTGTTTAGCAGGGGGGCCTGCTTCCCCCTCAGCCTGCCGCTCCCCCCCCCCCCCCCCTTGTGCTCTCTCTCTCTCTCTCACAAATAAATAAAATCTTAAAAAAGAAAGTTCTGAAAATAAGTTTCAAGGTAATGTTTCACATACCCCAGATATAGACAAAAATTTTGAAACTAAGTTTCCTTTTCATTTTGTTAATTATTTCTTTTACTGCACGGAAACTTTTAGTTTAATGTAGTCCCTCTTGTTGATTTTTGTTTCTTTTGCTTGTGCTTTGTTGTCATGTCTAAAAAATCCTTGCCAAGACCAATGTCAAGGAGCTTCTTCCCTGTGTTTTCTTCTAGTTTTGTGGTGTCAGGTCTTATGTTCTTTACAGTAGAATTATAATAAAGTAATATACAAGAAATGAGGGAAATAGAAAATCGTCTTTGGGCAAACACCACAGTATAATAGCCAAAGGCAAAGATCATCAATGATAACTAAAATTAGTGAGCAAAATTATGATGAATAGGATATTTGCATGGCTGCACTGTAACTCCCTAAAGAAGGAAGTCTTCATAAGTAATAAGGTTATAAAGGAGAGAGAAAGAGAGAGAGAGAAAGAGAGAGAAACTCTTGCAGATTGAAAGAGGTTAAGGAGACATGTCAGTTAAATGCAATGTGTGGTCTTGGATTGGATAGAGAAAAAAAAAGAAAACATTCTTGTGACAACTCATGAAATTCAAATCAGGTCTGTAGATTAGTTAATGGGAGTATATCAATGTTAATTTTCCATTTTTTTATTTTTAAAAATTTATTTATTTGAGAGAGAGTGAGAGCAAGAGAGATCACAGAGGGAGAGGGAGAAGCAGACTCCCTGCTGAGCAGGGAGCCCTATGTGGGGCTCGATCCCAGGACCCTGGGACCATGACCTGAACCGAAGGCAAACACTTAACGACTGAGCCACCCAGGCGCCCCTTAATTTTCCATTTTTGCTAATGTATCATGATTATGTAAAATGTTGACTTCAGGGGAAGTTAAGTAAATAAAATATTGAAATTTTATTATTTTGTAACTTTTCTATAAATCTTAAATTATTTCAAAACAGAAAGTTAAAAAAATAATATTATGAGGATACAGGCACTTCAATATTTAGAGCTTAGTTTAAAAATTTTAAAAAGGAAAAACATTTAGGAACAATCTTCAAGTTATAAGCTACAGATTTTTAACTTATGTTTAGAAAAGTAATCTAATTTTTGGCAATAATAATGATTACCTAATCTAGTTAATTATGAGTCCAGTGTAGTGGGATGCATGCCTTAGCTCAACATCACAAGATAGGTGGTAACGTTCTCCCCATTTTTTTTTTTTTTAAAGATTTTTTATTTATTTATTTATTTCAGAGAGAGAGAATGAGAGACAGCATGAGAGGGAGGAAGGTCAGAGGGAGAAGCAGACTCCCTGCCGAGCAGGGAGCCCGATGCGGGACTCGATCCCGGGACTCCAGGACCATGACCTGAGCCGAAGGCAGTCGCTTAACCAACTGAGCCACCCAGGCGCCCACGTTCTCCCCATTTTAAGAGGAGTCAATTAGCAACTAGAGGGTTAAATCATTTGCTCAAACCAGAGTGCAAATTTCAAGAAAAGAAATTTTTATTTACTGAGTACCTAATAAGATTGTCACTTTGCATACATTATATCTAAGCCTCATAATGCCACTGCAAAAAATAATGCCCTTATTTAAGAATTAGGAAACTAAATTCAGAGAGGCTACATATTAATAACAGGGAACTTAAGTGAGCATATTTGTGGTTTCTGCTTCTGTTCTCTATAAACTTCACTACTACCTTTATCTGAGGCCACATGGTTGATTAAAAATCTATATTCTCCCCTTATTTATCACCTTGAATCTATATCCAAAAGGGGTTAAGAGAAATTTTATTTTGCCATGTTATTTTTATTAAAATGAAAACATAAACAAGAGATGTCTGTGTAGTCATGATTAAATGAATAATATGTTTTTTTAATTCTGTAAAGTAAATGGAAGTAAATAGTATTATTCCAATAAGGTTGACGAAACATACCTGCACACACACATACGCACACATACACACTTACACACACTCACATCCACACAACTGATCTAAGACAACTAAACAAAGGTTAAAAACCCCAAAGTTCACTCCTCATTTCTTTATAAATTTCTTTCCATCTATTATTTGGTGTATGTTCTAGAGACAAGCAGCGTGCTGGCCGTAAATCAATGGTTAATTTATGTAACGAGACTAAACCTGAGCCTTGAGCTCAATTCAGTTTTGATGGTCAAACTTTTGCTTTTTTTCTGGTGCACTTGTGTGCTTGTTTGGCCAGGAATTTATTTGCACGAAGAAATAAAGACAGAATTCTCTGAAGGACAAAGAGGACCAGACAGAAAAGCTTAGCCTAGTATCACAGCCTCAATTATCAGTGTAAAAGGGGATTCAGAGTAGAGTACTGGGCTTAATTTTCCCTAGTGGCACCCCCAAAGGAAGAGGAATCACATTTGGGACCAGGTCTTGAAGGATTAAAGGTAGGAAACAATGTTAGGGAAAGATTAATAAATTGTTTTCACTCTGTAAGTGCAGAATAACAGAAAAGGGAGTGAGTCGTCCCCGCAATTGCTTGTTCCCCTGAGGCTCGGAGCACGTTCTGCATGTTGACATCTTTGTCTCTGTAGTTTTGGAAGCACCTGGCTGTGCCTGGTGGGAGGTCTTCAATGCAAGTGCCAGAGGCTGCTGGGTAGAATCCTCACTAGACTGGGGACTGTAGAGGCCCCTCCAAGAAATACTGCCTGTGGTTATCAGAGGAAGAGGAAGGGAGAGTCAACATGTGAGAGAGCTAATGCAACTTCCCACGCACAGGAGACGCAACCTCTGGGGATTCTTCCAAAAAAAACTTGAGTGAAATTGTATGAAGAATTTCTGTGAGAATCCTTCAAATAACTTGTGGGGGGAAAATCCAACAGAATAAATTTTATTATCCTTAATGCGTTCACCCTCAGTGTGACCCTGGAAAACAAGAGATACTGAATATTGAGTTGCTACCGTTTTATTTAGAAAGAAAAAAAAATATTCCTGAAAGTATTTGCTTTTTAAAAGCAAACAAAACTATTCCTTCCATGAATTAAGGTATGCTAAATATTTTTTTTTAAATGACCCCTGAAATATCTAATGGCCTGAACCAAAATTAAATTCTAAGAGCAGTTCTGAGAGGGATGTAGTAGTTTGGCCAGGCAAATCGTTCCGGGCCCAAATTTGAATGAGGTTCTGATGTCTTCCATGTGCAGCTTCCAAAACTGCCCTGGAGGTTGCCCCCTTCCTGAAAGCCAGAGGGAAACAAGGGAATGAGGTGGCACACGGGAGGATTTTATAGGCTAGGCCTGGAAGTGTCACATGTCCCTTCAGCCTGCCTCCCCTGGTGAGAAAACCCTCCTGGTGCCGCATTGCTTCCTGGAGAGCTGTGTGAGCCTGAGAAGAAGAGAAAGCAGGTTTTGGCAAAGAGCCAGCAGTCTCTGAAACACTCAATGGGCATTCTTTGAATTCGTTTTTTAACAAATTCCACTGAGCCTGGTGAGGGATGAACTCTTAATACAGGCTTGCAAATAATAAATCCTTGCTGAATCAATAAATGAATCACATCATCCAAAATAAACTTAATTTTTTAAGTGATTAGTAAAATGCCTAAGTGGAAGTTAACCATTACATTTCATTAATTAAGACTCACTTCATTTGACCATTCAATACACTTATTCAGGGTACATTTATGAAAAGTCTATGATTGGCTCCTATTTTAGACATAAGGAATACAGCAGTGAAAAATATCATCCCGTTCCCTGCTCCAACAGAGAACACATTCGAGGGGTGAAGGCAGCAGATGAACAAATTAAGAGTGACATATATCCATTCATTCTATAAATGATAATAAGAGGATTGATTATGTTTAAGGCACTGTCCTAAGTGCTAGAGATATAAGTGAATATAAGATACAGAACTATTTTCCTTCAGAGACCTTCGATTTTAGTGGGGGATAGGAACTATAAACAGACTAAATAAGAAAATACAAATATATTAGGAAGCCGTCTGTAGTGTGGTGGGAATCCTGGGGCAAGAGGAACCCAGCAGGCCCATTTCACAAGGTGAGGTCAGGGACAATAATGGTGGTGGAGTCTCTGAGTGTGGGGGAGCTACAAAACGCTAGATGTGAGTCAGGCTATGGCTAGGGGACCCATGGGCAGCAGCACAGCTAGGGAATCTCCACAACTCAGCCCATAGCCAGATGGGAGGAGCCACGCTGGCCCCAAATCTTGAGCATCTTTACATGATTTGACAGTAGAAATGGGTTATCAAATCCTCAACTGGAGTGACAACAGAAAGAATACCATATTCACAAGATGATCTTAAGAGGGGCAAAAGATGAGGAGGCCTATAGAGTTTCATTTCTCAGAAGAAGAGAGTGCAGAAGCTGATATTACAACTGAGTGGTTTGGGGCAACAATTTGTCCCCAGATGAGTGACAAGCCATGATGAGAGGTTACCTGAAGAGCAAACAAATTATGGGTGGGGAGGTTTTGGAATGGTGGCCCAGGTAATGGTATCTATCCTTCTCCTTCTCCTTCTGAAGTGGACATCAAAGAAACAAGTTCATTAGAGATAGTCTAGTGGGAGCTACCCAGACTTTGATCCAGGTACCTAGGCCTTTCTCAGGCACCCATTGGCCCACCAGGGTTGATGAGGAGGAGGTAAGTGCAACCAAGTTCACTGTTGACATTTTTGACCTGAGTACCAGTGCCACTAAACTACCCTTACTGCCAAGGAATACGGTAGCAGCTTGTAGACCTGGGGCCTTTTCCACATGCCTCCATGACGCCAATCACCTCATATCCATTTTATGGAACTATTGGCTGAGACAGTCCTCCATAGGTTTCTTGAATTCTTACTTGTCTCTCTAGGTATGACAAGAATGCCAGGCCTTGAATGCCCTTAACCTGGGCCATTTCTCAGAGGGTTGTTTTATAGAGACCAATCTTGAAAAATGAGGTAATGTCTGCTTCAGGGACTGAGAGCAAGCTTGCCTACTGCTTGTTATAAAAGCAATGGATTATGCTAAGTCAGAGTCCCTTGGCAACAGTGAAAATCCACTGCATGCGTAGCATCTCTCTGGCCCCCTCCATATCATGGGACTTAGGGGCAAGGGAAACAACACAAACCAGACGTTTTGTGTCTTCTGACAGCATCCATGAAATGGTACAAGTTAACTTCTTAGCTTGTAAATGGGGATAAAATCAAATCCCATAAGAAATCTGCTGATGGAATTCACTTCTAGAGAAGTTGTGTTTTGTTATGTTTACCAAACATCCAAGTGGAGGTGTCTAGTACATACGGGGATATGGGGTTCAGAGGAGAGGTCCAGGCTATAGGTAACATTGGAAAGTCATTGGGATACATGTGTATTTAAAGCCTTGAGACTTAATGAGTCTACCAAGAGAGTGAATATAATTAGGTAAGAGTAACCAGGACTGAGACCTGAGACACTTCAATGTTGATATAACAACAAATGCCAATAAATGCCATGGAGTCAGTGCTATTTTATTACTGTGTCAAGAAAATGACTCCAACTTCTCAGGGAGAGGTGGGAGAATAAGTGCTTTGGGGCATGACAGTCCCACCTCCGAATCTCATCTCATGATGCTTAACCCCTAACATTGTTGGATATATTGTGTTTTTGAACACACCTACAACTTTTCCTGGCATGCATCCTTCCCTTATTCACATTCTTGGGCTTGGAATACTCTTCTCATCTCACTTCTAATAACTAAGTCCTTCTACCCTTTCAGATTTCTGCTACCATGTTGTCTCTTCAGTGAGGCCTATTCCAACCACTTCACACCCACTTATGTTTTATCAAAACACATATTCATTTCCTTCATTGTGTGTATTACAACTTATATGCCTATTTTATGTTTAAAATTTTATATTATTTTATGTCGGGCTGCACATTTACTTATATACTGACAATGTCCTGTATAATGCTCCATGAAGACGTGGATATCAGTAGTCTTCTACTCAGCTACACTCCCAACATCTGACCCAGTGGCTGGTGTTTGGAAATAGCTCAGTAAATATTTGGAGAATAGATCCAGGACTTGTATAAATGTCGACCCTTTAATTCATCTGAGCTTCTCTTCACTCATCTGTAGAATTATATCAATTTTATAGTTGTTGTGATAATTCATTAACCTTGTTTGTATATACTGTTTGATACACAATAGGCCCTCAGTAAATAAAACAAATTAATCACTTAATATTGGAAGACTATATGGGAAAAAATACGCTGAAGAAAAACATCATTTATTCAAAGGGAAAAATTCTCTCTGCTCAGGAAGAGAAATGAATGGTTAGACTAGTCTATGGGTGAATAAAAAGCGCAAACAGAAAAAAAAAAAAGACTAATAGACAGATTGAAACTTCAAAGACTGGGGGATTGGAAAAAATCCAAAATGGAGCTAAAGAAACTAGAACCAAAATGAGTAAAGATCTAAGCAACAAAATGAAAAGAACATTGTACAAGAAATGTCCATAAATCTAAGGAATGTTTCTGGTTCAGAGGGAGCAAGAGATCAGCAAAGAAGATAGGTAGTGAGGAATGACAAAGATTGTTCTTTGATAGAAGCAGCTGAGCTGTCATAAAATCAAAAATAATACTTTCTTTTCAGGATAATAAAAGAGAGTGATGGGGAAGAGATTCAGAAAACACAGGTACACCTTCCAGGAGTGCTAGGCGTTGACTTTGAAAACTATCAATCTTGGGTCTAAATAACTAATTAAAAATTAAATGTTATGAGACCTTGACTGAACTCTCAGAAAACTTCAGATTTCATAAGAAAGAAGTCAAAATGTAGTGAGTAGTTGAGGAGACGCCTCTTAAAAATATCCACAAATAAAGTAAACTTTCCTCCTTAAATAGAGAGTGCTTGGGAACCCTAATATGTATAAATATGTGTTTGTGTACAAGAGCGTATGCAGAAATACATAATATAAGGGATAAAATAAGAAAAACAAACCAAGGCTATCTTTAAAAGAATGGCAAAAAGGTTCATGTACACTTATTTAACACAAAGGAAGTATTTATTCTTGCTATAATTTTATTGTAATAATTTACTTATGATTATTATAAACTATTCTTTGTATGAATGCTATAAATATATATGTAAACATCTGAATTCCCTTTGAGGACAAAGGTGTCTGGCTTAGGCTGAAACTCTGGGACCTTGGATTGGGCTCCATAATGAGCAAGGACAGGACTTCAAATGACAGAATAGAAAGAAGTTTATTGAAAAATTTTCATTATGGAGTGAAACTTGAATGCCATACGAAGTTTCAGAATCAAGGGTCTTGGTAGAGGGGTGGCATGTAGGTGAAAAGAAGCAATGAGAGGAAAATAAAGCCAGAGGTAAAGGCTGAAAACATCTCTTTAGTCATCAACAGGTTAAATGGTCAATATACTATCTTAGTTAGGGATGGGGAGGGAGCTGTTAAGAGTGACATGGTGACTGAGAAAAGAACTATGAAGACTTTGCAATGACTTGACTTCAGTTGCCAAGTTGGCTTTGACCTATGCTATTGAGTTTGTGTAGCCCAAAATTCATATGTTGAACTCCTAATCACCAATGTGATGGTATTTAGAGATGGAGACTTTGGGAAGTAATTAGGATGTGAGTGTAGGGCCTTAATGATAAGATTGGTGTCTTTATAAGAGGAGAAAAGAGACCGCTTGCTTCTGCTGACTTTCTCCTCACCATGCGAAGCTACAGGAGAAGGTAACCATCTGCAGACCAGGAACTGGGTCTTCACTAGGAGCAATGTCAGCCAGCACCTTGGTCTAGGACTTCCCAGTCTCCAGAGCTGTGAGAGATAAATTTCTGTTGTTGAAACCATCCATTCAATGGTATTTTCTTTTGGCAGCCTGATCTGATGAAGACAGCCTGCTACTCTAATAAAATAAGTGACTGATCATTGAAGCAGATATTTCAGATTAGTGTAATCTGAAGGGACTCATTTTCCTAGTATTGGGTCCCCAAGATTCCTACCATCGGGTCCCTAAAGCTACTGACCTTCTGAACATCAAAAAATAATTTTCAGCATGAGCCTCAGTTGCAAGCCAACTGTTGTGCCACTTTGACATTTCCCCCCCACATTCCCAGATAATAATCTATTAGTAATATCATGGAATGATATGCAATTGGATTCTGAGATAACTTTAGTGGAGATTTTATTATTCTTTGTGGTATTGACCTTCCTTGTTCACACACTGTTTCTTACAATAATCAGGTACCAGATCAGGGTTTGGCCAGCTATGACCTGGAAACCAAATTTGGCCCACCAGCATTTTTTGAAAATAATGTTTTATTGGAACATAGCACACCCATTCTTTGTTGTATGGTCTTTGGCTGTTTTTGTGATGTTGAATTTGTTGTCACCAGAGTTCCCAGATAAAGTTTCCACAGTGGGACCCTGTATTCTGTAGCACCATAGCTGATGGGGGAGTTTGCTCACAGTTCCCTGGAAAATTTTCTGCAAGATTTCCTTTCAAAACTCCATGATGCCTCTTTCTGCATTTCATAACCATATGTATATTTTTTAAATTACACTTTCTAAACTTACCTGAAAAGTTTCACAGGTATAGCATTAGTCATTTTTGCCTTCTGGAGTAATTTTGTCAGCCTTATTAGATTCTGATTTTTAAAGAATCTTCTAGAAACTGAAATTTTGTTTTCACACAGAGATACAGAACATGTTCTAGTTCATCATCACTATTCTTTTTTTTTTTTTTTTTAGGATTTATTTACTTATTTGAGAGAGAGAGAGAGCTTGTGAGTGAGAGGAGGGGCAGACGGAGAGGGAGAAGGAGAGACAATCTCAAGCAGACTCCCTGCTGAGTGCGGAGACTGACATGGGGCTCAATCTCAAGATCCTGAGATCATGACCTAAGCCAAAATCAAGAGCTGGACGGATAACCTACTGAGCCACCCAGGAGCCCCTCATCGTCACTATTCTTAAACTGAAATGTGAAAATAGCTTTTTGTTGCCTCAATCGCTAATTATCTTCCACTCTTACATTCCATCGTTTTCTTTAGCTATACACATCTTTGGAGCATTATAATGACTTTTACTTCCTTCAGAATAAAGCTGACATTGCTTTATTAGGCATTAGGGGCTTTGCCTTGTGTGGCCCTAATTCATCTGTCTTGATTTGTCCCCACCACTTTCTGCACCCACACTTTGCTCTTGCTGTATGTCACAGAGGCTTTCTCATTCCCCCAAGATTTTGGACCTTCTTCTGTTTTCTCTGCTCTACAAACCTTGTGCATTTCTGCATACGCAGTACCCATTCATCATTCATTTCTTTATTCTCTCCCATTCATCAAATATTTATTGAGCACCTGCTCTGTCTGTGCGAAGCATGGGAAGAAAGGAATAAATACATACGCACAATCTCAAGGAACTAATAATCCAGAGGGAACTTCAACTACATACACATTTAATTGCAATGCAGCATCAGACCTAAATTAAGAAAAAGAAACATACATTTTTGAAAGCAAAAAGCAAATATGCATTCCAATACTTTGTAAGAAATATCCTTGTGCAGGATCTAAGTTAGGCCTGGATCCTGTCAGAAGTGGCACCAAAACAGCTAACATCATATCAAAGTTGTCTGCGTGTGTAAATCTGGCTTTCTTTGAATTCCTACCATCATTTCCTGCCCCTCATTTATAATTAACTAATAGATAGTTTTCTTGGATGTTAGCTGACATCTCCCAAATTGGTAGCTCCAGATCTGACCTCATCATTGTATCCACCAGACATGCTCTTCTTGGGTAAACTTTTTCCTTTTTTTTTTTTTTGGAATTCCTAATCTGTAATATCACATGCTTCTTCTGAGTCATGTAAACTTGCATGCAGACCCACACATGCACACGCAAACAGTTTAAAATTCATTTACTCTGAGAGCCCTTGCCTAGTCTGTTATACTCATTCATAGATTTCTATCCTTTTCACAATATTGATCACAATTTAATTAGGTACTGCATTAGTAATTTAATAATTTACACTTAATCACGGCCACCCCCCAATCCCACTAGACTACAGTTGTCTATAGATGCATGAAGAGTAAACCACTCTACTACTAGTATATCACCCAGTCTCTGGCACAGGGTAAATATTCAATAAATAGGTTTTATTGTTTTTTTTTATTGTTGTTTTTATGTTTTTTAAGTAAGCTCTATGCCCAATGTGGGGCTTAAACTCACAACCCTAAGATCCAGTGTCATTTGCTCTACTGACTGAGCCAGCCAGGTGCCCCCAAAAAGTTCTTGAATGGAAAAAGAAGACATTGGTCTCTATGTCTTATTATTTTCCATGATTTGTCAAAGTTACTTTTATAAAAACCTTGCATTTCACCATTTTGTCCTGATTTTTAGAAATTTAAATCACTCATCTTCCACTTCTATTTGATACAGAGAAGTCAAACTACATCACTTGAACCACTGCTCAAATTCACCTTATTAACTCAAAAATGTTCAATAATTCCACATTGACAAAAGAATGATATCCAGCCTCTTGAGACTGGTAATCAAAGTCCCAAATATTTTTTTTCTTGGATTTTTTTTAAACTGCATTTTCTAGCCATCTTTAAAGTAAGATGTATACATATAACTGAATACTAATAAATGGAAATTGAACCATAGTAATGTGCCTCCCACTCAGGACCGGTCCATGACAAAGTCCAACACATGATTATCCATGATCTTCTCCTCTTTGTTGGCTGGATGTAAAAACCCAGGACAATCTTGGAAGCCTTATGTTAAAGAAGGCAGAACCTCCAACAGACAATATGGTTGAAAGTGTTGTAGCCGACAAACTGTCTACAATTCCGACACATCTATCAATTAAACTTTACATGAGTCAGAAGTATATTTCTACTTGGTCAAGTCATTGAGATTTGAAGGCTTACTGATTATATCATCTGGTATATATTAATGAATATAACCTGACTTATATGAACATTCTCCTTTAGAAATACTTCCCTCTAGTCAGAGTGAATTTATACCTCTTTATCTTTCCATGTGTAAAAGACATATCTTGTACTGTGCATTGCACATCTCACAGATATTGGGCCTGGTAGACCTATACACCACATTATGCCTCCCTGAAGTCAGAGATGACTGAATAAATCATGATTGAAACTGAGTCAATTCTATTCTTTCTCCTAAACTGGGACAGAGGATCATTGGTTAGTAACAGGAACTCAAGTTGAAAGATGACCAGAGGTACCATTTTGAGACAATCCCAATGGACCATGTAGAAGAAGAGCAGAGGAAACGAATATGAATATGCAGAGGAGAAAACTAAAAGATGACACAAGGAGAAACAGAGAAGAGCACTTGTTTTCCTTAAAACAGAAGCAGAGGAAACAGTAACTGCTTGCCTTCTCATCAATGTTCATGTTCTTGTTCCAGGTTCTGGTGAAATCCAGACACACTGTTGGCAGCGGCTTTGATGTAGTACCGGGTATTCTTCCACTAAGTTTTCCCTTTTTGTATAAGCCACTCAGTTGGCTTCCACTGCACTCAGTCAAATGTCCTTTTGCTAATGCAGTATTCTAAGCTTTTGGTCTATGTACTTTTGCTTGACCAATTTCTTCCATAAAATGCTCCCCTACTGACTTCCACACTTTTCAATTTTACTTATTCTTCATGATTTCCCTGAATTTTTTAGGACAATTTAAAACTAAAAAAAAAAAGTCCATTCTGTATCCTCCAAATTCCCAAAACACACATTTTTGTCAGAAAAGGGATAAAACAAACACTTAAATCCTTTAAATGCTCTAGGAAAGATGAGAAGCTTTGAGTACTAATTCTTCAAAATCTAAGAAAGAAAATATTTTGCAATCCAGAGAGGTGATAAAATAAAATTATGAGCATGTTTTGACTTCTATTAAAATACAAGCAATATGAAAAAATGAATGAACTACTCTCTGAACTGTACTGGCACATTTCATCAAAAGCATGTATAATGGTAATTAAAATGTTTCAAATACAAATCATAAAGGCAGTGTTGCTATAGCCTCACATTAGCACATGTGTAGTTTTCATCCCTTAGGATTGTTTTCTTTAAAAGAACCAAGAAAAAGTCCTTGATGGGGCACCTGGGTGGCTCAGTCGGTTAAGTGTCTAACTTCAGCTCAGGTCATGATCTCAGGGTCCTGGGATCAAGCCCTGCATTGGGATCCCCACTCAGCAGGGAGTCTGGTCGTCCTTCTGCCCCTCCCCCTGCTCGTACTCTCTCATTCTCTCTCTCTCTCAAATACATAAATAAAATCTTAAAAAAAAATATTGTTTTCTTTAAAAGAACCATTGTGGTTAGAAAAAGTCCTTTGAACTTATTTCATGATTCTTTTTTTTTTTTTTTTAACATTTTATTTATTTGCGAGAGAGAGAATGAGAGACAGAGAGCATGAGAGGGAGGAGGGTCAGAAGGAGAAGCAGACTCCCTGCCGAGCAGGGAGCCCGATGTAGGACTCGATCCCGGGACTCCAGGATCATGACCTGAGCCGAAGGCAGTCGCTTAACCAACTGAGCCACCCAGGCGCCCTTATTTCATGATTCTAAGTTTCATTCCTCCTATCTTCTAGTCTTGTGCTTGTATACCTTATCATTTTCCTAGATCATATTCAGGATAGAAAACAGTCTGATATTGAGAGATATTTAAATTCATTGGATTATACAATAATGCTTATAATTGTTGATCTTACCATCCTGTTGCCTCCTCCTCATTTTCACCATCATCAGTACCGTGAATTAAGTTAGTACTCTGTGCTGGTCACTGGCTGATGCTTTCCCTGTATCAGCTCAGTAGGTCTTTACAACCAGAGGATGAGGCGAGTGTTTTACTGAGGAGGAAATTAAGTCTCTGAGACATTCACTCTCTGACCGTGGGTCATATTATAACCGATAAATGGTTGTATTGGGGTTTCAGCCTAGTTCAGTCCAAAACTCTCTTTCTCAACATCTACTATTTCAATGAAGAGGACACAGAGGCAAATCAACATTGAGGAGCAGTGATGAGGCCACACAGGAAGACGTCACAGAGGCTGACAGGCATTCTGCTTTGGGAAAGTGGTTATACGGATGGGGGTGGATAATTTTCTTCTACTCTTCTGAATTCTTAGCTGAGACCTCTGTAATAAAAGACAGATTAACAAGAGAAAAACAAATAGAGTTTACTAACATAAATATTTCATATATACGTGGAAGATACTCAGGGAAAATGAGTTAACTCCTGGAGTTGGTATAGAATTCTGGATTAAATACTATCATAATAGGGAAAGAGAAGTGGGGGGGTAGACTTTTTAAGGGGGATGAAGTGATTTTTAGGAAAGAGGAAGAACAGGTGGTCTTTGATGCCCTTAGGAAAACAGATTGGGAGGTATGACGGTTTGTGACAAAGTGTGTCTGGTGTGGTGTCGACTTCCAGTCTTTTCTCCTGTGATGAGTCAGTCTTCCCTGGCAGATGAAGCTCCTGCGGGGAAGATTTAGACAACTGAGTTCCTGTTGGAGGATTTGTCTTTAAGCAGAGAAGGGCAATTCAGAGAAAGCCTCTCCTTACATAGGCTGTTTCTCAAGTGCCTACATCTCAAAATAATATGCCGAAGCGATGTATTTTGGGGTGGCATATTCTACCATCCTTTAGATGCATGCTCAGATGATAGAAAGGTGAGGCCACACAGAATATCACACCGAATTAAAAGAGTGTTTAGTGTGACCTACCTCAGATACTACCTCCCGGAGGGAATTAAAATAAATAAATTTAGGTTGAGAAATCCAAGTGATACCCTTCATTGGCAGGAGGGTGAGGCAGAATTCAAAGAACACAGGCTGTCCTGAATCTACTGTCTCATCACAAACCCTGTACCTGAACTGAAAGCATGTTGTGTTTCTAAATATTATTAACACATTATAGGTAGGAAAATGTGTTTCTATCTGCTGTGGTAACACTTAATGCCATACACTGCTTCCTTCTGTAGGAATCACGTGCTTAATCATTTGAATGATGCTCATATTAGTAAGAGGATTCGAGCAAGTTTAGAGATGGTGGATTTTTCTATGCAGAGCAATGTCAGTGTGACCATCTGGAATTCCATTCTTGTGGCTTTTGTTATATTTCTGCCACAGTATGTCCAGGCCTTGAGAAGCCTTAAATTTCCTCAGCAGATTAGAGCCAAACCCAGCCTCAATTTAGGGCTGTAGCACATTCACACTGACTCCATGTTATTTCCTTTAAAACAATTTTCTTTTCCCATACCTTTCTGAGGGTACTATTGCTTTTATTTTTTAAGGGGGAAGTAAATTCCCAAAACCTTGAGTCTAATTGCTGGCTATAAAGTAACTATGGTTTGCTTCTCCCTCCACAGCAAGAATGGCCAAATATATAATGTGGAGGGCCAAGAGAGGGCTTGGGCAGTGAGAAGGTGGGTTGCTGCTGACCCCAAAGATGCAGGAAGCCAGCCAAGCCCCCACAGCTTTCTGGACCAGGCAAACATCTTTGTTCAGAGAGGTTTTTGCTGAGATGACATTCCTGCAAAACCAACTGGGCTCGGGTTGCCTGGAAAGTAATGGGATCATTGAGAAGCTAGAAAAATAAAGGCTTTTAATGGAGTAAGAATTACAAATGCCGGATGGCATATGGAATAAATTGTGAAGAAGTAATCACGAGACTAGAAGCCATAGATTTAATAAGACTCCATTTGCACCATACATACAAACAGAATTAGAAATAAACCCTATACGTTGGCATGGGCAAACTAGCACAAGAACATTTACCTTATATTACTTTTATTTATTTTTTCATTTTTTTACAAAAGGAAGAATAAATGGTACTCTATGCACTTAACTTATAAACCAATGCATGCTGTAAAAATGAGTATAATGCTTGAGAAATGATTTTTAAGATTTTTTTTCCTTTCCCCCTCACCCTTTTAAATACTTCACTGGTCATATGAGTCTATATTTAGAAATTTTGCTTTATCATCAGGAGAACTCATACCTTCATAGCTCAATGTACCTTTTTAAATCTCTACTTGTAGCATTGGAGTAGTGGAGAACTAGCAACACTTGAAAGCTGGAATGTTTCTGTTTGTGAATTTAATTTAATTTTATGTTTCACTCAACATAGTGCATATAGAGAGTGATCCATTTAACTTCCAGCTTCTCAAACATTTTCTCTATATTCTTGTGTTTGGATTTCTTAAGCTCTGGGTACAATACTATTTGAGCTTCTTTTCAACGCAGAAAAGTGGTGGGGGGGTGTTCCATATGAATCCCCAAATTACAAACAAAATATTCATCTCTAAATCTGAATTTACTGCTATTTTCAATTTTCCATTTCTATAAAATAAAATGGAATTTAATATAAAACTGGTTACTTAAAGAACATCTTTTAAAATTTCATAGTCTGTGCTCCCAACAGTAAAAACTAATGCAGTTTGAAATTAAATTATTTTACTCTCCATTGGTGGCAATTATATTAAAGATTGAAACAAATAGTTTTTGGTATCATTAGTGTTCATAGTTTGCCCATTCTCCTCTTCCAATTTTGGAATTTGGGTCATTTAAAAAAAGTTACCAAGTAATATTTTGCACATGAAATTAATATATGTTTTATATTTTTGCATTATGAACCATTAATGAACTCCTGTGTATACATTCTTCATTTAAGCTACTCATGTGCTTATTCTAATCACATAAGCCTGGCTTTTTTCCAGGATTAAGCACTATCCTGAATATTATGTTTATATTTTTATTCTATTTTATAAATAATGATTTTTACCACACATGTATGTAGTCTTAATATATTGCTTAATTATCTTTACTTTAAAAATTCTTAAAAATGTTGTCATATTGCAGATAGTCATCCATAATTGACTTGATTTGCCCCACATTGTTTCTATGATCCATTTTGTAGCATGTTCCTGTGGATTGTTTATTTTCACTGCTACGTATATTGCTTTGAATGGCTATCCTAGAATTTATTTATCCATCATCGTGATGATTAACATTTGTGTTTCTTTCAGCTTTTGTTTTATTTTGGCTATTACAAATTCTACTATTATAAATCGTATTTTACATGTTTCTTGATTCGTGAAAAGGCTTTCAAACTTTTCTGATAGTGATCCACAGTTAGAAAAGTTTCACATTGTGGCCAGGAAAACATTGGGGAAAATTGTGCAGTGTGGGATATCATCTTACTTGCAAGCTAATAAACTAGCCTGTTATTATTTCATGGATGCTGGCAGGAGACACAAAACTCTCAAATCAGAGACAAAGGACCTCATTACTCATGGCAAAAGCAGTAGCCAGAGCCGCATGCTTTCTGGCATCAATTTCCCATACCTCAAAGTCCCACAGGTGTGACACAAAGGGTTCATGATGGATGCCTGAACATGCAGTGCGCTGTGTTATGGGAGGGAAACACTGAGCTTGGGTGATCTTCCGCTTACATAGTAAGCCTGCACTTTGTCTGGGGGGAGACATTACCTCATCCCTCAAGGCTGTTCACTGCAAATACCACCCCGAGTAGTGGCCTGGACAAAGAGTGGGTGGAGCTTTACATTCTTGGCCCATGTAGCAGCAATGTGCAGGGCCACCAAGGCCCAGGGTGGATTGCCTCTTCCAACAAATATGTGCATGACTGAACCCCTTACCCTTAACATGTTAGGAGAATACTGATCTTTTCTTCTCTATTCTATTTCATTTTCAAAAATGCTTTGTATGACCCACCAAAATAATTGCACAACCTAATATGTAGCAACGCTCAATTTTAAAAAATAAACAAATGGACATAAATCATTCTGTTAAGTCACATGTCTGAGAGTGTACTTGCTGGATTATATTTAACCTTAAAATATAATGTGAATTGTTTTGTAATCTTCACAGTTCTTTATCACTCACTCTCTTCAGTGCGTGAATGTATATTCAGTGTATGAATGTTCCCCTGTTATATATCTTCACCACCACTCAGTTTTGTCAGACATTTTATTTTTTTGATAAACAAGTGATTAGATTCTATCTAATTTGGCTATAATTTGTATTTGAATTATTATTAATGAGAAATAGTAATAATGATTAATCATTACTAAGCTTTGTCATATATGTGTAGGTCATATGTGTTTCTTCTTCGGCTAAGTGCTCCTTCCATGAATTTAGGTCATTTAAAATTTAGATAATTGTTCTTTCCTAATTGATATATGTTTTTTTTTCCAGTTTTGGTTGTGTATACTGTCAATATCTTCTGACTGTTTGAGGTTCAATTTTTTTTTCTCAATTTCTGGTGTTTTTTATGAATAGTATTTCTTTTAATATTGTAATGTTTTCCCTGTTTAATTTATAGTTTGTGATTTTTGTCACATACAAGAAATCATTCTAGACCTTTAGTCATAAAGATATTTGCCTAAATCTCCTTCAAGGATTTTAAATGCCCTTAATATTTAAATCTTCAATATTCTGAACTGATCAAATCATCCAAATACCTAGAAAAAACTGTAACAAAAGAAGAGATAAACCTACTGAGTGAATCATAAGACATTATTGAGGGAGAATTGATAATGATCTAAAAAAATGAAGAAATATTCATGGAATGGAAGACTTAGGATGCAAAGAAACCAATGATCTCCAAATTCATCCATAAGCTTACTGAAATCCCAAGGAAAAGAAAAATCCTAATTATTATGGAATTCTTTTGTTGAAATTTATAAGCTGACAGTAAAATTCATACAAACATTCAAAGGGCCAAGAACAGCCAATGCAATCTTGAAGAAAAAGACTGAAGAGGACTACAAATCTCAGATATCAAGACTCATTTCAAAGCCACTGTAATTAAGACAGTGTGTTATTGGTGCAAGATTAGTCAAATCATCCTAGAGAGTAGAATAGGGTTTAGAAGCACACTCAGGGGCGCCTGGGTGGCTCAGATGGTTGAGCGTCTGCCTTCGGCTCAGGTCATGATCTCAGGGTCCTGGGATCGAGTCCCGCATCGGGCTCCCTGCTCCTTGGGAGCCTGCTTCTCCCTCTGCTTCTCTCTCTCTGTCTCTAATGAATAAATAAATAAAATCTTTAAAAAAAAAAAAAAAAAGAAGCACACTCAGATATATACATAGATACTTGATTTATAGTTAAGGTAGCCCAACAGAAGGATGGGAAAAAAGACAGTAATTTCAATAAATTGCACTTTATCAATTGGATATAAACAAAAGAGAGAGATTCACAGTATTAACACTAACTAATTTCAGGTGGATTTTAGATGTTAATGTAAAAATTAAAAAGTAAATCTTTCAGATGGCAATATAAAGAATATGTTCATTACAGTGTGGGTATACAAAGATGACAATGATTACACTGAAATCCCCCTAATTATAAAGAAATAATTAACAAACATTATTTGGAAATTAAGAGACTATGTTTATCAATATACAATATACACTTCAAGGGAAGTGAAATGGCCAGCCATAGAGGGGACATTTGCAGTGCCTGTGACTGATAAAAGATTCATCTCCAGAATATCTAAAAACAAATTCCTATGCATTAGTAAAGAAGAGAAAACCTGGTTAAAAAAAAAATAACTAAAAGAATTAAACAGGAACTTCACAAAAGAGGATATCCAAATGGACATAAATACTTGAAAATATATTCAATCTTACTAGTCATCTAGGAATTTCAAATTAAAACTACTATTACATATGGCTAGACAGGCTATAAATATATTGAAAATACTCTTTGTTGGTGAGGGTATGGAGCATTTTCTTGAGTAGATCTGAGTAGACAGCTTTCCTTGCCTATCACTTTCTAGAGTCTTTATACTATATAAAATCCAAACCATAATTGGAATAATCCATGGTAAGTTTATAATATGTGAATGAATTCAACAAACACCCTGTATTTATTTATTCTCCTGATGCAATCATCAAACCTCTCTCCTTTTCCCACATTTCTTGGGGATGATTTTTCATCTCTATGTCTGGTACAATTTCAAACTCAAACTTACATCTGGTATCTTTATGAATCTTTCTCAGATTACATTAGATCATAAAATCCTGTATTTCTGTGTACTCCTCCAGCTCCTATGATATATTTTTCCTGGCATAACTCATGGTCACATTCTAATAGGTATGTTCTGTTATTATTTTTTGTGTGTAAATTTTGTCAAATCGAAGTAAATGTTATTTTCTTTTTATTTCCCTTATGTCACCTGTAGGGCCTTGCATAAAACAGCCTAAAAAATATATTGAACATAAACTCAAAATGATGTCGCTAAAACTAATTTCCACACCAATTACATTTTTCTCCTGTGATGGTTCGACAATCCAAAATTATTAGGCTCTTCAGTGGAGTCAGAACAATTTGTCTGAAGCCCAGTAATACCTGGCTTGATCAAGTGTTCTTATGGGTGGTTTAGAAACCAATAACCATCTTGCTTTGCAGATGTTATTTATCACAGTTTCCTCTTAACACATGCAATGTTGAGGATTTGATATTAGTGGAGTTGTGGAAGTGAAATTATTAGGGTGTCCTTAAAGTCCTTTTCCATAAATGAATGATTTATTGGGGCAATGAAAGAAAGGAATAAGTTTGCCTGCTCAATATAGCCCGTCATTTTTGATGAATGTGACTCACCTTTTTGTAAGAAGTCCAATTTAGCACTGGTACCATTTCTTGAATTTTATAGAGAAGGAAATTGTAAAACATCTTAGAAATGTAGCCATGGAAGGAACAAACGGAGGTTGAAAGTTCAAAATCTGAACTACATTGGATACAACATAAAGTCAATACTGTCCAATGTCCAGACACCCACAGGATAAATTTTGGCTTTTTCCTTTTGTAGCAATATTTGCTTGGTGTTGACTATCGGGTAGTAACATTTCACTTCATTACTTCTGTTGTGTTAGATTAAAGTGTGGCTTCAGTGGTTTTCTGTACTAGTTTGCCATAGCTCATCAGTGCACTGTATACATTTCTTCCTGACTCCACGTTGATGCCATTATGTTAATAGTTTGAAATTGGCCATGGTGAGAGTATTTACACCCTGAAAATTGATATACCGACCAATCAGGGCTTCCACTCTTCCAGAGATCCACTTGTTGAGCATTTCTCAGTACACCACTACACGGCCACCTTCACAAGGGTGAACTTGAGACGCCTTTCCATTTTTCACCAAAGTGTCTATGACAACTTTATCAATCTAATACTCTGTTCATTTAATAAACAAACAAGTGCTTTCACGTTCACAACTTTGGTTGGCTATTACCAACTAATGACTAAATGGAATAAAATACACAAAGAAGAGTAATTGATATATACATGTTTTCAGGTAATTCAAAGTATTTTTTAAAGATTTTATTTATTTATTTGAGAGAGAGAAATTGAGAGAATGAGTGGGGGGGGCGTGCAGCAGAGAGAGAAGCAGATTCCTTGTGGAGCAAGGAGCCCAACATGGGACTAGATCCCAGGACCCTGGGATCATGACCTGAGCTGAAGGCAGACGCTTAACCGACTGAGCCACCCAGGCGCCCAAATTCAAAATATTTTTAAATTAATTCATCTTTGGGGCACCTGGCTGGCTCAGTCTAGAGCATGTGACTCTTGATCTCAGGGTCATGAGTTCAAGCCTCACATTGGGTGTAGAGATTACTGAAATAAGTAAATAAACACTTAAAAAAAGAATTTTTAAATTCTTCTTTTACAAAATAAACTTACCATCAGCCATAGGAAGAATGAAATATGGAGAAACTCCAGGAGACCTGGACTTAATTTGAATTTCATTTCTTATGCTTATAATGGAAGTGATCTTGAAGAGATTATTTCATTTCTCTGAGCTTTAGGTAGATCTCAGTGACCTTGGCACTGATGATACCTACATTTTAGGACTATTGTGGTTGCATGGTTCCAAATTATAGGAAATACACATACATGAGTACACACATATCAAAGAAAATGCCTGAATCCATTAGGTCCCCACCTCTCTCTTAGCATAGTCCTCGTCCCTTTGCACTGTTGCGGTGTGTAGGGTGTTAGTTCCATAAATCCTGTCTCTGCCCAACCTGTTGGGACAATATTGAAGGAACTGCCCCTCTTCTGGAATCTCAGCTATGCCACTAAATAGTTTAAATAATTGTGTGACTCTGGGCATTACACTTAATCCCTATAAGCCTTCGTCATCTCATCTGTAAAATAAGAATAACAAAATTTACATATTTTTTAATAAAAATTAAATTAAAAAAATGCTTTTAACATCATCATCCCAGAGGATGTCGCCTAGTTGTTATTTAGCAGTGATTAATTTGTTTTATTATTAAAATTATTGATATTATCATTTTTGCTACTCTTACCACTTTTATTATCATCAATTTGTGATGTTATGTCTTAAGTGCATACTTCTCTGAAAAAATATGAATAGGGGCCCCTGAGTGGCTCAGTTGGTTAGCATCCAACTCTTGATGTCAGCTTGGGTCTTTTTTTTTTTTTTTTAAGATTTATTTATTTATTTTTAGAAAGAGAGAGAGAGAGTGCATGCAGGGGAGGGGCAGAAGGAGACGGAGAGAGAGTCTTAAGCAAACTTCGCACTGAGTGTCAAGCCCCTCATGAGGCTTGGTCTCACAAATCTGAGATCACCACTCTGAGATCAGGACCTGAGTGGAAAGCAAGAATCCAGCACTTAAGCCACTGTGCCACCCAGGAGCCCCTCAGCTCTGGTCTTGATCTCAGGGTCATGAGTTCAAGCTCCCTGCTGGGCTCCATGATGTGTGTGGGGCCTACTTAAAAAAAAAAAAAATATATATATATATATATAATTCATATATATATATTACTCATATATATATATATATGAATAAAAGGTAATGGAATGATGTATCTTCCTTTCACAAAGGGTATTTAGTCAAGGGATGCAGGCTACCTGTCAAAGGAGGTCCACCTGTCATTGAACTGGCCCAGAATCCACCACCATGTTGTTGAGTGATATTAGGATACTCAATCCTTCTAACTCCACCCTTCACTTCCAAGTAAACTGCAGGAAACACATGCTAAGGTCCTCCTTCACTGGATACTATGCCATGAGTATTATAAAATGAAATATGGTGCAGCTTGCTTAAAACTGTTGGGGAAGCAGAGAGTCCTGGGAACTGAAGTAAATGTGGTCCCTTACCTGTCCCTCAGGACTTCCTGTTTATCTTCTGCCTCAAGAATTTTTTGAAGGGCTGAAGTAACAAGAGAGGTAGTGAAGGATGATATGTAATTCGAGGAATCTGGTAATGGGGCTTTTTGTGTGGGAGGGGAGAGGGCCTAAGAAGCTTCTCTCAGTCAACATTCTCTGACCCCTCAATTGATCTCACTCTCATTACTCTTGCTGTATTTTCTTCTTGTGAAGGCACAACATATCTTCCTTACCCCTCACTCCTCTTCTTTTCCACAGCACCTAAACTCCTGTCTAATACCCAAAGTTTCAAAGTTTCTTTCTTTCCAAAGGTTTCAAAATTTTCTTCCCAAATATGCCAAGATCATACTCTATGCATCTTTTTTTTTTTAAGATTTCATTTATTTATTAGAGAGAGAGAGAAAGAGAAAGCACAAGCAGGAAGAGTGGCAGGCAGAGGCAGAGGGAGAAGCAGACTCCCCGCTGAGCAGGGAGCCTGATGCAGGGCTCCATCCCAGGACCCTGGGATCATGACCTGAGCTGAAGGCAGACGGTTAACCTACTGAGCCACACCCAGGCATCCCATACTCTGTGTAACTTATATGTTATCTCTCCTAATAGCCTTCTATCACAGGAATGATGTTCTCATTTATTTATTTTTTTTAAGTGAGGGTAGCTGATATGACTCGCTCATGACCACCAGCTTTTTACTGGTACAGAAGAGATTTTTATAAAGATTGATTTGTTTAAAAGCACCTGCATTTTCCACTACCATTCACTAGCCCCAAAGGCAAGGTTGGATAAAATTGGAGGACCCAGGCAACAATTCTAAATAATTCAGTTGACTCTCTAAAGGGTTGTAATTAAAGTTTCTTTCTTCCGAAAACTCTTTGTGAAGTAAAGAAAAAGCTTACCTTGGACAGCTGGAGCTGATAAAGAGTGCCCAGAGAGAGAAAAATCTAGACAAAAAAGACTCTTGGGAAAGGTAGGGTCTGGCAGAAGTAGGTGAAAAAAATATCATTCCTAAAGAGAAAGAAAAAATAATAATTTTTTTTGAGGTTTGGAGCATTATTTCTCTCTTTGCTGGTTGAAGGATCTTTATTCTCATCTGACAAGCAAGAATTATTTATTCTTAGGGAGAAAGTTGGTCTTCTAATCTTCCATTCCCTACTTAAATTTAGTGTATTGACTGATTCCCAAATCCAGATGTTATGACAGAAGAGTGGAGAAGAAGCCAAATGTAATAACGTCTCTAAGACCCGCTTAAGACCTGGGGGAAAAAAAAAAAAAAAAAGTAGAACTATCTTTTTTCTAGTTGTGTTTTGTGGGTCAGAATAGCTTTCAGGGGTAATGCTAGTTCCATACTCTGGGTGGGGCTCTTTGCGAAGAAAGGAAGCAGCTTCATTGGTTTTGAGGTTTGTTTTTGTTTAAAATTGATGACTGCATTTCTCTAACAACAACAACAACAAAAATTGATGATTGCTCCATATATATCAGTTCTCTTTGTTCCTTCTTTTTACTGAAGCGTTCCATTTAGCTTTGCTTGTTAAAGTGACTGCAATACATTTGGAAGAAAATTATTAATTTAAATGTGTACCTAGTTAATCTGCTTCCTGATTGGCTCTGGTTTGCTCTGCAGACCCGAGATACAGAAAGAGAGACCACCTAAGAGACTTCTACCTGGTGGAAATAAGCAGCTTGTTTTCCAAATAAATTTATTTTTGGCTCCCCCTGTGATTGTCCCTCCTGATTTCTGACCTGGAGGGATTAGAATTGAGTTTCTTATTATATCTACTACAAAATGAATTTTATAAAATAAGTGTAGATTTTCACTGGAACCCCAATTAGATCAACCTCTTGGTTTAGCATTTCTAAACGGGGAGGGAGGACATAATAGTAGTTACTCATTACACTCTTCAGTCAGATCTGGGTTTGGATCCTCTTAAAACTACAGCATTGGACAAGTCATCGATCCTGTCTAAACCATAGGCTTCTCATCTGGAAACATGATAAAATTAGTCCTCACAATAATCCACAGTAATCCTTACAATTCTAAGTGTATCTGAATCAAACTATGAATTTCCAATGTAATTATGTATATCTTAGCACAGGGAACTTAGTTAAGTACCTTGTACAAAGCACTTTAAATAGGGTTTCTTGTCATTGTTCTTCCTATTTTATCTCTTCCTCTCCTTCTCTTCTTTCTCTTCCTACATATTTTGTCTTTTAACACATGACATGTTCATCACCTCAGTATACTGGAATTTTTTAATAGCATATAGAACATGAAGAATATAATTTATATTTTTCCATTGTTGCTAATACTATTGAACTAAGAGTCTAGGGCTCAGACTTTCCCACCACAGGCCTTGTCTCCAGGCACTGAATTATTTTTCCTTTCAGCCACCATCAACAAGTATACTTTGCTAAGTAAGGGAAGGAATTTCAGGTAAAGTTCTATGCCTGTAAAAGAAATATCTCAGCTCTTAAAATCGACTCTTCAAGCAAAGGGAAGTACAACCTGGAGCAACTGCTTTTTTAATGGTGTTAAAATATTTCGAGGGATATCAGGATATCAGCAGGGATAGACAGAACATGGTTGTAATGCCAAAAAGAAAACTGGTGCATATTATATTCAAAACAGTAGGTGCAGAATATTTATTTTGGTGAGAAGAGAGTGACACTTACCTTGTGTATTATTACTGGGATAGAGACATAGATTCCATTCCAGGAGGATAGAATGCAACAGAAGGGACAAAATTCTGACTGTATAATATCACGCTTTCCTTTGCTCTCCTTGGGATAAAGTTGACAAGTAGAATCTTAAATTCTGAAACCTTGGGTTATGCTTAGAGGAACAGAGACTGGCATATAAAACTAGCTTCTCCCTTCTCCTCCCCCCTCCTTTTTTTCCAATACATGCAAATGAGTGCTCTAGATAATCTCTTTCCCTGCAATGTGCTTTATAATAAGAGTCAGTATGTTTTGCTTAATGAAAAGAGCCTATGATTTTCAATTGTATGAAATTTATTATATTAAATGTTTCAACTATTTATAAGCCTTATTACTTAGCAAGGAATATTCTTCCTGATTATCTTTTGCAGAGCATATTTCTGCCGCTGCTTTTCAGAGCCAGAAAGGGGAAACATACTTTCTATGACTCTTACTCCATGAGGAGTTCCCTTTTTTATCTTATTCATGCATAAACACACTTCCCTAATGCATTTCGGTGCACAGGAATCAAAATGCAAATGCCACCTTACAAATGAGTTAAAATGGACTATTGCACTGTCCACCTTGCTCAAGCACAGCAGTGGCCTTAGGTCTGGCAGGTTTTTTTTTAACAAGGAGGAAAAACGCTTCTTAGCCATGCAAAGGCAAAGCCTGAGGAGGATCAATTTACTTCAACATAGCTTTTCTATTAGGAAAAAAAAAAAAAAAGAAGAAGGAGAAAGAAAGCAAGCTGACACTCCAGGGTACAGTCTTATGGCAAAAAGAGGGAAGCTGTTTCTTCTTCAGCTCTGTCAACTTCATGCTTTTGCTGTCCAGACCCCTGCAACTCAGAAATCACTGCATCTGCTACAGCTGATGAAAATGTATTTGGTGATAAAATTAAAACAGAAAAATAGTGGGCTTCCTTATCTTTTTCTGATCAAGCCAGTTTGGCATGAGGAATCGAAGCATCGAAGATAAAGACTGTTAAACCTCTTTATACCCAAGTGACCCAATCTCTAAAGCCCACCCATGGAATTTCTGTGGGTATACGGATGTCAGGGAAGAGCTCCTGATGTAGATGAGAGCAAGAACTGCCGAGATGAAAAATTGCAGTGCAAATGTCTAAGAAAGCAGGAAGCCCTGGGAGGTGATCCTACTATTGGGTGTTGCTTTCTCCTAGAGGTGCCCGGTGGTACTTGGAGATGTGGCTGGAAAACTGAGTAATTAAGCAGAACTTTTGAAAGTTTGTGCAGGTTAGGGTGGGGATGGCATGGTAAAAAAAAAAAAGAGAGAAAAAAAGAAAAAGAAAAAGAAAAAAAAAAGGTGGAGTCCAGGGCTTTCCATGTCGACAAGGCATCCTGGCAAATTCCAGTGGTACATATATAACCACAATTCAGGAGTAAATATCAGGAGAAAACAAATGAATTTAAAATGTTCTATAGTTTTGTATTTTCCAGAGAGACGAATGCTCTAAATTATGTTAGACTTGACAGGTCAAGAATTCATCTTGCAATCTCAAGAATAAGCCCTAAGAGTACAGTAATGACAGTAAATTAATACAGGAGAAAAAAAATTAAAAGTAAAAAATAATCAATGAAAATACATATCTAAAGAAATAAACGTAGAGGAAATATGAACAATAGAAGGCAAATAGCAAGAAGGAAGATTCATTTATATAGCAGCAATTTAATCAACCTCAAAAAATAAGTAATAAAATTAAAAAACAATATGGTAGAACTAGGGAACAAACTAAAGTATCTGCCTTTCCTGGGGCGCCTGGGTGGCTCAGTCGTTAAGCGTCTGCCTTCGGCTCAGGTCATAATCCCAGGGTCCTGGGATCGAGCCCCACATCGGGCTCCCTGCTTGGCAGGAAGCCTGCTTCTCTCTCTCCCACTCCCCCTGCTTGTGTTCCCTCTCTTGCTGTGTCTCTCTCTGTCAAATAAATAAATAAATAAATCTTTAAAAAAATAAAAATAAAAAAATAAAGTATCTGCCTTTCCTAAAAATTCATCTGAAATAGAAGGTTAGGGGAAAATTGGAAGAAGAGGATTTAAAAACATGTAATATGTAAACACGAAATTTAAAAAAGTCAAAATATGGCTACTTTAATATTAAAAATGTATCTTTTAATGCAAATAGTATTACCAGAAATAAGGGAAAACTCAAAATGTTTAAATAGGTAATTGAACAGTAAGATAAAACTACTCCAAATATACATACCTATTAATACAGCTTAAAATATATAAAGCAAATTTTAACAGAAATAAAAGCTATACACACCTTTCATCACAGCTATATCATCTTTCAGCAAACAAAACAGACAAACAAAAATGATTAATAGTGATATAGAAGAGTAAAAGAACAAGATAAACAAGTGTGGCCTAATTTATACTGAGTAATATACCAAAAAACTGTAAAAATATATATTATTTTTAAATAATTATGAAATGTTTATCAAAAACTAGCCAAATGTTAGGCCATAGAACAGTCCCAACTTTCTTTCAAAGTTTCAACGATTTCTTTTTTTCTTTCAAGTTTTATTTAAATACTAGTTAATTAACATATATGGTATAACTGGTTTCAGGTATTGAATGTAGTGATTTATCACTTACATACAACACCCAGTGCTCATCACAACAAGTGCCCTCCTTAATCTCCATCACCCATCTGGCCCACCCCCCTCCCACCTCCTCTCCATCAACCCTTTCTAGAATTAAGAGTGTCTTATGGTTTTTTCCCTCTTTTTTTTTTCTTCTCCTATGTTCATCTGTTTTGTTTCTTAAATTCCACATATGAGTGAAATCATATGGTATTTGTCTTTCTCTGACTGACTTATTTTGCTTAGCATAATACACTCTAGCCGCACATACATCATTGTAAATGGCAAAATTTCATTCCTCTTGATGGCTAAGTAATATTCCATTGTATGGAAAGAGTTCAAATATCCATCGACTGATGAATGGATAAGGAAGATGTAGTATATGTATACAATGGAATATTACTCAGCCAGTCTCTACAACTTTTAAAGAAATGAATTTATCAACAGTCAACAATATGTTTTTTAACCACAGTGCAATTAAAAAAGCAATCAACAATATAGGAGATAATTATTAAATTATTTGCAAATAATCCATGTATCAAAAGAGAAATCTTGGGGGCAGCACTGAGCTTTCTCAGTTCTTTCAGCTTCTAGCTCTGCCTTTTATGTCTCACACAAGGGTATCCCCATACTTTCACAGTTTAACGGTAAATAAGTCAAGGATTTCAACAGAGTTTATATGAATATTTTGTGGATCCTCCTTTCTGTGTCTGCCTTCCTTCTAGGTTTCTCTCCTAATTTTCCAGTTTCTTAAGTCCCATTCTTTTTCCTCCATTAGGGAGTGAACTGCAACTTTCTGTTGTTCTGACTAGTTGGGTTTAATAGTGCTCTCTGCAAAATGCCTCAATTTCTCCAGGACAGTTCTCATCTTTTAATTGTCAACTTTTCTCCAGGTTCTGCATAATATCCTTTTGATTATTCTTCAATGCCTTTAAACACCTTATTTAAAAGAAAATATTTTGCCCTAATTTTGAGATTGTTATCCATGGAACATTAGCCTCACCAAGCTACTCTGCCATTTACCAGAAGTCAGAAGCTACGGTTCATTTGTTTTTATTTCTGTAATTTGGATTTTAAATTGATAAGCCCATCGATTTGTTGTATTTGGGGGGTTAAGTTCCCATGTTTCAATAACAAAGAGACCTTGATCTGTTTCCCGGGTTTGAGCTTCCTGGAGGATGATTTTTGCCACTTCATGCACTTTGTGATCTACGAATTTCTTACACTATCCTACTCCTAATTTGTAGAAAGTTTTGCTCTTTTATGTGGCCCAAACTAACCTTTATCCTCTGGCACAGAGAACTAGGCTTATTAATTATCTTTGTGCTCAAATAGACTTCGAATATTAATGATTTACTTTAATATATTTTTCATATTTCAAAGGGAAAATAAAACATATCTGATTGTTTTTATTGAAAGAATATTATTCAAAACCAAATTGACTCTGGGGCGCTTGGGTGGCTCAGTCGTTAAATGTCTGCCTTCAGCTCAGGTCATGATCCCAGGATCCTGGGATCAAGCCCCGCATTGGGCTCCCTGCTCAGGGAGAAGCCTGCTTCTCCCTCCCCCACTCCCCCTGCTTGTGTTCCCTCTCTCGCTGTGTCTTTGTCTGTCAAATAAATAAATAAAATCTTAAAAAAAAAACAACAAACTGACTCTAAGTCCTGTTTTCTTTTAACATTATAAGAAAGAAAGAGGACAGAGTAGATAATGATGGTTATATATTAGATCAATATGTAATTCCATGATTTGTCAAGAATTTGTCATAGCCACTGAATTCTGCAACCATGACTTGCAAATGTCAAAAATCCAGAAGTAGCAAGATTAAAACTGCCACATCAATAAAATAGTATTTAGCAAAAGTTTATCGTGCATATAATAAGAGTTCATGAACTGAGAGCTTTCAATTCAAAACTGATATGAAGCTCAAGGGCACGATGTTATAGGATGGTTCATAAGGTGAAAATTGAGGAAATCATTTAACCTTTACAATGGGGATTTCCAAATGGCAGGGAATTGATTAAAAGTGATTATCTCACACCATTTTATGAAGATAACTTAATTTTTTAATGATATTCAAAGACATTTATAAGAAATCATTTAAGTTTTGCTTATGTCCATGAAAAAGTTAGATTTTGTTTTGTTTATATTGCTTAAATGGTTTTGTCTGCCCAGGAAACTTTCAAATCTGGTCTCCATTTTGTATTTAATTTTAACACAAGACATTAAAATGCAGCATTAAATTAGGCTAACCATTGTTTAACCACTGTTGAATCTGATGCAGTTGGGTTAAAAATAACATCTACCAGTTAAGACAGTATAAGATTTATGAGATTTTTGTCATTAGGCATGGGAAATGGATCATATGCTTCAGTGAGGATGGCAAACTTGGTATTACTTCATATAATTCAATTATGCTGAAAAATTATTTATTTTTTATATTTATATTTTCAAGAATGATTATTGTGGTATTTTCAACAGAGCTCTTGTAAACAGTAAATGGCAGAAACAAAAAAAAGGTTTAATAGAGCCAATTTGGTTTTTTTTGCAGTGTTTTGATTGTGGGATTTGAAGACTCTTATTATTAAGGTACAATTGTGTTTCAAATATTTATTTTCATTTAGAAAGTTTAACAGTTAAAAATAAATTGACTTAAAAAATAATTTGACTTTATTTGTCTCAGAATAGAATACTTGAATACAAGCTATTAGTCATAGCTATAGACTAAATGTTTGTATCCTCCCCAAATTCATATGTTGAAATTCTAACTCCCAGTGTGATGATATTTGGAGGTGGGCCTTTGGTATATGGTTAGGTCACGAGGGTGTAGCCTTCATGCATGAAATTAGTGCCCTTATAAAAGAGAGCCCAGAGATTTCCTTTGTCCCCTTCTTACAGGTAAGAACACAAGAAGATTAATCAGGAAGCAGGCTCTCATCAGACACCGTATCTGCTGATGCCTTGATCTTGGACTTCCCAGCCTCCAGAACTGTAAGAAATAAATTTCTGTTCTTCATAAGCCACCCAGTCTCTGGTATTCTGTTATAGCAGCCTGAATGCACAAAGACAGACAGTAAAAGAATTTCAGAAGAAAATATCATTTCATTCTAGATAAAAGAGTATATAGATTTAAATTAGAGAATTAGAATGTGGGAGACCATTATTTCATGCTTTAAAAAAATAAAACATTCTTCACTCTGAAACACAGAATCGTGTCAATAGTTGTGTCTGTATAATGAGCAATTAGTCTTATTGCTATGTGCTCTGGTGTGAATCAACAAGCTTCTGAAGGGTTTGAACTGGTTCTTATTCTTTATGACAGTGAGTATTTTGTTAACCATTGACACCTTTGTTTTTGGGTTTTGGCCTCTTGTATTGAGGCTGGACAGGGCTGCAAGTGAAGAACCAGGCAGCAAAAGAGAGGTGATTTAAAAAGACAGCTGGGATCCCCAGAAGTGAATTTGAAATTATAATCTTATTTTTGTTCCTGTTTTTTATTTCCTACCAAAAGATTGATCTGTAATAGTTATGGGAATATGTTATTTAGTATGTCTTTTGACAAGGCACTCTAAACTCCCCTGTGAGGATTGCTGTGGAAGGCATTTCCAACAAAATAGCTGCTACCGATGGAATTATTAAGCATGGAGAGAAGGAAACTAGGATTACAAATATATTGGCATATATTTGGTTTGTAAGGTTTTTTTTTTTTTTTTTAAGCTTTTCCAACATCTGTAACTATTCCTCGAAGGATCACAAAATATAAAGAGCAGAAAAGCTAGAAACAGAATATATCCTAAGGAAACCAAGTAACAAATAATTTCTCTATCCAAATTATAGTGAGGAACTACATTCTCTGTAGAGGATCATACATATGATTCAAATGGCATAAAAATGAAAATAGAAACTTCAGAGAGAAGCAATCTGCCCTGGCTGAGAAAGGGGTCGAAGGGGGGAGAAATTTCAGCAAGGAAATCATATTTTCCTTATTCTTCCTGGGCTAGTTGGAACAAATGCACTAGGATCTGAACTTCTCAAGAATACTTTATTTTTGTGTACTTGATGCCAAGTTCAAATATCTGTCTCATAATTTATTATTAACAAAAATTTTGTGAATGAGATGATAGTACCTATCTCACGTTTGTTGTGAAGAATAAATGAGTTTCTTTATGCATCGTTTCTCCATGTATACTCCCTAGGCCACCTACAAACATCAATGTCAAAACCATAAATTTGAACCCAAATCTAGTGACATAGAAATTCAAATTGGGGCTAGAATTGGTTTCTGCCAATGAAAATTTTTGATAATTTGTACTTTTTTTTTAGGCTATTTTTACGCATACTAAAGGTTAGGTTAGCTATCGTGTAGAAAACACATCAGTTCAATTGAGTTTGTATAAAATATGCTTTAGTCCTTCCTTTAGCCAATGGTTTAGGAATAATACTGATAATCATGGGATAAAATTGCTGTATCTGAATAACTAACTGAACAGCAATGTCACAAAAATCTTTGCCCCATGATCTTGATGCCATATGATCAATACCTCTTAATGAATGAACTGGTGATTTTTGTCCTTCAAGAGTTGTTTTGCACTCTTTTTCTCCCATTCTAGTTTATAACTTGGCTTTATTACTTTAATTTAGGAGAAAAGAAAACTGTGAAGAACAATAATATCTTGGATAATATAGAAATAAATATTTCTCATTTGATGAAAGTAAGCCCTTTAAGGGAAAAGCAGACAATTAAATTCATTGATTACAAATGTATCCTTTTTTTAATCCTCATAATGCAATAAAAGCCAGCTAATTTTAAATGCCTATAGATTAGCATGACTTAAAGAAAATGGCAATAAGCTGTAAATAATAAGTTTTTAATTATAACTGCCTAGTATGTTCAAGGAGGCTTGATAGATATTATGAGGTTTATAAAAAGTAAGGGAAGCTCTCAGCCCTCTAAAAAGTTATAATATATAATTTGGAGAGGAATTGGAAATATGAGGCACATAAATATGAAATTTAAAAAAAATTAAATAATATATAAAACTACATAGGATAAATAATAGAAGGGCATAACTTTTCAAGTTGGGTGCAATGATATTAATTATCTTACAAGGATTAAAATGAAATAAGATATCGTCCAGATTGCCTTGGTTAAGCAAGGCTTCAAAAAAAAGGTCAAGATTTCAATGGTGTTTTTGTATTCTTTACTTTAAGCAGCGCTATAAAGCTAACAATAAATATTTTTAATACTAATTTTTATAGCTTGCCTGTAATACTCCATTTGACCTGAAGTTCTTCTAGAATTCAGTCATATTACTTCACGTAATGGAGTGAAGATTGAATGCACTTTATAATTCTCACCAAACATGCACTTTAATACTCATGAGTGGTGAATCCTCTGAAATTTACTAACCCATTTGTCTCAATAGGCAACCATGACAATCTGGGAAGACTCATTTGCCTAACAGATTTCCTCCTTATATTGTTTTGGTTGGTGACACATGCATTTGAAAGTGAGGACGTTATTTATCTCTCTAAGTCAACACAAGGAGAGGAAATCGGAAGAGTGTTCTGCTATCCAAGAAGACAAAATTAATTCCAGTCTATATTTTAATTTAGATTAACGTCATAACCATCCACAGTGCTGTTATTCCTCATCTTTCCTTCAACTCGTTCATTGATTCCATTTCTTTTTGCATAAACTTTGCACTACATTTAATTCTGTAATCTCAGTAGAAGCAACATATCTTTTCATTATGTACCTTTCACCGCTCCCCCGAAATTCTCCAGAGATCAAGTCATATAATCATAACAAAAACTAATCAGCCTCCACTTGTGAGAAAGAAAGTATGTCAGGGAAAGTAAATAGAAGCAGTAAATCAGGAGACAATTGAGAAGGAAAACAGAGCACGGATGTTACTAAATAATCCCAAAAGAGGTGGGATTACCGGCACTCACCAAATTAACCTTTGCCACTTTCTATGATGACATTCGTTACTGTTTGGATGCTTGGAATACATTCTGCCTTCCAATTAGAGTGGGAGGAGTAAATTTTTCTTTCTCTTCCTTACACAAAATCTAAAGCAGAAGTAATCATTATTCTGTGTTCCCATTTTGCCCTCAAGTAATAAATGCATGGGGAGAAAGAAGAAGAAGCCTTTGTTTGTCTACAGCTATTGCTTTTTTCTTTTTCTTTCCAATTCACCTTTTAAAACATTTCTTTTATTAAATTAATGATGGGGCTTATTATAGCTATTTAGTATATTCACAGGAATTTTCGGAATTATATTAAATCTTGTTAAGGCAATTTAGGGCCATTATTTTAAAAACAAAACTTGAGAGGGTGTAGTATTAATTGTCATGATTAGCAGTTATAATTAAAAACTTATTATTTACAGCTTATTGCCATTTTCTTTAAGTCATGCTAATCTATAGGCATTTAAAATTAGCTGGCTTTTATTGCATTATGAGGATTAAAAAAAGGATACATTTGTAATCAATGAATTTAATTGTCTGCTTTTCCCTTAAAGGGCTTACTTTCATCAAATGAGAAATATTTATTTCTATATTATCCAAGATATTATTGTTCTTCACAGTTTTCTTTTCTCCTAAATTAAAGTAATAAAGCCAAGTTATAAACTAGAATGGGAGAAAAAGAGTGCAAAACAACTCTTGAAGGACAAAAATCACCAGTTCATTCATTAAGAGGTATTGATCATATGGCATCAAGATCATGGGGCAAAGATTTTTGTGACATTGCTGTTCAGTTAGTTATTCAGATACAGCAATTTTATCCCATGATTATCGGTATTATTCCTAAACCATTGGCTAAAGGAAGGACTAAAGCATGAAAGTAGATGGCTTAATGTACCCTCATCTTTACTAGAGGGGGTGGCAACAAGAACTTATGGGAATTTTTATCTTAACGTCAAAAGAATTAGGTTAGAATTTATTGCTGCTACTTATTCAACTGAGTGCGTCAAGTCGTTCATCCACTTTTCTCATGTGTAAGATAGAAATAACATAACCCCTGCAAGCAAAATCAAGAGGCAAATGTAGAATATAATCACATATAGTTCATATCACTTGTAATACACTATTTCTATGTAAAGGATTTTTACTAGTTAAATAGGTATTTCAACAATCAATTTTCTTTTAAGAAAATAAAGAAGTTAGGTTAGATTGAGCATCTTGCTGGACAATTTTAAGATCTATACTGATAACCCTTTCAAAATTCTGTAATACTTCAAAGCCTGGTAAAAAGTACATCAGAGTTAGAGCGTGTGTGGGGAGGAAAAATATAGAATTTTGTAAACATTTAAAATTATGTAGTAGGTAATAAAGTACAACAGCATAATAAAATAGAATATCAAGGAGTAAGTCCTGGCCAAAGAGATTTTTATTCCAGGAAAAAAGTGGTATTTCATTTCTAAGAAATTTATTAATGCATCTAGCCTATTAATAGAAATTAGGAAAAAGTCATATGATGTTTCCATAGAGTCAGAATAGGAGCAGAAAAGGCATTATACAGAAAGCAACATGAACATTAATTTATGTGAAAAACACTCAGTAAAACAGCGATTGTTGGATATATCTTTTTCAGAGGCACACAGGCATACACATACACAAAAACACAAAAGCATCTGCATAAACTGAAGAGGGGAAGTTTATTTCATTGAACATACCAGAAACTTCTCTACCAAAATCATCAACAAGGTAGGGATAGTCACCATCTCCAAGACCATTTAATAGTTTATAGGAAATATTAGCTAATACAATTAGACAATAGGAAACTATTAAAATTGTATGAAGTAGAAAGGCTAAAACTGTTTCTATGTGCAGATGATATAATTATACACTTAGGAATTCCAAAAGAATCAATGAAAAAACTATTATAAACAAACAAATAATTTATTAAAGTATCAGGCAATGTAATGCTGGAACCAGCTTGGACAGGCTTTTTGTGCAGATTGTTAAAAGTTCAGGAATTTTCAAGCCAGTGGATGAACCATTGAAAGTTTGAAATTGGTCATGGCAGAATTATTTATTCTATAGAAATTAGCAAAATCCTCAAATCAGTATACCATTTGTAGCAGGCAATAAAATCAATATACAAAAATCAACGGTATTTACATGTATTAACCAACACTAGAAAGAACATATACAGAAAAGAGTATCACTTTTATAATAGCAAATTAACTAAAAAATAACTAAAATATGAACCTATAAATCTATAAATTAAACAAAAATATTTTAAAAACCTGTGTGAGTAAAACTAAAGCAAAATAACAAAGTTTTTTAAAAGATTTATTTATCTATTTAAGATTTATTTATCTATTGCACAGGAGAGAGGGGAGGGGCAAAGGAAGAGAATCTCAAGCAGACTCCCTGCTGAATGCAGAACCGAGGGGAAGGTGGGGGGCTAGATCTCAGAACCTCATGAGATCATGAACAAAGAGATCATGACCAGAGCCCAAACCAAGAGTTGATTCTTAACCAACTGAGCCACCTAGGCACCTGCAAAACAACAAAGCTTTGAGAAATACACCATGTTCTTGGATAGGAAGAATCAAAAGAGTGAAAAGGCAAAGCATGGAATGAAAGAAAATATTTGCAAAGCATATATCTGAAAAGAGGCTAATATCCAGAATATGTAAAGGACTTCTACAATTCAACAACAACAACAAATAAACAACCCGATCAAAAAATGGGTAGAGGACTAGACGTTTCTCCAAAGAAGATATGCAATGGCCAATAAGCATATGACAAAATGCTCTAATTTACTAATCATTAGGCAAATGAAAATCAAACCCCAATAAAATACATCACACCCATTAGGATGGCTATCATCCAAAAAAAAAAAATGATAATAATGAGCATACACACATTAGATTCAGAAGAAGAGAGAGTGGAATGTCAGAAACTTATGTTGTTTTCTATTTGTCTTTAAAAAAAAAAAGGTGTTAGCATTGTTTGATCATGGTTTAAGATGAAGTGGAAAGAAAGAAGGATATCATAAAGGGGAGTAAATATAAAAAAAAATTTGTTTCAAAGTAAGTAGTGGCAGATGATCAAAGCACTGGTAGGTCAAATATATTCTTGACAATGAGATTCATTTCCTCCTCTCAGATAGGAGTGAAAGAGGTAAACATTTGTGTGCACATATGCAGGAAGGAGGAGACTGAGAAAATTTAATGCTGAAAATTTAATATGGTATGAAAATACCTCATATCAAACTAATATATTACGTTAGTGATTTACAACTGTGCCTTTGTATTTTGAATTCTATGTGTGTTTTCATTCAGTCCTTGCCCTCTCTTGTTTCTTCAGTGATAAAGTTTCCAAAGGATGAGGAAGAAGATTTGGAATCCTGTATCCTGCAATATAAGCTGTGTGTGAATCATTTGAGCTGACCAAAGTAGGACATCTGAATACCACCAATAGATCTTGATAATTAGGAGCAAAGTTATTAGTTTACCATACCCAGAAATGCTAGACTTCAGATTTCCACCTTCTACCATTCATTGATTTGAGTGTTCAGTTCTTATATACATATATAGCTGAAAAAGAATTGTTACCTCGGACCTCTATGGGAAACAATTTTATCAGCTTGAGTATAGTTCTTAATACAGATTGTTTTCCCTTTAGCTTTACAGAACCCACTAACTTCCAAAATTAGCAAAATTTTCTCCCACTCAGTTTACTGAGGTTCTTTTATACTTCTGTAATGTGGTTAGATTGTTTTGCCATATTCCGCATCCCATCTAGGGATTCCCTCAACCTCCTAAGTGATTTATAAAAAATTGCATACATTATAGTTCCCTGTTTGTGTTTTAAAGATCAATGGGCTTTGGCACATGCATCAATTACGGTATCACACCATTTTCTCCTGTGCTTCATCTGTTCAACCCTCCCCACTCTGTCAATTACTGATCAATTTATTCTCTCTCCAGTTTTGTCTTTTCCAGAATGCCATATAATGGAAAACATACAATGTGTAGCTTTTTTAAAACATTTTATTTATTTATTTGAGAGAGAGAGTGAGTGAGCGAGAGAGAGTGTGCATAAGCCAGGGGGGAGAGGCAGAGAGAGAGGGAGAAGCAGACTCCCTGCTGAGCAGGGAGCCCAATGCAGGGCTCCATCCCAGGACCCAGGGATCATGACCTGAGCCAAAGGCAGATGCTTAATCGACTGAGCCACCCAGGCGCCCCTGTATAGCTTTTCCAAACTGACTTTTTTCACATAGTAGTATGTATCTAAGGTTTCTTCATGTCTCTTCATAAATTGATAGCTCATCTTTTTAATATCAAAATAGTATTTGAAGGACATTTTGATTGCTTCTTGCTCTTGATGATTATAAATACAATTGCTATAAACTTTTAAGTATGGGGTTTTTGTGTGGACATAGGTCTTAAAGTCAGTTGGATAAGTAGAGAGAAATGTGGTTGCTGATTGTATGGCAAAACTGTATTTACTTTTTAAAGAAACTGCCAAACTATCTGCCAAAGTGGCTGTACTATTTTGCATTTCCTACAGCAGTGAATGAGATCCCGTTGCTCCACATCCTTGCCAACAATTGGCATTGCCATTTATATAAGGAGCCAACCACTCTCACTGATCTAATTGTAGCACAATAATTAATTACCTGAGACCTACTGCCTACTTAAGTTTTAATATATATTTTCATGTTAAGCTTACATCTTCTCCTGAACCACCTTGGAAATAATCATTCTCTTCCCTGGAGATTTTTGCAGTGGATTCACTGGTTCTTTTACCAGATGTCCATTTTCTGGGTTGCCCTCAATTTTTCTGACCCACTGCTTCCTTATTTTCTAATACTGTTATTGTTTTACTCTTCTTTTAACATTTTCTGTCATCTAAATAGAGAAGGAAAAGGAAGGAAAAGATGGTGCTTCTGCTCTCTATTACATCCAAACCCAAATACTAATTTTCTTAAATGTTTAGTTAATAGGGATATTTTTGTGTAAACATATAAATATTTTTAAAAATGTACTAATGTTTTCTTTGTAGCTTAACAATCCTACAATATTTTCCTATACCTTTTTATAAGGATTTTATAACAACTGTACAAATCTTTTATACAAGCGATTCCTAACTCATTACTTGCATCCAGTATAACCCTGATATATAATCTAAAACCACATCTATATCCTTTTCTATATCTATATTATATACATGCAATTGTTTTTAAGAATCACAGGGAGTATAGAAAGTACAGAGAAGAAAGTTAATAGTGATCAATTAATTAGGGATTGCAAATCTCAATTCTATCCTTTAGAAGAGACTGAAACAGTGATTTGAGGGGCACATGCACCCCAATGTTTATAGCAGCAATGTCCACACTAGCCAAACAATGGAAAGAGCCCAGATGTTCATCGACAGAGGAATGGATCAAGAAGATGTGGTACACACACACACACACACACAGAAATACTACTCAGCCATCGAAAAGAATGAAATCTTGCCACTTGTAATGACATGGGTGGAACTAGAGGGTATTATGCTAAGTGAAATAAGTCAGTCAGAGAAAGACAAATACCATATGATTTCACTCATATGTGGAATTTAAGAAACAAAACAGATGAACATATGGGAAGGGAAGGAAAAATAATAAAATAAGATGAAAATTGAGAGGGAGGCAAACCATAAGAGACCCTGAACTCTAGGAAAGAAGCTGAGGGTTGTTGCAGGGGAGGGGAAAGGGATAACTGGGTGATGGGCATTAAGGAGGGCACTTGATATAATGAGCACTGGGTGTTATATGCAACTGATGAATCACTAAATTCTACCCCTGAAACTAATAAAAAAAGAGAGAGAGAGACTGAGAAAGAGAGAGTAGTAATATAGGAAGAAAACCAGGAGGATGTTGTATCATGTAAGCCATATGTAGAAAATATTTCAATTTTTCATGTGTAGAAAATATTTCAAGAAGTGTGCTGTCAGGTCTCATCAATTGTGCTGTGAGACTGAGTGAGTCACAGGCCAATAGAATTGACTATTGGATCTGGCAAGATGTTTGTCACAGTCAACCTTAGAGAACAGCCATTTCCGCATGGTAGTGGGTTGGAGACTTCTGTAAATCACTCCTAGAGCAGTACCGTATTTTCTCTATTTGGCTGCATTGGCAACTAAACACTGGACCCAGAATATTCTGGCAGTAAGCCGTGGTAGAAAGAGTACGTGATCAGAAAGATCTTGACCATCTTTCCAGCCCACAAAAAATGTTCTTTCTCTGATACATAAAATATTCTTATTCCAACATTATATTGTTTGGATTAAAGACAACACCATGTTTCATCAAATCTAAGTTGCTATCAATCATAGGATGTACCATTATTCTGTAAATCACTAAGAGTGAAAGAAAAAGAAAAAGAAGCAAGTGAAACCCAAAATTATAGCCAGTGAAATTATGGCCATACCATCAACATATACCAATTACAGAGATGTTAAGATGTAGGGCAAATTGTGTTTTTGAATTGATGAAGTCCTGTAAATATCCTCGAATAAGTTGAGATATTACTTTTATATTAGGCAAACTCACAAAGATATCAATCAGTAAAAGAGGGTATAGTTCCAGGCAGGTGATTAATTCCTCAGCATCCAGGCAATAAATAGAAGAATTGTCTCAATAGTGAATAGAAATCCCTTCAAGAGAATACAGAAAAGAAAAACTGTTCTGTATTAATGGTAAGCATATTTGAATTTCGCACTGTACCTATCTTGCTTGTTTTAGTGTCTCTTTATGGTTGATGTAGAGTATAAATTTTTAAAAAATTAATCAACATTTGTATTATATAGATTAATACAAATATTGGCCTTTTTTTTTTTTTAAATGGTCGGCTTATTTGAAATTTGATTTCCAGGTCACTGAGAGATAAGTAATTTGAGAAAAAAAAGATAAAGAATAAAACTTGGTGGTGCTAAGGATGAACTTTACTTTTATTTTGGCAGCAAAAGTGGACAAAATTAACAGGTTGCTTATGCACAATAAAAAGCATTTTCTCTTTTCTTTAAGCCAAGTCAGTAGTAGTGTTTTTTTTTTTTAAAGATTGTATTTATTTGAGAGAGAGAGTGCATGAGAGAGAGAAAGAGAGGGGAAGGGAGAGAGAGAGAGTACTCATGAGCACAGGCGAGGGGAGGGAGGGGCAGAGGGAGAGGGAGAAGCAGACTCCCTGCCGAGCAGGGGAGCCTGACTTGGGCCTTGATCCCAGGAACCTGACATTAGGACCTGAACTGAAGGCAGACACTTAACCAACTGAGCCACCCAGGCACCCCAGTAGTAATGTTTTTAAGCGGTGGTCCACTCCTGTCTCTCTCAAGTATTCCTCCTAATTGTTCATGTGACCATGATGAATCTATCTGACTGGAATGACAAATCCAATTAAAAAAAAATGTTAACTTGGGTGGGCCTCAGATGGACATGGTTCTCTGAAGTGGATGGAAGTACCTCTTGGAAGTAATAGATTCTGAGGTTGTAGGCAGAAACTACATTTTATTGCCTCCTTAAAGGATATTTTAAATGGTAACATCTTTATTCATTCCTTTGATACTCAGTGTAGTTTTCCCTCAGATTTTAAGAAACTTTGTGACTGGGATCTCTGCATTTCTAATTATTACTTTATTAGTCATCAATAGAATGAACGTTGCTATAGGCTAGTTATTCTAATGTAAAAATTTTGAGAAAATACTATGTGAAAAATTCTGCATATTAAAGCATGAAAAGTCGAATTCAGCATTGTGTCTTCCATTTATAGAATTTTTTAAAATAACAAAACAATATATTTAAGAGGATTTACACATAGTGGTATTAGGTGACATACCTCATGCAAATATGTACAAAATTTATTGAAAGCATGACCTATTTAGCTGAGAGAATGCTCTGTAGGATTATATATTTGAAATACTATGAAGATTCTACTGAAAGTCATACAACCAGTAGGCTTATTTCACTTACTTAGGAATACTAGATTGTTAGCCTTGAAAAAATCTGAAATATATATGTGGAATTGTTCTAATAATGTTCAAAGAACACATACTCATCATATTCTTTCATCTGATTAGATTTTGGAGCAGAAAAAAGTTAAAAGATAAGTAGATGTTAGTAAGGAACAGGAAAGATGTTTATAATTTATAGCTTATCAGTAGATCAAGTAAAATAATATGAATGTATTTGAAAGAGAATCAATGACCTAATAGGGATTTCTTTTTTTTTTAAAGAGAAATTTGGCTTGGTAAGAGAAAGACACATAAACAATATCCAAAAAAGAAAAAGAGTTGTTATTACCTAGAAGGAAAATCAATAGTGGATGATATTTCAAAAGAAAGAAATAAGATAGGATTAAAAATAGTACCTGTGTCCTTGGAGTCCTAATTTATTTTAATTTTTTAAGATTTTATTTACTTATTTGAGAGAGAGAGCATGAGGGAAAGGGAGAGAGGATCTGAAGCAGACTTCTAGCTGAGCGCAGAGCCCGACATGAGGCTTGATCCCATGACGGCAAGATCATGACCTAAGCTGAAACCAAGTCAGAGGGCTTAACCAACTGAGCCACTCAGGTGCCCCTGGAGTTCTACTTTAAAGAATGTGAGTGAAACACCAAATGAAATTGAAATGTTTTAAAATGGTAAATTTAATAATTCTATTGAATGGTAAATATTAGTCATCAAAATTTGGTAGAAGAGAAAAAGATAAAGACTGTACTTTTTAAACAGTATGTGTATGTGTTCGTGTGTGTGTGTATGTGTGCATTGACAAGTATCCTAATAGATATTATATGACTCTATTATAGATATTATAAAAGAACTAATGATTTCAATTCAGAGTTTTCATTACTTCCAAGAAAGAGTGTGATTAGGGATTTCCCCCACTTATTTCTCCTGGAACATGTGACTCTCATGAAAGGGAACATCCATAAACTTTTTTTTAATTAACATATAATGTATTGTTTGTTTCAGGGGTACAGGTCTGTGATTTATCAGTCTTACACAATTCACAGCGCACATCATAGTACATACCTTTCCCAGTGTCCAGCAACCAGCCACCCCATCCCTCCCACCCCCCTCCACTCCAGCAACCCTCAGTTTTTTTCCTGAGATTAAGAGTCTCTTATGGTTTGTCTCCCTCTGGTTTCATCTTGTTTCATTTTTCCCTCCCTACCCCTATGATCCTCTGTCTTGTTTTTCAAATTCCTCATATCAGTGAGATTATATGATACTTGTCTTTCTCTGATTGACTTATTTCGCTTAGCGTAATACCCTTGAGTTCCATCCATGTTGTTGCAAATGGCAAGATTTCATTTTTTCGATGGCTGGACAATATTCCATTGTATATATATACCACATCTTTGTTATCCATTCATCTGTTGATGGACATCTTGGCTCTTTCCATTGTTTGGCTATTGTGCACAATGCTGCTATAAACATTGGGGTGCATGTGGCCCTTCAGATCACTACATTTGTATCTTTGGGGTAAATAACCAGTAGTGCAATTACTGGGCCATAGGGCAGCTCTATTTTGAACTTTCTGAGGAACCTCCATACTGTTTTCCAGAGTGGCTGCACCAGCTTACATTCCCACCAACAGTGTGGGAGGGTTCCCCTTTCTCTGCATCCTCGCCAACATCTGTCATTTCCTGACTTGTTAATTTTAGTTGTTCTGACTGGTGTGAGGTGGTATCTCCTTGTGATTTTGATTTGTATTTCCCTGATGCCAAGTGATGTTGAACACTTTTTCATGTGTCTGTTGGCCATTTGGATGTCTTCTTTGTAGAAATGTCTCTTCATGTTTTCTGCCCATTTCTTGGTTGGATTATTTGTTCTCTGGATGTTGAGTTTGATAAGTTCTTTATAGATTTTGGATACTAGCCCTTTCTCTGATATGTCATTTGCAAATATCTTCTCCCATTCTGTCGGTTGTCTTTTGGTTTGGTTGACTGTTTCCTTTGCTGTGCAAAAGCTTTTTATCTTGATTAAGTCCCAATAGTTCATTTTTGCCCTTGTTTCCCCTGCCTCTGATGATGTTTCTAGGAAGAAGTTGCTGTGGCAGAGCTTGAAGAGGTTGCTCTCTGTGTTCTCCTCACAGATTTTGATGGACTCTTGTCTCAGATTTAGGTCTTTCAACCATTTTGAGTCTGTTTTTGTGTGGAGTGTAAGGCAATGGTCCACTTTCATTCTTCTGCATGTGGCTGTCCAATTTTCCCAACACCATGTGTTGAAGAGACTGTCTTTTTTCCATTGGACATTCTTTCCTGCTTTGTCGAAGATTAGTTGACCGTAGAGTTGAGGGTCCATTTCTGGGCTCTCTATTCTGTTCCATTGATATATGTGTTTGTTTTTGTGCCAGTACAATACTGTCTTGATGATTACAGCTTTGTAAAAGAGCTTGAAGTCCGGAATTGTGATGCCACCAGCTTTGCTTTTCTTTTTCAACATTCCTCTAGATATTCGGGGTCTTTTCTGGTTCCATACAAATTTTAGGATTATTTGTTCCATTTCTTTGAAAAAAGTGGATGGTATTTTGATAGAGATTGCATTAAATTTGTAGATTGCTCTAGGAAGCATAGACATGTTCACAATATTTGTTCTTCCAATCCATGAGCATGGAACATTTTTCCATTTCTTTGTGTCTTCCTCAATTTCTTTCATGAGTATTCCATAGTTTTCTGAGTACAGATCCTTTCCCTCTTTGGTTAGATTTATTGCTAGGTATCTTATGGTTTTGGGTGCAATTGTAAATGGGATCGACTCCTTAATTTCTCTTTCTTCTGTCTTGTTGGTGTATAGAAATGCCACTGATTTCTGTGGATTGATTTTATATCCTGCCACTTTACTGAATTCCTGAATGTGTTCTAGCAGTTTTGGGGTGGAGTCTTTTGGGTTTTCCACATAAAGTATCATATCATCTGCAAAAAGTGAGAGTTTGACTTCTTCTTTGCCGATTCGGATGCCTTTTATTTCTTTTTGTTGTCTGATTGCTGAGGTTATGACTTCTAGTACTATGTTGAATAGCAGTGGTGATAGTGGACATCCCTGCCGTGTTCCTGACCTTAGGGGAAAAGCTCTCAGTTTTTCCCCATAGAGTATGATATTCGCTGTGGGTTTTTCATAGATGGCTTTTATGATATTGAGGTGTGTACCCTCTATCCCTACACTCTGAAGAGTTTTAATCAAGAAAGGTTGCTGTACTTTGTCAAATGCTTTTTCTGCATCTGTTGAGAGGATCATATGGTTCTTGTTCTTTCTTTTATTAATGTATTGTATCACATTGATTGATTTGTGGATGTTGAATCATCCTTGCAGCCGAGAGTTAAATCTCACTTGGTCATGGTGAATAATCCTTTTAATGTACTGTAGGATCCTATTGGCTAGTATTTTGGTGAGAATTTTTGCATCCATGTTCATCAGGGATATTGGTCTGTAATTCTCCTTTTTGATGGGGTCTTTGTCTGATTTTGGGATCAGGGTAATGCTGGCCTCATAAAATGAGTTTGGAAGTTTTCCTTCCATTTCTATTTTTTGGAATAGTTTCAGAAGAATAGGTATTAATTCTTCTTTAAATGTTTGGTAGAATTCCCCTGGGAAGCCATCTGACCCTGGGCTTTTGTTTGTTGGGAGATTTTTGATTACTGCTTCAAATTTCCTTACTGGTTATGAGGGTGTTCAGGTTTTCTATTTCTTCCTGGTTCAGTTTTTTTTAGTTTATAGGTCTCTAGGAATGCATCCATTTCTTCCAGATTGTCTAATTTGCTGGCATATAGTTGCTCATAATATGTTCTTATAATCGTTTGCATTTCTTTGGTGTTGGTTGTGATTTCTCCTCTTTCATTCATTATTTTATTTATTTGAGTCCTTTCTCTTCTCTTTTTGATAAGTCTGGCCAGGGTTTTATCAATCTTATTAAATCTTTCAAAGAACCAACTCCTAGTTTTGTTGATCTGTACTACTGTTCTTTTGGTTTCTGTTTCTTGATTTCTGCTCTGATCTTCATTATTTCTCTTCTCTTCCTGGGCTTAAGCTTTATTTGCTGTTTTTTCTCCAGTTCCTTTAGGTGTAGGGTTAGGTTGTATATTTGAGACCTTTCTTGTTTCTTGAGAAAGGCTTGTATTGCTATATACTTTCCTCTTAGGACCACCTTTGCTGCATCCCAAAGATTTTGAACAGTCGTGTTTTCACTTTCATTTGTTTCCATGAATTTTTTAAATTCTTCTTTAATTTCCTGGTTGACCCATTCATTCTTTAGTAGGATGCTCTTTAGCCTCCATGCATTTGAGTTCTTTCTGACTTTCCTCTTGTGATTGAGTTCTAGTTTCAAAGCATCGTGGTCTGAAAATATGCAGGGAATGATCCCAATCTTTTGGTACTGGTTGAGACCTGATTTGTGACCCCCGATGTGATCTATTCTGGAGAATGTTCTATGTGCACCAGAGAAGAATGTGTATTCTTTTGCTTTGGGATGGAATGTTCTGAATATATCTGTGAAGTCCATTTGGTCCAGTGTGTCATTTAAAGCCTTTTTGCCCCTGTTGATCTTTTGCTTAGATGATCTGTCCATTTCAGTGAGGGGGTATTTAAATTCCCCTACTATTATTGTGTTATTGTCAATGTGTTTCTTTGCTTTTGTTATTGATTGGCTTATATATTTGGCTGCTCCCATGTTAGGGGCATAGATATTTAAAAGTATTAGATCTTCTTGTTGGATAGACCCTTTAAATATGATGTAGTGTCTTTCCTCATCTCTTATTATAGTCTTTGGTTTAAAATCTAATTTGTCTGATATAAAGATTTCCACCCCAGCTTTCTTTTGATGTCAATTAGCATGGTAAACTCTTTTCCACCCCCTCACTTTAAACCTGGAGGTATCTTTGGGTCTAAAATGAATCTCTTGCAGACAGCATATCAATGGGTCTTGTTTTTTTTTATCCAATCTGATAGCCTGTGTCTTTTGATTGGGGCATTTAGCCCATCTACATTCAGGGTAACTAATGAAAGACATGAATTTAGTGCCATTGTATTGCCTGTAAGGTGACTGTTACTGTATATTGTCTCTGTTCCTTTCTGGTCTATGTTACGTTTAGGCTCTTTGCTTAGAGGACCCCTTTCAATATTTCTTTCAGTGCTGGTTTGATGTTCACAAATTCTTTCAGTTTTTGTTTGTCTTGGAAGCTTTTTATCTCTCTATTTTCAATGACAGTCTAGCTGGATATAGTACTCTTGGCTTCATATTTTTTTCATTTAGTGCTCTGAATATATCATGCCAGTGCTTCTTGGCCTGCAGGTCTCTGTGGATAGGTCTGCTGCCTATCTAATGTTTCTACCGTTGTAGGTTACCGACCTCTTGTCCCGAGCTGCTTTCAGGATTTTCTCTTTGTCTCTGAGACCTGTAAGTTTTACTATTAGATGTCAGGGTGTTGACCTATTTTTATTGATTTTGAGGGGGGTTCTCTGTGCCTCCTCGATTTTGATGCCTGTTTCTTTCCCCAAATTAGGGAACTTCTCCATTATAATTTGCTCCAACATACCTTCTGTCCCCTCTCTCTTTCTTCTTCTGGGATCCCAAATATTCTAATATTGTTTTGTCTTATGGTATCACTTATCTCTCGAATTCTACCCTTGTGATCCAGTAGTTGTTTATCTCTCTTTTTCTCAGCATCTTTATTCTCCATCATTTAGTCTTCTATATCATTAATTCTCTCTTCTGCCCCATTTATCCTAGCACTTAGAGCCTCCATTTTTGATTGCACCTCATTAATAGCCTTTTTGATTTCAACTTGTTAGATTTTAGTTCTTTTATTTCTCCAGAAAGGGATTCTCTAGTATCTTCTATACTTTTTTCAAGCCCAGGTAGTATCTTCATAATCATCATTCTGAACTCTAGTTCCGACATCTTACTAATGTCTGTATTGATTAGGTCCCTGGCAGCTGGTACTGCCTCTTGTTCTTTTTTTTTGAGGTGAGTTTTTCCGTCTTGTCATTTTGTCCAGAGAATAGATGAATGAGAGAACAAAATGCTAAAAAAAGGCTAAAAGGGTAAGAATGACCCCAGAAAACTATACACTAAACAAATCAGAAGAGACCTTAAACGGGTGTGTGGAAAGGAAGTGGAAAAAAAAAAAAAAGAATATGATCAGGCTGGTGAATAGATCAGTGCCACACACTAGATTTTGGGTGTATTTTGGTCTGTTAGAATTAATTGCCTCCCAAAATTTTAAAGAAAGAAAAACATATACATATATATATACACACACAAATAATGTTAAATACAATGGATAGAATATTACTGTAAAAATGAAAATTAAAAAATATTTAAAAAAGGGAATTGGTAAGATAGGATGTTGACTGAAAAAGGAAAGAAGAAAAATTCAACTAAAAAAATAGAAAAATTAAAAAAATAAAGAAAATTTTCAAAATTAACTTTGAAAGACTAAAGAATCATGGGAAAAAAGCCATGAATTCTACGTGCAGTGTTCCGCTAGTGCTAGAGTTCTGCCGTTCTCATTGATTGGTAAACTTGGTCTTTGCTGGCTGTTCTTGCTGATCTTCTGGGCGGAGGGGCCTGTTGCAGTGCTTCTCAAATATCTTTGCCAGAGGTGGAATTGCCCTGCCCATGCCAGGTCTGGGCTAAGTAATTTGCTCGGGTTTTCTCTTGGTAACTTTTGTTCCCTGAAAGCTTTCCGTTCAGCTTTGGAGAAGGAGAGTGAAAATGGCAGCCTCCCAATCTCTGGTCCCAGAGGAGCCGAGAGGCTGGGCCCCCAATCCTCAGTGAGCCCTCATAGAAAAGCAGTCAATCACTCCTGTCTCCCCGGTCTCTGGCCACACTCCATGCTCACCCGGCGTGTGACCCAGTGTTTCTATCTCTGACACAAGACCCCATTTGGAGTTTCCAAACCCAGCAGATTCCTGTGGTGCACTCCCGGGCCGCTCCTCCAGGGGGAGGAAGGGGTCTCTGCAGATCTGCTGCTTGTTGGGTCCCTGCTCGAATAGCAGTGGCCCGACTGTGCCTCGGATCATGGTTTACGGCAACCCCGAGCTGAGAGCCCATGCCTCAGCTCCGCCTCTGCAGCTGGCTTCCCTGCTCGGATACCTGGGAGCTTTGCCACACTTAGGCACCCCCAGTCTTTCTGTGACCCCGAGGGTCCCGAGACTACATTATCCCAGCGAGGGCTCCACCCCCCTGCTTAGCCACTGGAGCAATGTCCCTCAGCAGAGCCAACTTCTAAAAGTTCCAATTTTGTGCTCTGCGGCTCTATCACTTGCCAGTAGGGGCTGATGGAGGCTCCCTCCCCCCGCAGTCTATCTTCCCGAATATCCCCTCAGATTCACTTCTCCACACATCCTACCTTCCAGAATGTGGTCACTTTTCTCTTCAGAGAGTTGCTACTATTCTTTTCTTCTATCTCCTGTTGAGTTTGTAGGCATTCAGAATGGTCTGATAGCTATCTCGCTGAATTCCTGGGACCAGATGAAATTTAGGTCTCCTACTCCTCCACCATCTTGCTCCTCCCACACCCGTAAACTCTTGAACTGACAGTAAAATATGGGATACCCCTTCAGGGCTAAAGCATGATAAATGTGGTAAAATTGGTTGAGGACATGGAAATACATAAAAATATGAAGGTGAGAGTCCATTTATCTATTAATTTACATAAAACAAAATTGAGAAACAAGTGAACTTGATAAAGGTAAGATCAGAAGCTATGTATATCCCAAGATAAAACTTTAAAATTTTGTCCTAGTGATTTTAAACTTTATGAGTGATTTTAAACTTTGATATCACCAAGTTTATATCTCCAGAATATCATTCTGGAAGCAATGTGGAAAATAGAATGAAAAACATCTTGCTTAATTCTTGGTAGTAATTCCCTTATCATTGCTATAAACAATGTATTTTGAAGGTATTTTATATGGTTATAAGAAATATATTTCTTTTTCAATGATTTTTGCATATATCTGTTGAATATTTTGGGAGGTAATACTGTCTACATAGGCTCCTGAGATGAATTTATAATATATATATAATGCAATGATTTTTGATACATTATTTTTCTAAAATTACAAGGAAGTAAAACAATCATAACTTTTTAACTTATTATACCATTTTTAAAAATTTGCTTTCCTCAAATACATGCTATAGATAAATTATAGACCATTTTGGATACTTTAAAAATTTCTGGTTTTGTAGTTCATCATCGTCTTTGAAACTGAAGAGGGAAATGTTTTCAATTTGTGACATGAGTCTAAGTGGTTTGATAAGCTTCACAGAGAAAGATAATAATGCAGAAATGTCACTTTGTCCAGTTGACCAAACTTAATAAGAAATTTTCTATTTTAAGATTCAGATGGGTATTAAGGAGTGCACGATCTGCATGGAGCACTGGGTGTTATACGCAAACAATGAATCATGGAACACTACATCAAAAACTAATGATGTAATGTATGGTGATTAACACAACATAATAAAAAAAAATGAAGATAAGGAACCCCTGTCTTGCATGGTTGTTGTGATGCTTAAATAAAATAACAAATGTGAAAGAAAAAAAAAGATTCAGACATGAATTTTCAATCAAACCATTGTCATTTCTGCAGTAACCCTCTCTATTCTAGACTTAATGGAAGGCAAATATGAGAGACTGACCACCTGGTGAAATTGAAAATAGAACATTACTCCCTTGTTTCAAAATCACCATATATATTCTGGAATATGTGTTCAAAAAATTGCCCCTCCTTTGACACAAAACTAATATATAGATTTTCTTCTCTTTCTTTCTCTGCATGTGTATATGAGAAATGCATGAAAAATTTTAGTATACCCCTTTAACAGAGTGTTTACAGCACAGCTTGAATTGAGCCCACCTGTCCTTATTTATATTCTAATAAAATATTATTCATGCATTATCTAAGTACCCACAGGCTTCCTTTTTGATATAGGACAGACTTAGGTTTGATTCTCAGCTCTGTATTCAAAATTTGAGGAATTTTCTTACACTCTGAGTTTCAGTTTTACCATCTTTAATTTAGTATACTACCACTACTATATGGGTCTGTTATTAAGATTAATTAATTAATAATATATGTGGCATACCCTAAGGATTAGTTACATATAAACCATCACTTATGCTTTTTTTTTAGTAATTTATATTTTATTTTATTTTAAATGCCAGTATAGTTCACATACAGTGTAATATCAGTTTCAGATGTACAATACAGTGATTCAACACTTCCATACATCACCCAGTGCTCATAACACGTGTACTCCTTAATCTGCATCATCTATTTCACCCACCCACTGTGGTAACCATCAGTTTATTCTCTCTTTTCTGCCTTTTTACTTTTTTTTTTTTTTTTTACTTTCTGCTTTTCTCTTTTATAGAGGCTAGCAAGTCAAATGCATCAGTTTCCCAGATTCTTTTGCATCCAGATGTGGACATGTTACAAGTTCTGGCTAGTACGATGTAAGTTGTAGTCTCTGGGGAAGCCTTCTGGGAATGTTTTATTTTTGAAAAAGGCCCAGTTGGTGTGTCCATTGGGCTTTTCACCCTTCTTCCTGCCCAGGATGTACAAACAATGCCTGCAGGTGAAAGAATCATCTTGCAGTCAGGAGTCATGTTCTAGGAATGGCAGGGCTTGAAGATAACAAAAAGAAAAAAAAAGTCTTTCCTAATTAACATCATTCAACATTTAAACTAGCCCTGGATTACCGCCTCTAGAATTGTTGTATGGAGGAATAAAACATTTGCTGGTTTAAGACACTGTTAGTTTTTAGTTAGGTTTTTTTTTTTTTTTTTTTTTGGTTTGTGGGAAACATTCCTTGTTTTTATGTGTAAAGGGTCTAGAGATTCTGTTAACAAAAATTATTCTACATTAGAAAGCTATCAAGTTACTATGTAGTTGTCTTGAGATCCTATTGTTGCTTCGTTGTTGATACATCTTTGTATTTACTATGAATTCCTTGCATGTAGTCCTCACTTACATGTAGTCTTCAGTGAAAAGTGATCACTACTTTTAAAATATCCCCATTGTATTAGGTAGGATAATGCATCATCTCCTCCAAAGATGTCCATGAGGTTCTAATCCGGTGACATGTGAATATGTCCTCTTACATGGCAAAATGGGCTTTGCAGATGTGATGAAATTAAGGATCTCATGATTGGAAGATTATCTATCTTATATTATCCAGGTGAGCCCAATGTAATCACAAAGATCCTTAGCAGAGAGAGCCAGAGTCAGGGAAAGGGATGTAACTACAGAAGCAGAGGTTGGAGTGCTACAGCCACAAGCCAAATGATGCAGGCAGCCTCTAGACGCTGGAAAAGACAAGGAATAGATTCTCCCTTAGAGCCTCCAATAAGAAAGCAGTTCTACTGACACCTTGACTTCAGCCTTGTAAGACTAATTTCACACTTATGACTTCCAGAACTATAAAATAATAAGTCTGCCATAGTATCATTTGCTGATGACAGAGAAGCATTTAAGGAAGCCCTCTAGTCTATTCTGAGGCAGTATGACTGAGAGTTAAGATAATTGATATGGCAGAAGACATAAGAGTTACCCATACTAAAGGATGCTGTGGAGGAATGAGCAGGAGGAAAGTACTTCCGGCAAAGGAAAAAGTATTTGTGAACAATTATTTTAGTTAAGAACTTAGAGAAATTGAGAACTGAAAGAACTCTTATATGGCTGGAATCTTCAAAATTCATTTGGGCAATCAAGAATTGATGCCTTTATTTTGGGAACGTTTGGAAGACCTCAATGGGTTTTACTGCCCAGGGTTGGGACAGCTTGTACTTGTGTTTGAATTAAACTATTCCATTTTATGGCATTTCCCCACTCCCATCCATTCAAATATTTATTTCAATGTTTTTCTTCACCCCAACATTAAAAGCATCTACAAGAAATACATGGCATGGGTCATGATAATTTTAGGATATCACCCCATTATATATCTGTAATAATGTAAGCACCAGAGATGATTATGATGTTTTATGCAATGAAATACCATACTTAAATGTCTATATTTCTGGGTACTGAGTAGGCTGTTTAGATAATTAATGAAAGTCAGTTAGTTGCTCACATCATCTTAATCAATAAATGTTAGATGGACTCAATATTTCTTCTTGCCCTTTTGCCCAACCCTAATGCAAATGGAGATAAAAAAGAAGAATCACTGTAATTAAAAACAAATCTTCTAAAAGGAACTTTAAAATTAATGTGCCCCTTGTGATAGTCATGGTCTGGATTTCATTCTCAATTAAGTACAATCTAGAAATGAATTAAAAATGACATTTGTAAATGGGTGGGAAAGAAATCATATGTAACAAGTGATTTGATTTTAAAGGGCCAATGATATGAGCTCTTTAAAAAAGTCTGAGGGTAAGAATGAATTGGCCTATAAAACTTGTGGTGTCAGTATTTCCCAGAGACAGATGAGGCCCTACTAATTTTCACTTATTTGAATGGAACTGCTCTAGGTTTGATTAAGGGTCTTTTTTTTTAAGGGGGATACAGGATCATATTATGTTATATAACCTCTATCAGTCATGATAAAAAAATCAAAGTGTGGAGAGTTCCATCAAATCCTCAAACATGGATTTCAGAAAGGATAAATAAAATTTCATGTGGCTGCTTTAATTATAATCAAGCTAAGGAGTATACTCCTCTATCACATATTTTGAAATAGATTTAGATGCAGTTTTAAAAACTTGCAAGATCTTTTTAAATGTTAGCATCATCTCTGACTAGAAAATGAGTAACTCAGGTTGAAGTGGTAAGACTCGGTGGAAATCTCTCTTAGGTCAGAATATTTCCTCTACTCAGCAATAGTTAAAATTTTCTCTATTCAAAGTATGTCCTCTCATTTTTTCATCAGAATCATTACATGCACCTATAAATATTTTAAGTACTATAAACAAGTCATAGAAACTCAAGGCACCATTTCCAGTCTTGGATGGAAATAAAACATCAGATCCTGAGACAAAAATATCAAAGTTCTTTTAGAATATCTTCTCCTCATTGATTTTCATTTACCCCCTTTCCTTCCATTCAAGTAATTATTTTTTTCTTCTACCTCCATTTCTAAAATATGACTTTGATGCTTATGGCATTATGTTATTCTTAAAATGTCTTTAAGAGGGAGATTGAGTATAATGGCTTTGGTCCATGAAGACTTTATAAATTCTGGTTTTGTCTCCTTACAAACGTCAGATTTAATTCATAGTCTTCTGTTTTAGGAGACACCCCTGTATGGGTTTTGTTTGTTTGCTTGTTTGTTTTTGTTTTTTTAACAACTCCAACCCTTTTATTCTTAATGTCTTGAGTAGATTTATGATAATTGAAACCAAAATTATCCCTAAAAAACATCTAATATTCTCATTACAAAATTAGGAAGATATAAATTATCTGTGTTTAGAATGTTTAAACATTTCAACTGGTTAAAATGCTTCTGAAAAAGGGAATGTGATTCTTGGATTTCTATCAGAAAGTTTGTTACTCTAGAAGATTATTTCTATTCCAACTGAAAAAAGATAAGTCATGATGACTTTATTAATTATCTGTAGAAATAGTCCTTTGCATCATTAGGAGGTAAACATAGATGTGTTCCTCTTCTTTTTCATATTTTCCAGAATCTTACATTAAACAAATGATATCAAGGTTAATAGACTCCATTTTGTTGTCTAAAATCTTTTCATGAAACAATCAGGGATTGCCTGATTTATTTATTTATTTATTTATTTATTTATTTATTTATTTATTTAAGATTTTATTTATTCACTTGAGACACAGAGATACAGAGAGGGAGAGAGAGAACATGAGCTGGGAGAGAGGCAGAGGGAGAGCGAGGAGCAGGCTCCCCGCCGAGCCAGGAGCCCCATGTGGGGCTCGATCCCAGGACCCTGGGATCGTGACCCCAGCCGAAGGCAGAGGCTCAACCATCCGAGCCACCCAGGCACCCCAGGGATTGCCTGATTTAATCTAATCCTAAACTTAATAAAAAATGACATATGTAACCAACCATCTATACCAGAATAGGCTATTGCCCATGAACTGAAACAATTCTGGTAAGTTTTCTAGACCATATAAAAAGATTATAAAAGCAATAATTTATTTTAAAAATTATTTGAATTTTATCAGATTATATATTAATATAATTATATTTGTATTACATATATATTACATATTAATACATATTAAAATATAATCTTACAGTTTTCATTAACAGGAAAAAGAAAATCAAACATGGTTGGTGTTGAAAACTGGAAACTAAGCAAATGAAGATTGAAATAATTTAATGCTGAGGTTAATCTATCCATTTAGAGGCTCTACTTTGATCTGGATAACTTAGAAATGAGGCTTGGTTTTTTTTTTCCTCCAGAAATAAGCATATAATCATGGAAGGTGAAGATTAATGTTGTTAGCCTTTCACATTCCATTCTTCTCTTAGGAACAAATTATGATTGGAGAAATTACCTTTATCTCATGTAATTAGAATGCACTTAGGTATTTAAAATCACGCTACTAGCAATTTAGAAATATAAATTAGGTTATTTACTGCTAGCAAAAATTGAAGAGAATGAGGCTTTATTAATGCCATTTTCAGCTGACAGAGACTAATACTTACATATGTTCATGACTGATGTCACACCACTATGTAAAGGCAAGTCCAGAACATTAATTTAGATCCAATATGATTATCCTTACAATAAACTCACTCCTCCTAATGTTCTATAGTATTTCATAAATGTACAGAGGAAAAAAGAAATTATAATAAGAGCCCAAGTACCATACCCTAAGAAAAAAATTTTGTGCAAGGGTAAACAAGTCCCAGGAAAACATTATCATTTTGATATTTCTACAACATTGTTAGAATTAAATAAGAGGTGATTTTTTTTATAAGATGCAGTTCATTTTAGAGTGTAGTGGATCTTTGATTTTGTTGTTTTTGCTGTAATTTTATTTGTTTGTTTTTCTTCTCAGCATACTCTTTCTCTCCTCCAGTAATGGTTCGTTGGCTTTCCTTTTAGAAATCACTTTCTTTCCATCTTAGCTCATATAGTTTGAGAGTGGAATCTATTAAAATGGGGTAGGAAAGATGCTGCCCCAGACAGTTGCACAAAGAATAGAAAAGAGAGGCAACAAAGACTGGGAAAGAAGACAGAAAAATTGCATCTGCTCTGGATCATTAATTGTAAAAGCAAATATTCCTTTAACATATCAGTCTTCCTTAAGTTGGTTACTGTGTATAACCTGATACAGTGATCAAGGTCTGAAACGGTGTCCCTTGTTCATGAAGAGGACTTTATATTATACTCATTATGATCTTCTAATGAGACAGAAAATGCATAATCATGTTAAATTTTTTCTATCAAGAATCTTAGTTGGTATATAAGATTTTCTTATCAAAGGAGCTTCAAATTTTTATAAAATATTGGATTTTAGAGCTCCTATGAGTCTTTAAACATTGATGTTCCTTTAACTGTAAGAAATTCCAATCCTCTGATTTTTTTCAGATGGAAACAAAGTCCTTGGAGAGGTCAAATGATTTTTTATTCGGGTCCCCCAGCTAATTAATGAGTGGCAGACTTTGACAAAAATCTATGTCTTCTGACCAAAGAAGATTATACATTCTAATATGCCACTGCTTCCCCACTTGCTGAATATTCATCCTTTGATAAATGAAGAATTTTTTTAAGTTATATTTGACTCAAAGCATTATTATTTATAAAGACAAACACTGTGGACACAAACATGCAAGTTCTTTACGAGGACATTCAATCTAACTCTGAATTAATTTCTTTTCATTGAATCCCCTCCTAAATTTATATCCAACAGAGTAAAAGAATTTCTTAAAAAGTAAAATAATTTTTGGGGCCCCTGGGTGGCTCAGTCAGTTAAGCATCTGACTCTTGATTTTGGCTCAGGTCATGATCTTAGTATCCTGAGATCAAGCCCTGTGTGGGGCTGGCGCTGGGCATGGAAACTGCTTAAGATTTTCTCTCTTCCTCTCCCTCTGCCTCTCTCCACCCTCTAAAAAAAAAGTAAATAATTTTTAACTTTTTTAATCAAGAAAACTGGATCAAATTATTATTCTTGTCTTCCCATATTTAGATTTTTTTCATTTACCTATAGAAATTTTTCTATATAAATTAGATAAGAAAAATATATTTTGGAGGTACTATATGAGAAATTATTACAATGGCACTTGGTGCTTAAACAAATTAAACTGATGTAAAATCAAACTCTAGTCTGTCACAGGCTAAGACAATTTTGCTCTAAACATTACTTTGAAATTTCCAATTTCATTTGAGATTGTGTTTCCTGCACTGCATACTGTTATAGGAAAACTTAGTTAAAAATATCTTGCTAGTTTCATAAAGTCAACGAACACTGTAAATCTCCATTTTTAATGTGCTAATTCATTTTAACAGTGAGTAAGTAAGTCTGGATTCCTTCTATCAGAGCATGAGATACAGTGGGACTTTTTGTTCTGAACAAAAAAGTCATCTGTAATATAATGAGATATAACATTCTATGGAAAAAGAAAAAAGTTATATACCTACCTTTAAAGACATATTTAAAATATGTTGTATTGCAGTTGTAGGGGACTTTTAAGTTAATTTATTCTTCTGAACTGAAAAAATGCAAGCTAATAAAGGCAAAGGATATGACTTGTCAAGATAAAATTCTAAAATTTGGAAAGTTCAAAATTGCATTGGTTATGATATAATTAGGTATCTTTGCATAGAATTTGCCCCATGTTCAGGGCAACACACATTATGACAAGTCTACTCTCCTGTATTTCCCATTGTGTAAATGTTTTTTAGGGGAAAATGAACACCAGAGTGTAAAACTGATTCAAAAGACCACATGATGAGGACACAGATATGTTTACCTCAATCATGGTTTAATGAGTGAAGCAAAACCATGCAGACTATTTTGGAGTAAGAAATTTGTTACCTGAATTAGATCTTTAAAAAAACTATATGAGTAGCTGGGGAAGAAAAGGTCCCAGGGGGGGAGTTAAATAAGCTAAGAAAAATCAATAATCATACCTGGCACAAGTGAAAGGAGACTTGCCAGGACACCTGGAAATCTAGGGACGTCCAACCACTGTCACTGTACTGCAGATTGTTGGTGACTGGAGGGATCTGTGGAAGGATGTCAGTTCTTACTGGTATGGTCTCTCTGAGTTTCGAGCAAAACTTCTGTGCTCTGTGGTGGCCCTGGTGTTGCTGCTGATCATCGGTTTGCTACTTTAAAGAATAGAGATGAAAGCTGGGATGAAAGAGGACAAATTGCAACCTGCCAGATTCCAGGTGGCGGTATTTCTCATCACCTCTAAACAACCATTACCTTTCAGAGGGTCCTGGCAACTCCTTCATTTTTGCCTTCCAAATCTAGTTCAGTTGCACTTTGACAAACTCTTACCTGGAACCACACAGGAAAGGGGGCCCTGGCAAATTTAGTTCCTAGTGTAACCAAGCTGATAAAACTATATAATTCTGGAGGTGCCTGGGTGGCTCACTCAGTTGGGCGTCTGCCTTTGGCTTGGGTCATGATCTCAGGTCCTGGGATGAAGCCCCATGTCTGGCTCCCTACTCGATCTCTCTCTCAAATAAATAAAATCTTTTTTTTTTTTTTTTTTAAGTATACTTCTGCATAGTGCTCAACAGTGAAGCAAATATTTTGACCATTTTGACTTTCCTTTTTCTGTCTTGAAACTGATTTTTTTAAAATTGAGGTGTGATTGACATATAATGTACTAGTTTCAGGTGTGCATCATCATGATTAGATATTTGTATATACTGTGAAATGATCACCACAAAAATCTAGGTAAGAGGAAAGTATATTCTATATATACAGAGACAATGAGTAACACGAAATGGAATCTATTGCACTCTCAATATTCTATAAATCCATATAGCTAGGAACAAATGTTTTTCTTTTTTTTTTTTTTTTTAAGATTTTATTTATTTATTTGACAGAGAGAGACATAGTGAGAGCAGGAACACAAGCAGGGGGAGTGGGAGAGGGAGAAGCAGGCTTCCCGCGGAGCGGGGAGCCCGATGTGGGACTCGATCCCAGGACCCCGGGATCATGACCTGAGCCGAAGGCAGACGCCCAACGACTGAGCCACCCAGGCGCCCGGAACAAATGTTTTTCTAAATGACAGATGAGAAAACTGTTTTGAGAATATTAATAATGATCTTAGGGGTAAAAGAGGATGGGGATTCCACACTCAATTGTGTTTGTGAAATGCAGTGTTAAACAAGGTTTAAACAACATTTAATCAAAAAATGCTGAGAGAATATAATATTCCAATATTTATTTTGATTCAATAAGAAAGGAAAATAAAAAGTAGCACGGATAATTCTGTTAAATTATTTCTCTGTATAATTCTTCTTATTTTTTTCTCCCTGGGTACCATCTCCAAGAACAAAGGAGGCAATGTGTCCATGGGTTGAAAAATCTGGTGTAATTTTTCTCCTACATTTCTTATTTCCCTGTGTTTAAAAATGTACATTCTTTTTTTAACATGAAGGGTAAGGAAGGTTGATGACTTTCCACAATACACAATCATCTTCTGACAATTTTGGATGCCTGGAAAATAAAGAATGGATCATTTAATAAGGTTTATTTTTAATTAATCAGCATTTTTAAAAAGTTCCATAAGGTAACTGCAGAGTGAATTCTTTCTTTGTCCTTGATTCATGTTATTCCTCTGACTTTGCTCAGGGGAAGAGTTGGCAGAATCATGCTGCAGTCAATCATAAAGCTATCATTAAATGTCCATGCTAATGACCAACTTCTAATCACATTGTGGATCACTTTAATCTTAGAGATGTGGTTTGAGACAAAATTACTCATGAAATTGGTTTTGAGTGAAATGGTACACTTTTGTTTATAAAGTGAAATTTTAATTTGAACTTCACATTTTTATTTTAACAGTAGACAACTTACATTTCACAGTCTAGAAAGACATTTAGCATTGACAAGTTTTCCTAATATATTACCTAAATAGCAAGTCATGTGAAGACTGCAATGTCTTAAAAAGTTTTTCTTATACAATAACCCCAATCGTGTGAATGAGAACTCAGAAGTGGCACCATGGACAGAGGTATAAAAACCCTCAACATTTTGAAGAAATTTAGGTAGTTTTTATGCATAGATCCAAGTTAGTGTTTATAAAATTGATGCTATGAAATTATTGTAAGAGTACTTGGATTAGAAAAATGAAAAGAAGCATGAACAAAATGCACATAGGTAAAATTTTGCCAATGCTTTTATATTTGCAATAGGATTGATTATTCTATGGGTCTTCAATGGCTATGTTTAACTTCTATCAGGCCATCCCCTGTAATCTGCAGTTTTATTCGCCCCTTCTAATAAAGCTAATAAAATTAGCTTGTTGAATATTAAAATAAAAATATACATTAATATGTAACATATTTATACTTATAATATTCATGTATCATATTATATAACACAATATTATATAAACACTTGTATATGCTATACATAGCATATTTGCATGACTTTGGATATAATAAAGGGGTTTGAGATTGCACTAAAGTGATATTTCCTACATTGTACACCCATGATATACATTTATTCTCTAATCTTTCTGAAAATATCTGTATCTTTTTTAGTTAAGCTAGATCTTGAAGCAGAGAAAATTAAATTTTGAAAGTAGGCCAGAAATGTCGGTAGGGAAAGTTCACTGGATTTCCTTGAAAAATTCTTCCCTGAAGAATTAATACCACGATGACTTGAAGGTGTATTTAAATCTGAGAGAGAACTCACTAGAAAGAAATATTAATCAGAATTTCCCAAACAAAACTAACTAAACTTGAAAATATAAAACAATAGTTATCAAGGTATGTTTGCAGGAAATAGGTTATGTTTAGAGACCCTATTTCACAGTAAAATTAAATACTTAATTTTTAAAAGATTTTAAGAGAATTACAAAGGAGATCCCTGGGGAAATAAAGCATGGGATTCCTTGATGAGGAAAATAAGCCAACTTTTTTATTGATTTAATTTTGAACAAACTGCTCAAAGTAGTTATTAGAGCATAAGAAGGAATAATTTTACTACTTAGGGGTATAGGTAATAAAGATGAGTAAAAAATAAAATGGATCAACTCAATCTGATCTTTTTCTCTCTCATGAAACCAGAGGTAGGTGGGTGGAATATAGATTAATCAGCTGATCCAACTACGTAACCACCTGGGTTCCTTTTCTCTGGAACTTGACTTTGCTGAAGTGTTGTATGGAACAAGGGGTCAATGCCATCTTGCCTCCAGGATGTCTCCTTTACAGTTAGTGAGAAGGGAAACAGAGTCAGTTCCTTCAAATCCCTTACAGTAAAAAAACAACTTCCTTTAGAAAGATTTCACCTGGAACAGACACACTTCACTTCTGCTCACCTTTCAGTGCTCGGAGCCTACTGTCATGCTGCTACACATAGTTTCAATGGAGGCCAAGGACTGCATTCTCTAAATTAGGTCACCATGTGCCCAAGTGAAACCAAAGTGGCAGGGATGTGGAGAGACCACGAGAGGCTCTGAAGAACTTGGGGATCATAAATACCTGGGAGGTTCAGCAATCTGCTCCAGGACACTGTGCATTCTGTTTCAGTAATGTAGCCTCTCCTGAACAAGGTTCTGGTTCATCGTGGTTGCTCAATGAATATTTTTGCATCAGGAAAATTAAATCATAAAGAAGACAGAACTTTTTTCCCACCCAAAGTGAATTGTATTTAAATTATTTATATAGAAATCATTATTTCTGATACTAGTTTATCAAATAAGTGAACAATCCTCATGGATTATTTTGGTGGGTATGTATTGTTTTTTGTTTGTTTGTACTATTTTTTATAAAGTCTGTATTATTTGTCTGGTGGAACCACTGAAATCTTTTCCCAGTTATCTTAGTGGCTCGCTTTTGGTTGGATAGAGATTTCCTTAAAAGTTTTGAACCTTGCTGAGAGCAGACCAGGCGACTCTGCCTTAGACTTCACTTTCTGTTCATGCAGACCCTCAAGGTCAGGTAGAGATGAGAGATTAGGACCTTCATATATATTTTCTGGGCATGTACACGGTCCTTTATACTTGCATGCCCTTCTAAACTTCCATAAATACATTAGAGTTTTTCAAAGTCCACTATGGACACTCTTTCCCCAATTTGTCTTCTTAACGATTTTTGGTGAATCTTTTATTATTCACAACTGGTGTTGCTGCTTCAAGCTTCTGTGATGTTAAACAATTGCCAGTGATTAGTTTTGACAAATGCCCTTGGTATGAATCTTTTTGCTGAGAGCATACACTGAGTCATGTCAGTACAGACAAGTCCTAAGAATAGCAATTTTTCAGGGACCTTCCACACATGTCAAATAATGATTCTTCCCTGGGCATGGGACTTTTGGGTAGCTCCAACCCTGATCTGTCCCCTGCAGTGGCTGCTAAACTACCAGTCTGCTGGTTTTTATAGCTACTAGAATTGCAAGGCTATTGGCTTTCAAAGATACCAAAAATATGTCAGGAGGGAAATGGAGAGAAGTGTGACAAGTTAACACTTTCTTTTCGCTGAGATTTAGCCATTTTTCTTGAATAAATTATTCTTGGATTGTTACAAGCTTTTGCTTGATTTCCAGAGTTTAAAAAATGTTGATTTTGAACTATCTTGGGCCAGTGTTCTCAATACTTTTATGGAGGAGTGGATTTTTGGAGGTCTTTAACCTATTTTTTGACATCTGGTTGTTGTATTTTGACACTTCTACTGCTACTGTTTAAGTCATATATAAATAACTAGTTACCTTAGTAATCTGTACCATCTTTTTAAGTATATCAACTTATTTTGAAAATAGGTGTGGTAGTCCATTTTAATCTTTACCACATTTTTTTTATCCTTCCCTGCAGTTTGAACTCAAGCATGGTCATATGGCTTGTTTAGATGAGTGAGATATGAGCTGAGAAATGCTTATCACATGTGGGAAGATATGTTAAGGGCCAGTGTATACTTTTCCATGCCCCCATATTACCCCCTCTGCCATGATCCTAGGTATAATCTATATAGAAGCTACATCAACATGGTGGGTCTCTGAGTAAAGATGTTAGGGAACAATCCATAGCTTCCCATTGATGGACTCATAGAATAAGACATTGAGATTTTGAGGTTTGCTACTACAGCATAATATAACTTATTCAAACTGATATAGTAGCCTGACATAATACATACATATGTTAAACAAATTCTTGGCGTTTGTCTTATGACCAGGCTCTATATGCTCTGTCATGGCTCATAGAGGTTTTGTTGTCTATTAACAACAACAACAACGACAACAACATTGCCTCTGTATCGTCAGTGAATTGCACTTGATGGTTTATCCAGGATACTGAAATATCCTGTATATCCTTAAAAACGATAAATGAGGAACCTAGAGGCTATTTGTATTTATTTCTGAGGACAATGAGTTGTTGTTTTCATATCCGAAACAGAGTGGGCATAAATCAGGTATGCACAGAACACTAGATGGGAGATAGAAAATTCTTAACTCTGCATTTCCTTTTCCTCATTCAAAAAAAAACATAACAGTAATGTCTCTCCTATGTCCCATTCAGGGTTGTTATAAGAAAGCGTATGTGGAAATAGTTTAAAAAGTTTAGTGCTATCTAAGGGTAAAACAATGATGTGATGACTCAGATATGTGTAAATCTTCAAATGTTCACCTTCAGGTACCCACCTTATGCTCATAAGGGAATTTGGACTAGGCATGGTTACAAAATAATAAGATAGTCTGTTAGGAACCAATGTGAGAGCTCATCTTTCGCAGCCCCTTTATTATACAGGCAAAGTCTGATGTTCTGGGAATTTAAATGACTTTCCTAAAACAACTGAACTGTCAAACTCCTTATCTGGGATGTCCATCTACATCCCTGGCAAGCTCTGGTCAATATTCAGGAAAAAAATTGATAATAATTGATAATATATAGATACTAGATATCTACATATTATATCTAATATATGGATATATATCATATTATATATAACGATCAACACATAGTTTAAAGTCAGATAATGTCAAGATGAGCTTGGCAGAAAGACAGAATGAGTCTCAAGCCAGAGAAGAAATGATCATCCATGAAATGAGGGTGTTTAACATTTCCAAGTAGGCCATTACAGTAGCAAAACAGAGATGTAATTTCACACGAGAATTCATGTTTGAAAGTTGTTTCAAAGGTGATGTGTTTTCTTTTAAGTTAATTAGAAAATTGACTGCTTTTTTTCCTTATGAAATTCTCTCCTTCACTTTTCATTTAATAGCTGCTTGCTGAAGGTAGGAATATATGTACCACTTCTGTCAGTTAAGGGTAACTTCATCTTATCTTATTTAATTAAAAGTTTAAGAAAATAACATCTTGCAGGTTACTCCAAGCCTTCCTCCATACTCTTACTGCCATGAGTATTAGGTAATCACTAAGACCAGAGCCACAGGCATTTCTTTGGGCGGGACTTGTTGAATTTAGCATCACTCTAGATCTTATCCGCAGTGACATACTGGAGTGTCTTCACGAGCTTCCCAATCATGTGGCGGAATAGCTTGCATGATGACATGGAAAAAATATCGGAAGATGGCCAAGATATCATCAGCCCATAGCTTCTCACCCACCCCTAATCTCCAATTTCCACTATTACTAAAAAAAACCCAAATGGTTCTCTCCTGCCCTATTTTGGAACATGACCTGAGGGGAAGGCAATTCTGTCACTTTTTTTTTCCCCTACTTAATGTTGTATGAATTTAGTATCCCCCGGAAAAAATGTGAGTGTTGTTAGACAGGGAGGGACTAGATGAGTATTTGCCACCGGCTCTGTTTTCCTCAGGGGATTTCCTGTGGCTAAGAACCCTGGGTGAATTTTATGATGCAAGCTGTGCTCACGAAGCAGTCAGCATGCCTGGGAGAATACTGCAGAGGCAGCCGCTCACACTCAAGGGAAGCCCTGGGGATCCTGGCGACTTGTCTCTCCCCTAAGCACATAACCAGTGTATCAGAGGGTCCTTTGAAACAACACACATGGATTTCACTTCTCTGGTTATTTCCGTTTCACCAGAACATTCGGCTGAACTCTGCCTTTGACGTTTCCTGGGGTTGCATCTCAACTGCTGGCAGATTCTTTGATTCTTTATGCAGCCTCCTTCAGAGAGCTCGTAAAGCTAGATCAGAAATACCCATGTGGCAACACATTTAAGCTGTCTTATTAGAGACAACTTTGCAAACGGCTTTGCCACCATTTGTTGCAGAAGCTCGAACAAGAAACCCATCTGCACACACAGTGTGCTACAAAGGCCAATGTGGTCTTCCCAAACTTGAAATGCTGCCTCAGAAACAGTCTCAAAACACCTATCTGCCTGGACACCCTCAATTGTGAACTGCTTGAATGTCTGCTTGAAACTTGGAACACAAATTTGTACATTTGTTGGACATATTAGTGTGTTCAAGGCTTGAAAGCAGAGTAAGATGCTTCTCTCTCTTCAGTGAAGCCTATGTAAATAGATTTGCTGATGAACTCTTTACAAGCAAGACGCTTCTGTTTCAGTTGCAGGGATTTAATCTTTTGTTTTGTTTATAATTGCTCTTAGATGCAATGTGCTACCTACTGAAAAGATAGATGTCATGTGTATTTTTAAAACCTTCTTAAATAAATTATGTTGCTTAACTAAATAGACCTTTTAAAATGCATAGTGAGGCTTCAAAAACCAAGCAATAGGTGCACTGGTAATTGAATGGTAAGTGAGTTCCTGTAATTCCATTCCTAGTGTACGTGATGATGGTATTAGAAAGACTGTAACCTGCCATTGGCATTATAAAGTGCCTGAAGAGGTTACTCTCCAATGTTTCAAGTTAAATGAATACTTTGATTTGTAAATGAACAAGTAAATACTAAGAAATTAACAGCTATGCCAGTTGGAGCTCTAAAACAGGATTCAGAAAGATTTGTGGAATGTTGGAACTGCAGTTCTTATGCAAGCAATACAGATGCCAATTTTCAAAATGTTTTCCATGTGTAGCTCAGGAAAAAATACTCTGACGTTTCAGGTGACACAATGAGCATTGACAGGTCAAGTGTCTAGTAACTCTCCCTGTTAGTTTCTAACATAGTATCTTATTATTCCCATTCCATCAATTTGTTGAGTTCTGTTATCTTCTAGACACTGTTATAGGCACTTGGGCTATATCAGTGGAAATATACAAAGGCTCTTAGAAATATTGAAATTAAGTTTTAGTTTGACAATAAATAATAAAGAAACATATTTTACGATACAGAAGTACAGAAGATGATAATTGGTGTGGCCCAAAGAAACCCAGCAATATGAGGAAAAAGGGAGTGGTGGGTGGAGGGATGGGAGGAAACTTGTTCATTATTGAATAAGGAGATCAGGTTTCTCTGAAAAGACTTAAAGAATGTGATGGGATTAAAAATGATTTAGTCTGGGGAAGAGTTTACTGGGTAAAGGAAAATGAATACAAATGTATTCTTCTGAATGCACCCAGGAATGTGTCTGATGCGTTTGGAGCAACAGCAAGGAAGTGTTGCTGAATCCCTGGCTGGGGGTGGAGTGTTAAGGGTAGCTAAGTGAACTGTAGGAGATGAGATAGGAGAGGTGATATATAGGGGTAGAGAGGTCATGTAAAATCTCTGGCTTTCACTCTGAATGAAGTTGAAAGCTATTACAGGGTTGGAGCAGAGGTGGTAAAAAGTGCTCAGCTTCTGGACAAATCTTGGAAGTCAATGCAACAGAATTCTTGACTGATTGGATTCAACTGTGAGCAACTAACATTGACCAGAAGGTATCCATGAGGATGGGATTGCCATTGACGAAGATGAATATAACTGAAGACCAAGCAAATTTGCCAGGAGGGGGCATTTGGGAGTTTTCTTTTGGAAATGTTGCATTGAGATATCTATTAGTTCTTTGTTTGGAGACAATCGGTACTCATAAATATCTGCATTACAGGAGCAAGTTGTGGGGTGGACAAACACAATTAGAAATAAAGATGGAATTTGAAGTCATGACACAAGACAAGATGAAATGGTTGTGAACACAGAATAGAAGGAAAATAAAGGTAAAGGGAGAGGAGAAGAAAGAGGAGAGAAGGGAAAAGCAGGGGAGGGAAATAGGGGAGAAGTAAGGATTGAGTCTTTATGAGGTAATATTACATGGTCAAAGGACTTGGAAAAGAGATTGAGTGCCCTGTAAGACAAGAGAAAACCCCAGAGAGATGCTGGGAACTGTGAAGAGACTGATAAAATGTGTCAAATGCAAAGCAGTTCAAGTAATGTATTGACTAATAATTGATCATTGGATTTTACTACATGGAGTTTATTGGTAATTTGACAGGAGAGGTTTCAGGGGTGTAATGGTAGCAAAAGTTTGGAGTGAGCTTAAATGAGAATTGCTACATACTTCTTATCTGTACCCACACTTAGCAAAGCAGAAGAATATGAAAACTCTGCAATATAAGACAAAGAGGAGGAAAGTTTTAGGGAAAATATCCCTAAGTAGTTAAAAGGTGATAGGATCTGTACAGAATAAGGCATTGGCTTTCATTAGGATCACACAGAGCTGACTGATGGTGAGTCAGATTGTAAAGATACAGAGCCTGTTACATACGAAAGTATGACACTGAGACCATCAACTTTCTCTTTTGACTGCTTCAGTTAAGTCAGGAGCAGGATCATTAAATGGAAGCAAGGATGGGGAGGAGATATGGGGGTTAGGAGAGAGAAGAACATGGAATAATCATCTAGAACCTCTTCCTAAGGGTATGATCTAAGAAAAAGCAGTGTCAACATCATTGGGAATTTGTTAGAAATGCAGAATTTCAAGTCCTTCCTCAAGCTTACCGGATCAAAATCTGGACTTAGTACTAAGAAATCCAGGTGATTTGTATGCTTACTGAAGTCTGAGAAAAAACTTTTCTAGGAGAGTTAGGAGAGCAAAATGCCTCTAAGGATATACTTTGAGTGACTGGTGGTGTTTGAAAGCACTGGAGGTTGAGGTCAGTGGTAACGAATATAGAGACCAGCAATCATGCTTGTGTATTTTTTTCAACCATGTTCAGTTATATGGGTAGTACAAGGTTTGGGCAACAAGATTTCACTGTTGCAGTTTTGTTAATGGAAAGTGGCAAAATATGAGGGGACAAAGGAGACAAGAATATAAGACAGATTTTAACCAGCAGTCATGGAATTTAAGTTAAATAAGAATGCAAAAGTGAACATTAAGGTGGTGAGGTACAGTAAAAAGATTACATCATTGGATAATAGATCATGGTGAGTTATAGGACTTTTGGAGACAAGACATTAGAGGGTTTGAGATAGAAAAATAAGAAGTGGTTTGTCAGAGAGTGGTTTGCAAGAGACTGAGATTACAGCATCAAGGGGGTAGGTAATTTAAAGAGTACAAGACTGGATCATTGAAGAACAATATCAGTAATATTTGTATGTATGTTTGTATGTATGTATCCATTGTATCATTTAACTTTTACTGTGTAAGTATCTCAAAACTTAGTAGATTAAAAAACAAAAATTTGCTTAGCTCTTGATTCTCTGGGTTGGCTGGATGAATCTTCTGCTGTGGGCTTACTTGGCTGAACCCTTCTGGGCTTTCTTATGTGTCTCTGGTCAGCTGAAGCATCAGCTAGCAAATAGGTGATCTAGGATGACCTCACTTACAGTTCTGGCAATTAGCAGGTTGTCAGGATTAGGAGTGACTCGGCCACATGTCTCTCATTCTGTAGCAGACTAGTCCAGACTTTTTCACACATAAGTATTAGGGTTTCAAAGAGTGCACAACGCACAGACATTTTATAAGTCTCTACTTGTGTTGTTTGCTAATGATCCATTGGCCAAGATGAGCCACACAGCCAACCCAAAGGATGTCAAACTAACCTACCTTTAGATGGGAAGGGATAAATTTGTGACCATTTTTGAAATCAACCACATATATTTATGTTTTTATCCACTCGACTAATGTTTATGAGGGCACAACCTTAGTATAGTGTTCATTTACTAAACCTCTATTAGCTAATATAGTATTTGAAATGGTGGGCATTAACAATATTCTCTTGATAAATGCCCATCTATCAATACTAAAACATATCAAAAACAATGTCATCTGCTTCCTCAATAAACAAACCATCCAAATTTTCAAACTTCCCTATTTTTAATGATATAAATGGCAATTTCCCAATTTTTTGTCTCAAAACTTTGAAGTCACTCCTAGCCATCCGCATTACCTTTCCTCTCATGCTTTATCAGATCCAGTCTCTTGTTTATTCTATTTATTCAAATATTTTCAACTGTACCTCTCTCAACTCCCATTATTTTTTGTTTCCCCATCATCATAACATTCTAGGTCACGGGATCTCTTGACTAGATAAGTTCTAGCTTGACTTTCTGCTATTAGATCTTACCCCATTATTCAACTGCCCTCCCACCAAAGTCCTGGAGTAGTCATCCCAAAGATTACTAGTCATTATGTTCACCTCTCTCCTCAATAATCTTCAATACTTTCCTATTCTTTAACAACTTGTCAGTTGAGCATTTAAGGGCCAACATTCCATGGACTCAGTCAGCATTTAGAACCTTTTCTTTCAAACTTTCCTCTCATACATCACATATTTTTGTTATCTGGACTACAACCCTTTCCCTCGAGAATATCTATATTATTTTTCCTTTTCTTTTTGCTCTTTATCCACCAATAATCCAAACTTTTTTCTTTTTTTTAATTTTCTTACATCCTCAGCTTCTTTACTGGTCAAAATCCAACTCATTCAACATTGCTTTATTCAAAAAACTGTTATTTAAAACCACGCAACCCAACAAAAAAATCCTTTTGCTATTGAAACTTTGTAACACTTTTCATCTCTTTTACATTTTGTTTTAAAATTGTCTGTTCACTCTTCTATCTGCCTCTCAAGGTTCTAGACTACTTCATTGCTGTATCTTATTAATTACTGTATCCGTAACATACATAATGTCTTATATGTAACCTGTACATCATACATACTTGCTAAACTAATGTCAAAGGAAGAAATGAAAACCTCATATTGTCTTCATATTACTAAACATTAGGAGGCAATATAGATTAATGAAATGAACTGAAATTACCATTCCGTGCCACTTGGATTTGCTCTCTGACTCCCTCCCATTGTGCATTTATTTCCAGAGGCTAAATAAATCACACATTCAACAAATGCAAATTGAATCAATGTTAAGGAAAGTGTCAGTTCAAAGGACCACAGTACAACTATATTTCACAGTTAAAATATATACATTTTATGTCTAGGATGAAGAAAGGGAACCTTGTTGACCCTTATGCATATACCACTGAGGACTCAAAACTAAGGAAATGCTTTTAAAAGACATGTTCAGCATCAATGAAATAGAGTAACAGTTACTCTTATGTAGTTATGGAAAAACAAAACAAAACAAAAACAAAAACGCTTAAAAAATACTCCATAAAATAACATAATCTTTTTTGTTTATAGGCCATATCTTCAGTGAAGCTATTCTATCCCTCCATGACACTGTACTTACATCAATTGAAATATCTTGAAGTGGATGTTTTCCTTTAAATGTGCAATATAAATTCTCATATTTTTCTTGTACTGCCAACAGGCTGATGTTTTCTCATCCAGTAGCACTCAGGAAAGTCATTCTAATGAATTCTTTCCCAAAGCTTGTATCCTCTTGCGTGTTTCACTGGAATTAAGAAGAAAATGTAGAAAGAAAAGTTTCCTTACTCAAATAGGTTTGTAAAACTATTCAGATTACTTCTCTATAAAATTCCACAGCATTTTTGCTGATTTATTTAATCAATATCAAAGAAGAAGATAGTTTTCAAAATTATATGACAGTGAAACAATTACATTTTTCTTCTTTGTATGCGGTCATATCAGCCCACTACCATACTGAGGAACACATTTTGGACAACACATATGGATACTACCGATAATATTATGTTTCCATGTGCTATGTTTGCCAGCGTGTTTACTTTTTACTAATTATATTGGGCAATTGTTATTCCATGGCTTTTTGCATTCATTCCTCCTGCTCCTATAGTAGCAAAACCTCAATTTACTCTGAAGTAATTGGCTCATTTAGCACAGAGTTGACGGGAATGACAATTCCATCCCATACCCACATAGTGGATATAATTACCCAACGTGGGCTCTTTGTGCTTTCTCTTTTGAAATTTTGAGTCTTGAGTGAAAAGACAGAAAAATAAAGAGCTAATTCATTCCAGTGGCAGTACCCTGACATTACTGTTGTTAAGTGTGGTAAGTAAACACCTCATTCCCAGTCCCCCTCCCCAAAGAGATCCATGTCCTAATCCCTAAAACCAGTATAATCACAAGGGACTTAAAAAATGGTTAAAGAAAAAATGGGTTAAAGAGGGAAAACCAGAGAAGAGAATGTGAAAAGGATTTGTAGATGGAAGAAGGGGCCTAAGCTAAGCAAGCTGTGCATCCTCTTGCAATTGGAAAAGGTAAGAGAATGAATTCTCCCCCAGAGCCTCTGGAAAGGAAGGTGACCTGTGGCATCTTGCTTTTTACCTTGGTAGGACCCATTTCAGATTTCTAAAACTCCCAAACTATAAGATTGTATATTCATGTTGTTTTCAGCCACTATGTTTGCAGTAATTTGTGATAGTGGGCAGCTAGCTATAGAAAATGAATACAACAAGCTTCCAATTTGATCTCTGAAATTAACATGTGTTTGTCCATTCCTAAATGGTTCTTCAACTTTCCCTTACATTGCATAATTCCTCCTAAACATTTTAATAAATTCTGCATTTGTTAGATTTATGCAGAGTTCTTTTCTGAAGTTTTGTAAACAAACATAATTTAAGAGGTTTATCCATGTATTTTGGTCATCTTTTATCCTTATTAAATTATAGATACTTCACATGAGATATCTTGATCTAGTCCATATGTAAATAGAAACTAATACAATCTTATGAATTTTGTTATCCAGTCAATGTATGATGATCATGCTTAACTGAATTCATTGAAACAAATTTACAAAAAAGATAATTCATGAGGAACATGTCTTATGGATATTGTATTAGAAATAAAAATGGAATGATGTAAAATTAATTGCAATCAATTTCCTCTGTGGCCTTATTTAGATGTATGTCTACTATTAAATAATCCTAATGTAGCCATTATACAGTTTCTATTTTCATCTTTTACTTAAGCATTTTATATGTTACCGTATTATCTTCATTGCCTTTATTTTTACTGGCAGTAATATTCCATTATGCTTTGCTCTAATTTATGTGTTGTTAGGGTTTACACTGTTTTCATTTTTTAGAAAATAGTAAATGCCCTCGCTTCCCTTAAAATAAATTCCCGTGGGTTGTAGTCTTTTGTCCAAAGTAATTGATTTGATTATTTTTATTTATATATATAATGTTCCTCCAAATTTATCATCCTAAACAACTGTCACCAATTGTATATGGATAAAAAATATTATGTGATAATCTTGCAAAATTTTATTTCACCACCTTTTGTTTCTGCTTTTGTTCTTTACATAAACAAATTCATAGGAGTAACTAGACAAGTAATTTCTCTCTATTGACTTTTGGCTGGGTTGTTGCTATTAAGAAGACAGCTGTCAGTCAGATTTGTATACCATTTATGTATATGTGTGTGTGAGAGAGAGAGTTTTCTAGAGCTTCATAGATAATTTTTTTGTCACTAATGTTCTGTGGTTTAATTATGTTATGCCTAGATGTGGATTTATTTTATTTATCCTTCCTGGAGTTACAATTAGGAATATTATTTATTGATTTGCTTAGGTTGCTAGGTCTGGGAATTAGTGTTTCTCAACAATTCTGGAAATTTCTCAGTTCATAGTTCTTTAAGTATTACTTCTTCATTGCTTGTATTTTTTGAAACTCTGACTTAATGTACATTTATCTTAATGCTCTTGAACTTTCATACCTTTTAAGCTCCTATCATATTTTCCATCTTGTTTTCTTTCTTACTGAAATCTGTTACATTTTTAAAATTTAAATCCCGTTTCATTAACCCTTTTAATGTAATCAATACTTCTTCTGTTTCCTATCTGCTGTGTATTTATTTTTTAATAATTTCAATGACTACACAGACATGTATATGTATGTGAGAGTGCATGTGTGTACATATGTTTCTATTTCTATTTTATTTAAGAATTTATAATCAAATTTATTTTCTATTTTAAAATCTACATATTTTTATTTCTTAAATATTCACACCTTTCTCATTTCTGTAAATATATTCACCTTATTACTTTATATCTCTTTCTCATAATTAAAATATCACAAACATTTTAAACAAATTCTGATACCAATTTTGTTTTGTTAGCTGTAAATCATGTTGCCTTATTTCCTTAGCTTATTTGTGATTTTTGACTATGAAGTCATATTTTTTACAGAATGGAAATATGGTGCACATATGTTAAAGCTGAGTTACTCTGGACAAGATTTTTTGCTATCATTTGACTATTTAGAGCTACTACAAATCTAGAATCATTTTAAATTAAATTATTTGGTTAAAATTTTTCAAATGACATGGATTGTTCAAATTTAGATTATAACCTGCATGAGAGCCAGATTGTTAGAAAAGAGAAAAGGGATTTTAGGAGACTATCCTTTACCTTTAGGAAAATTTACATACACAGCTAAATATGTTTTCACATTCCCTAAAAATATTTGAAAGGGAGAATTCCATTCTGATGAGAAAACCACTAGTTTGAGTTGCTGCCTAGGCATTTTATAGCATGAGAATCCTGCTCACGCCGAGTCCGGACATTTAGATAAGGCCCGGAGTTTAGGATTCCTGCCATAAATTCCCACTTTGCTTTTCCCATGGCACCTTTTAAAATAACTACTTAGTGTTGAGCCTGCAAAAAGTTAGTGACCTCCGCCCCAACCACCTTGTAAGTAATAGGTACTTGTTAACCTGGTGTCTCTCCTGCTCCCTGTGATATGGGACAGAGGACTGTCCTTCCTCCACCTCATTGTACCCCCTCTCCATACCAGCCTATTTCTAAGATCTGTAAGTAATACATCTTGTGGCTTTACTTCTTTTATGTGAGTGTATTGAGACCGAACTTTCAATCAAAATGACCCCAGGGCTTTCACTTCCCCAAAAGTGGGCTCTTGTATGATGAAGGAGCTACCTGCTGAGTCCATTTAGGCGACTTGTGCCTCCTTATTCAGTAGGCCATAATCTGCATGTTTTTAATTTACAACACCAGTTATGGATCCCTCAACACAGTCATGCATTGAGAAATTTAATTTTTTCCTAGAAAATTGAGTTTATTATAATATCACATAACATATTTCAGTAATAGTTTACCATAGGTGATTGTTCAAATCCTACAGGGACCATCTGAATAAAAAGGAAGCCTGGAGAGACATGGTTAGCAGAATATAGAGGCAATAAAATAGTCGGGACCCAGCTATTGCCATGTTTTCCTTGAACTTTTGATTTTATAGGCATAGTATTGTTAGGTTTCTAAATAGTATGAAGAAGCTAGAACTCTAGATTTTAAAATATTGAGAGCACATTAAAAATTAAATAATAGAATTTTATAAGCAAAAATGATGGTGTAAGGACCTCTAAGAATTTGACCCCATATAAAAATAATGAAAAAAGTTGTCCAAAATTCTCAGAATTAACTTTTTCAGAACTATGAAAATTAACCAAAGGATTGCAGCAGTATTTATTAAAAAAAATTCTGGATATTTATATTAACAGTGAGTTTTATGGTATTTTTAACTTGCTCTAGTTCAGTTTCCTGCTCTCCAGCCCAAGAATGGACTTGCAAAGTAGTAATCAACATTCCTGGTACCAAAGATAACAGAATGGAGCTCCAGATTTTTCAAAAATTCTAGTTCTAGAAAAAAAAAATGATATTATTTGACCTGTGTGGTGATTCCCTGGAAATACCCCACTTGAAAAGCTCATTTTTATTAGATTTGACTCGAACACATGCAGTACTAAAATCTTCTCCTGGGCTGCATTTGTTGAACATATTCATAGGCAAGTGTTTTAATGTTGCAAATGCTGTAGATGAAGGATAGAAGTTGGCCCAACTGCTCAAAAGCATAAAAGGAAGAGCTGAAGAATAGGATGTTGCCATAACAAAATACCATAGACTGGGTGCCTTAAACAACAGAAATTTATTTCTTACAGTTCTAGAGACTTGAAGGCTGAGATCTGGGTGCTGGCATGATTGGTTTGTGGTGAGAACTCTCTTCCTGGCTTACAGAAGGCTACCTTCTTATTGTGTCCTCACAAAGCAGAGAGACATATAGAAATCTTTCTCCCTCTTCCTCTTTTTTTAAAAGATTATATTTATTTATTTGAGAGAGAGAGAACTTGAGAGAGAGAGAGCAACCAAAAGCAGGGGAGAGGGCAGAGGTACAGGGAGCCTGATGTGGGCTTGATCCCAAGACCCTGGGATCATGACCTGAGCCAAAGGCAAATGTTTAACTGACTGAGCCACCCACGCACCCTTGAATACATTTTTTAAAATAATATTTTATGAGAGTTTATTTCTTGCCCAAAGTCACAAGGCTAGTATATAAAATTGAGATTGATTCAAATCTTCTATATTTGAGTACTATATTAAAATATAGTGTTTATCACATTTCAATGATTTTTCTAACATTTATACAGATGTATAAGATTAAACACTACTCAAAATAATAGTAGGTTGCTATTTTAATAAAATATCAGAATATATATGTTTATGTATATCTGTAAAAATATATATATACACACAGGAGCACACACATGCATGGGTTGTGTTCTTATAACTTTATATATTTACATATATGTTCTTTGTTTTATGTGATTCAAGTTAGATTACATAGTTTAGATCTGGAAGTAGGATAAAATAGTGAATTTTCTTTTGTACCATCCAATTAATATGCAATGTGGTCTTGAGAGACAAGAACAGGATCTTTTTTTAATCTTTTGCTTCTTTTGATAACTTCTCTTACCTCTCAAGTCCAGGGCAGTAATTGTGGACAGCAGTAAGTGTTGGGAGATTTATAGGCCTCCCCTTCATCAGCCTCAGGATAAGTGATGATAATTGTTTCTTGATACTTCTAAGAACATTCAGTGTTTAAACTATATTTTTATAATGTCTACTATTAATTTTCATAAATATTTACTGAATGTCTACTTTTTATTTTTTATTTATTTATTTTTTATTATGTTATATTAATCACCATACATTATATCATTAGTTTTTGATGTAGTGTTCCATGATTCATTGTTTGCATATAACACCCGGTGCTCCATGCAGTACGTGCCCTCTTTAATACCCATCACCAGGCTAACCCATCCTCCCACCCCCCTCCCCTCTAGAAGCCTCAGTTTCTTTCTCAGAGTCCATAGTCTCTCATGGTTCTACTTTTTGATTGAGGTGACAGAACTACTTTCTTGAATACAGCCTATCTGAGGTCCCACATAACTAAACTTCAAGAGGACAAGAGAACTTTCTGGAGGCTTTAAAGGAGAATCCATTCCTTGCCTTTTATAGGTTGTATGAGCCATCTCAATTCCTTGATTTAGGCACCCTTTCTCCATATTCAAAGCCAGCCAGGTAGCATATTTAAGTCTCTCTCTCTTTCTGACTCTGATTCTCCTACCTCTTTCTTATAAGGACCTTTGGGATGGGTCTACAGAACAATCCAGGATAATCTCACTATATCAAGGTCCTTAAAGTAGTTATATTTGCAACAATTCTTTGCTATACAAGGTAATATATTCACAGGTGTGGGAGATTATAATATTGACATTGTGAGGAGCTATTATTCCCTTCTGCACTACCCACTTATATAGCCATTTTCTTCAAGAGGCTAAGTCAGGAGTTACCAAGAGTACCAATACTCACAAATTCCTTTTCTTGATATCATAGAAAAGATGTTCTTTCTTTAGTTCCATCTAAGGGAAGGACTCAATTTACTAAAACTTGGGCCACTTGCTCCTCAAATAAGGGGCTGCTGTTTTCAGAATAAAGAAGACATGCACCACATAAACAGGTGTCATTCTCTAAATCACCATGAGTGGAACATCATACTAGATCTTAGTGGGAATAAATCAATCAAAAGGTATAAGTATTGCCCTCCACATAAGGGGCAACACAGTTTGTAAGGGAAACCTTCTAGATATTGACTTTAATGATGCTATAATACAAGCACAACATTATAGAAATGCATCTTTCAATTACAATTGAGCCAACCACATGATTTATGTAAATACAGTCTATCTCATTAAATGCATCAATGTTGTGTTATAGATATTCTGTTATTCATTTGGCAGAGGAGGCATTTAAGATACAGAGATGTCAAGTAACAATACTGATTTGCCAAATCTAATAAATTGTGAAACTATGATTTTAACTCAACTATGTAGTTTTCCAAAACGTCAAGTAACCTTATTGTGCCACACATTCTAACATACTATTGAGAGATGATATCTATTGGGTGATAACCATTGTAATTCGTATTTTCTCTAAAAATATATATTGTGTCAGGAATCATGGAACCTGGGCTATATTCTCAACTTTTGAGTGCCTCCACTTTTTCCCCCTATTTTTGAAATAGAGAGTAAACGAATGGTTCTCTAGACTTATTTTGCAGATCTAATGAGATAAGTGAACCTTTGTGAAACACAAAGTATATATATCTTTTTTTTTTTTTTCCTTTACCATCAAGAATACCACTGAGACCACAGACTGAAGACCAACCACACCAAAGGCCAATTTTAGGTCCTAAGCATGCTGTAAAATAAAGTCTATCTCTACATGAATTATTATGAAGTAGTCTTTATCACACACCTGAAGCAGTATCATATTTTTAAAAATGTTATGCCAACTTGTGATTGATCATATGAGTGCACAAGCCAGCTTATTCACTGGGTATTTTGGTCCACAAAATAGCCTTTCCAATCTTTGGAGCAGAACATTTGCCTGGAGCTGTCTTTAATAATAAATTAAGCATTAAATGTATGAGCATAGCACAAGCACATTAGTATTTTTTAACTGCCCTGAGTTCCATATTCTTATGTACCTGCACTCTTTTCCTTGTCAAAGAAATATAATTTATTTAAATGCAGAATTTCTTATTCTCTTTGTTGTGTGTGCACTTCCACATGGAATATGTTTTGTTACCTTATTTTTAATTGGTAGTATCTCAATAGCTAATACTTTTATACTCTCTTCATCCTCAACTTGTAGGAGCTTCTTAAACTTTTATAAATAGAAAAAAAAATATGTATATCTGGAAGTTAAGTCTGAGGCAGTCATAGCCCTGTGGATAGTGGCATAGATAAAAGTGGATGGCATGAGAAGTAACTTAAGTAGCATTGTGAACTGGTTCAAATTTAATAGGGGACAATTTCCAGAAGGATCTTTTCTTTTTTCCTTCAAGTCATGCTCAATACACTAGATGTTGTTCACTAAAATCTCAATTAGATGCAAAGACTGAGTACTGCGGGGCTCTCCAGATCAATTATGTGTAGATCAATCACTGAGCAACCATCAATAAAGTAATCAAAGCTGAAATATATTCCACTTACAGCTTTTTGTTTCCCACACTCTAAGAAGTAATTGTAGTTGTTATTCCCTTCAGCTCTGCCACTTGGAAGACTGTCAGAGGAACAGAGCTTTGGGAGGAAATGTCCTCCTCATTGGATGATTTGGGGGGTGGGTGCTTGAGACTTAGAGGAACAAGATTTAGGAAATATGATCAATTTTGTACTTGATATACACTAATATTCAAAAGTGTTACTGTTAACCTCTCTGAAGAAGGCCACAAAATTTGCAGCTAGTCACTCAAATTCAAAAGGTTTCATGACATGAGATTACTATCCCTAAAATTCTTCACCTTAATTTAAACCAAGGTATAGAATTATTTAGTATTAATATTTAAAATGACTATAATGATGTAGTGTACAGACCCTGACAAGACTCCCACAGTGACTCTTCACTTCTTGGTATCCAGAAACTTGTTTAATCTCTTTAATCGGGGACATGACCAGTGAGTTGCTTCTAACCAACAGAATATGACAAAGGTGATGGAATGTCACCCCCATGATTATTTTGTATTCTATAAGACTCTCTTAGCATACATACTCTCTTTTGCTGATCTCAAGAGAGCAAGCATCCATGTTGTGAATTTCCTATAGAGAGGCAGAGAGGACCCCATGGCAAGGAACACAGTCAGTGTAGAAGAGCTGGCAGTTAGCAAAAATGAGGAGACCCCAGTCCCATAATTGCAAGAGGATAAACTTTGCTAACAACTTGAGGGAATTGGGAAGCAGGCCTTCCCAATTTGAGCATCTAGGTGAGTATATAGCCCAGTTAACACCTTGATGGCAGCTTTGTGAGGCCCTGAGTACAAGATTTTCAGGTAAATTGTGCCTCAACTCCTGACCTATGGAAAAATGTGAAAAATAACTGTGTGTTGGTTTAAATCTCTAAGCTTGTGGCAATTTTTTTTACATGGCCTGAAAATGTATATGATTTAAAGGAATAATTTCCACATATATGGTTGATAGCAAATATTTCTTATCAAATAATGTGTCAACATTACAAGCAAGTATTTATAAATGGTAAATTTGCTTTATGAAAGTTCCTTTTGAAATGAGTTACTTTTTTAACTGAGAGGGCAGGCATTGCACAGTGCTTAAGAACATGAGCTCTGCCTTCCTGGGATCAAATCCCACCTCGTGGACACCTGGGTGGCTCAGTCAGCTAAGCATCAACCTTCATCTCAGGTCATGATCCGGGGCTCCCAGGTCATGATCCCAGAGTCCCAGAATTAAATCCTGCATGGAGCTCCTTGCCCAGTGGGGACCTTGCTTCTCCCTCTCCCTCTGCCCCTCCCCCCACCACTCTCATGCTCTCTCTCACAAAAACAAATAAATAAAATCTTAAAAAAAATTCCCACCTCTTGTACTTTCTAGCTGTGTTATTGTGAGCAATCCATGCAAACTCTCTGAGCCTCAGTTGTCTCATCTGAAAACTGGATAATAATTGTATATATGTCACAGGCTCACTATGAACATAGAATGAGCAAAAATCATGTCCTTTGTATTTGTTAAAGTACTCAAATAAAGATTTTGGTGTTTCCAGTACAATTTTCCTATAAAGTGTGTTATTTCTGCCAAAATAATTGATATTCTAAAGGGAAATAAATAGCCGTACCCATTATACCTAGAATTAATGTCAGGAATAGCAAAAGCTGTGGAATAATGAAAATTTGTAGATGTCCACCATTGAAAGAAAGCAAATTCAGTGAAAAAGGAAAAAGAGCGTTGAAACTTATCAGATTCATGACAGATAATTTGCCTCAGACTGCAGAAGTCAGAGAAAGAGATATCATACATAACGTCACTTTTAGAGAAAATTCGTTACCTGTAGGTAAAAGTTTTGGTCAAAAAAAAAAAAAAAAAAGCTGTAAAAGAGGGAAACTTTACATAATAAGGATATGCAAACAGGACAAGGATTAGGAAAGGAGTAATTATGCCAATAGTAAACTTTAAAGGGGGTTCTTTAAAGCTAAAGTAAAAAAAATGCACTAAGGGAAGAATGACAAAGAGTAGCTCATCTAGGCATGTATGTCCCATAAGTAGGACAAGAGACCATCCTCACCTGTTCCTAGCTGGAGAATTACTATCTATTTCTTTATGATGTCATATCAATGGTACAAACTAAATTTACTGACATTTTGCATTTCTAGTTTTTACATACACTTTGAATAAATAGTCTGTAAATACATCTGTCCCATATATAATCTGATTCTGGCAAATATATTTTATCGGATTCTCAGTCAACTAAGGCAATTTATCCCTGAAATCATGTTGTTCAATGGATTAGTCTATGGTTAATTTTCCTTAGATTTCTCTTTCAGGCATGAACATTTTACTCAAGGTCCTTGCACCCAAAATGAGGCTATGAATTTGGCAGTGTCCTTGATTTAAGTAGATATTATGATTAGTCACTTTTTCAATGACTACATTTGATTTAATTACCTGTTAAATGATTATATTCAGTAGACAAAATGATCAAAAAATCAGGATCCTCTGAGTCAAATTTTCTTTTTCTTTTGAGTGAGGAGATAGCCCTAATGTTTTACTATAACGACTAAACAGTTATAAAAAAATCAACTTCAGAAGTATACATGCTTCTGGTGAAAAATAAGGCAAACTTCAATCCATTTGACATTATTACCAAGGTACAAAGATGATGAGCAGGAAGGGGGTATTCACCCTAATTTTAAAGAAGCTTCAGATTTTGAAATTTTTAAACTTACTTTATACTGTTATAATAAATCATAAAAATATAACTAACAAATCTCAGTAGGATGACCTTTTTTAAGGATTTGCAAATATCACTCTATTTTTCTCTGTCACTCCTCTCTAATTTGGAAAGATAAATAGAGTATAAATATTGTTCAGATGTTGAATCAACTAGTCATTAGTATTTACAGTCCCAGTGGTTTTTCCCCTTGAATAACCAATGATTTCCAATAATTTTATATACTACTAGTTAAATCCTTCCAAATGTAATAACATTACATATATATTTTTTAATTTTTTATTGTCATGTTAATTACCATACATTACATCATTAGTTTTTGATGTAGTGTTCCATGATTCATTGTTTGTGTATAACACCCAGTGCTCCATGCAGAATGTGCCCTCTTTATTTTTTTATTTTTTTATTTTTTTAAAGATTTTATTTATTTATTTGACAGAGAGAGACACAGCGAGAGCAGGAACACAAGCAGGGGGAGTGGGAGAGGGAGAAGCAGGCTTCCCGCCAAGCAGGGAGCCCGATGTGGGACTTGATCCCAGGACCCTGAGATCATGACCTGAGCCGAAGGCAGACGCTTAACGACTGAGCCACCCAGGCGCCCCAGAATGTGCCCTCTTTAATACTCATCACCAGGCTAACCCATCCTCCCACCCCCCCTCCCCCCTAGAACCCTCAGTTTGTTTTTCAGAGTCCATCGTCTCTCATGGTTCGTCTCCCCCTCCGATTTCCCCCCCTTCATTCTTCCCCTTCTGCTATTTTCTTCTTCTTCTTCTTTTTTTTTTTAACATATAATGTATTATTTGTTTCAGAGGTACAGATCTGCCATTTGCAATGACGTGGATGGAACTGGAGGGTGTTATGTTGGGAAAATAAGTCAATCAGAGAAAGACATGTATCATATTACATTTATTTTTTTAATCGTATAATAAGCTTTCATTTTAAATGTTAAATCTGCCTATATATAAAACAAGGCATATGTAATTGGCTTAATTATCTATGTAGGACCTCAGAAACAATTTTCTGAAATACAGAGTAATGGGCACAATGTGTGTACAAGCATGTGTACATATTTTTAAAAGGTGCTGTTCATATTTCTCTTTTCTGTGTTTATATTTATCCTGCCCTAAACTTTTATCTCAATGTATGTTATTATTCCAATGTGAAATATAGGCAATTCTACTTTTTGAACTATATGGATATTAGAATTCTAATATTTCATGAGACAATATTTTTTTAAAAATTATGGCAAATTTTAATGGATTATATCAACTCTAGTCTACTCAACTTAATGATTTTGCCATATTGTAATATACACCATGAAGATGCAATAAAGTATTTTCCAGATAAGCATTTACAATGACATTATAGAGATAGATAGATAGAGAGATAGATAGATAGATAGATAGATAGATAGATGATAGATACATACAGACTGGCAGATAGATGTCTAGTGGTAGTAAACTATTCTTGTATTCTGTAAATAGTCACAGAATTAAAGAAACCAAATCCAAAAATAACTCCAAAGGGAAGAGACTGAATATTTTGAAAGAAAAATTAGATTTCCCAGTAGGACAAATGCATAACTTGTAAAGGGAGTGATTAGAATCAACATTTATTGAGCATCCATTATATGTCAGTATTTCCTTCAGGAAATTATATATATATTGAAGATTTTGCTACTTGTATATTTAGGTGCATAACTTCTTACTTGTTTTTTTTTTTTTTTTTTTAAAGTTTTTTATTTATTTAACAGAGAGAGAGAGAGAGAGAGAGCACAAGCAGGCAGAGCGGCAGACAGAGGGAGAGGGAGAAGCAGGCTCTCCACCGAGCAGGGAGCCCAATGCGGGACTTGATCCCAGACCCTGGGATCATGACCTGAGCCGAAGGCAGCCACTTAACCGACTAAGCCACCCAGGCGCCCCTCTTACTTGTTTTTTTAATAGTCTTATTAATTTACAGACATATTCAATAATAGGCAGATTAAAAATGCTAAATGTAATTCATTCATTAATTTATTTATTCCCCAAATCCTACTAAGTGCTGACATTGTGTTATTCAGTGAGTGAACAAGAGAAATATTTCCTGTTCCATGGAGCTTAAAATCTAATAGGGAATATTCTTGTGAATTTCTAAACATGTATTCCTTTATTTATTCATTTAACAAATGTTTGTTAATAACTGAAGGAGAGGTACTTTTAATCCTGTTATATCTTAAATTGCTTTAAAATATTTCAATATGGACACTCATTACAAAACTTCACATTTGAAATAGGAACTGTGTGCATTTGTGTTTTTATATATATATATATATATATATATATATATATATATGGTTATATATGGTTTTATATATATATATGGTTATATATGTGGTTATGTATGGTTTTATATATATATGTATATATATATATAAAATGGTTATATATATGTTTTTATGTTGTTAAATCTTTTTCATTATTCTTGAAGATATTTATTTTCTGGAGTGTATTTATGGCATTTTATGCACAATTAAAGGGTACTTCAACAACAGGAATGGGAACAGTAACTCCAGAAGATAGTATAAGGCTGTTGCTCATCTGTTTCTATGAACAGAAGGTAGAAGGCAGTGTGCAATCTATATGTTTTGCTGCATTTACCATGAAAATTTGATTGTCAGGGTGCCTCGTTGGCTTGGTTGGTAGAGTATGGGACTCTTGATCTCGGGGTTTTAAGTTCGAACCCCACGTTGTGTGCAGAGATTACTTAAAAAACAAAATCTTAAAAAAAAGGCCCCCCATTCATTTCCTGAGAACTGCAGAGAGCAGCTGAGAGGCTCTGCTTGTGCGAGTGTGCATGTGAGTGTGAGCAGGTGACGTCGTGTGGTGCTAGAGTGTGTGCACGCGCGTGTGTATGTGTGAGAGAGAGAAAGGGAGAGAGGGGGGACTCTGTGTGAGGGAAAGAAAACAATTTCTCCTGCTCTGCAGCTTCTGTTCACGCATTGTGCTTCATCTGGGGGTTCCTGGCCCCAATCCTTTCCCCTTAGAAATACACAAGCTGGAAGGAGGAGCAAGAAGGCAGAGGAGTAGGAGATCTAAATTTTGTCTGGTCCCAGGAATTCAGCTAGATAGGTATCAAACCATTCAGAACACCTACAAACTCAATAGGAGATCAAAGAAAAGGAGAGCAGCAACTCCCTGAACAGAAAAGCTACCACTTTCTGGAAGGTAGGACGTGCGGAGAAGTGAATCCAAGGTAATATTCGGGAAGATAGACTGTGGGGGAGGGAGCCTCCATCAGCCACTACCAGCAAGTGATAGAGCAGAGGAACACAAAATCGGAACTTTTAGAAGTCTGCTCCACTGAGGGACGTCGCTCCAGTGGCTAAGTGGGGGGTGGAACCCTCGCTGGGACAGTGCGGTCGCAGGACCTTTGGGGTCGCAGAAAAACCGGGGGTGCCTGAGTGCGGCAGAGCTCCCAAGTATCAGAGCGGGGAAGCCATCTGCAGAGATGGAGCCAAGGAGTGGGCTCCCAGCTCTGGGCTGCCATAAACCATGATCTGCGGCACAGTCGGGCCACTGCTCTTCCAGCAGGGACCCAACAAGCGGCAGATCGGGGGAGACTCACCTTCCTGCCCCCAGGGGGAGTGGCGTGGAAGCACACCGCAGGGATCTGCTGGGTTTGGAGACTCCACACGGGGTCGTGTGTCAGAGATAGAAACACTCAGTCACAGGCCCGGTGAGCATGGAGTGCAGCCGGAGACCGGGGAGACAGGAGTGATTGACTGCTTTTCTCTGGGGGCTCACTGAGGAGTGGGGCCCCGAGTTCTCGGCTCCTCCGGGGCAGAGACTGGGAGGCCGCCATTTTCACTCTCGTCCTCCAATGTTGTACCGAAAGCTTGCAGGGAACAAAAGCTCCCGAGGGCAAACCCGAGCAGATTACTTAGCCCAGCCCCCGGCAAGGGTGGGGCAATTCTGCCTCTGGCAAAGACATTTGCGAATCACTGCAACAGGCCCCTCCCCTAGAAGATCAGCAAGCACAGCCAGCCAAGGCCAAGTTTACCCATCAATGAGAATGACAGAACTCCAGCGCTAGGGGAATACAGCACATAGAATTCATGGCTTTTTTCCCATGATGCTTTAGTCTTTCAAAGTTAATTTTTAAAAATTTTTTTTCTATTTTTTAAAATTTTTCTTTTTCCTTTTTTCAACCAACATCTTACCTATCCCTTTTTTTATTTTATTATTATTATTATTTTTTAAAGATTTTTATTTATTTGACAGAGAGAGAGACACAGCAAGAGAGGGAACACAAGCAGGAGGAATGGGAGAGGGAGAAGCAGGCTTCCCGTGGAGCAGGGAGCCCGATGTGGGGCTCAATCCCAGGACCCTGGGATCATGACCTGAGCCAAAGGCAGATGCTTAACGACTGAGCCACCCAGGCACCCCTCTAACCCTTTTTTTAAAAATCTTTTTTAATTTTCATTTTTAGAGTCATATTCTATCCTTTCATTGTAGTTAACATTATTTTGTATATATATGTTTTTCTTTCTTTAAAATTTTGGGATACAGTTTCTTCTAACAGACCAAAATATAACCTAAATCTCTAGTGTATGGCTTTGTTCTAGTCCATTGCCTGATTACATTCTCTCCCTTCCTTTTTTTTTTTTTAATTTTCTTCTTTCTTTTTTCAACCAATTTCTTATCAATTCCTTTTATAATTTTCATCTTTATAGTCCCATTCCATCCCTTCATCATATTTACCCTTATTTCTGTACATATGTAAGGTTTTCTTTCTTTAAAATTTTGGGAGGCAATTAATTCTAACAGACAAAATACACCAAAAATCTATTTTGTGGCTCTGATCTATTCACCAGCCTGATCATATTCTTTTTTTTTTTTTTTCCCTTTTTCCCCCCCCCCCCCCCCCGGTTTCAGGTCTCCTCTGATTTGTTTAGTTTATATTTTTCTGGGGTCATTGTTACCCTTTTAGCATTTTGTTCTCTCATTCATTTATTCTTATCTAGACAAAAGGACAAGACGGAAAAACTCACCTCAAAAAAAAAAGAACAAGAGGCAGTACCGGCTGCCAGGGACCTAATCAATACAGACATTAGTAAGATGTCAGAACTAGAGTTCAGAATGATGATTATAAAGATACTAGCTGGGCTTGAAAAAAGTATAGAAGATACTAGAGAATCCCTTTCTGGAGAAATAAAAGAACTAAAATCTAACCAAGTCAAATCAAAAAGGCTATTAATGAGGTCCAATCAAAAATGGAGGCTCTAACCACTAGGATAAATGAGGCAGAAGAGAATAATTAGTGATATAGAAGACCAAATGATGGAGAATAAAGAAGCTGAGAAAAAGAGAGATAAACAACTACTGGATAACAAGGGCAGAATTTGAGAGATAAGTGATACCATAAGATGAAACAATATTAGAATAATTGGGATCCCAGAAGAAGAAGAATGAGAGAGAGGGCCAGAAGGTATATTGGAGCAAATTATAGCAGAGAACTTCCCTAATTTGGGGAAGGAAACAGGTATCAAAATCAAGGAGGAACAGAGAATCCCCCTCAAAATCAATAAAAATAGGTCAACACCCAACATTTAATAGTAAAACTTACAAGTCTCTGAGACAAAGAGAAAATCCTGAAAGCAGCTTGGGACAAGAGGTCTGTAACCTGCAATGGTAGAAACATCAGATTGGCAACAGATGTAAACACAGAGATCTGGAAGGCCAGAAAGGACTGGCATGATATATTCAGAGCACTAAATGAGAAAAATATGCAGCTAAGAATACTATATCCAGCTAGACTGTCATTGAAAATAGAAGGAGAGATAAAAAGCTTCCAGGACAAACAAAAACTAAAAGAATTTGCGAACACCAAACTAGCCCTACAAGAAATATTGAAAGGGGTCCTCTAATCAAAGAAAGAGCAGAAAGTAACATAGACCAGAAAGGAACAGGGACAATATAGACTAACAGTCACCTTACAGGCAATACAATTCCACCAAATTCATATCTTTCAATAATTACCCTGAATGTAAATGGGCTAAATGCCCCAATCAAAAGACACAGGGCATAAGATTGGATAAAAAAACAAGACCCATCTATATGCTTCCTGCAAGAGACACATTTTAGACACAAAGACACCTCCAGATTTAAAGTGAGGGGGTGGAAAACAATTTACTATGCTAATGGACATCAAAAGAAAGCTGGAGTGCCAATCCTTATATCAGAGAAATTAGATTTTAAACCAAAGACTATAATAAAAGATGAGGAAAGACACAATATCCTACTTAAAGATTCTATCCAACAAGAAGATTTAATAATTGTAAATATCTATGCCCCTAACAGGGGAGCAGCCAATTATATAATCCAATTAATAACAAAATCAAAGAAACACATCGACAACAATACAATAATAGTAGGGGAATTTAACACAACCCTCACTGAAATGGGCAGATCATCTAAGCAAAAGATCAACAAGGAAATAAAGGCTTGAAATGACACACTAGATCAAATGGACTTCACAGATATATTCAGAACATTCCATCCAAAAGCAACAGAATACACATTCTTCTCTAGTGCCCATGGAACATTCTCCAGAATAGGTCACATCCTAGGTCACAAATCAGGTCTAACCGGTACCAAAAGATTGGGATCATTCCCTGCATATTTTTGGACCACAATGCTTTGAAACTAGAAGTCAATCACAAGAGGAAAGGCAGAAAGAATTCAAAAAAATGGAGGCTAAAGACCATCCTACTAAGGAATGAATGAGTCAACCAGGAAATTAAAGAAGAATTTAAAAAATTCATGGAAACAAATGAAAATGAAAACACAACTGTTCAAAATCTTGGGATGCAGCAAAGGCGGTCCTAAGAGGAAAGTATATAGCAATACAAGCCTTTCTCAAGAAACAAGAAAGGTCTCAAGTACACAACCTAACCCTATACCTAAAGGAACTGGAGAAAAAACAGCAAATAAAGCCTAAACCCAGCAGGAGAAGAGAAATAATAAAGATCAGATCAGAAATCAATGAAATAAAAACCAAAAGAACAGTAGAACAGACCAACAAAATGAGGAGCTGGTTTTTTGAAAGAATTAATAAGATTGATAAACCCCTGGCCAGACTTATCAAAAAGAGAAGAGAAATGACCCAAATAAATAAAATCATGAATGGAAGAGGAGAGATCACAACCAACACCAAAGAAATACAAAAAATTGTAAGAACATATTATGAGCAACTATATGCCAGCAAATTAGATAACCTGGAAGAAATGAATGCATTCCTAGAGAAGTATAAACTACCAAAACTGAACCAGGAAGAAATCGAAAACCTGAACAGACCCATAACCAGTAAGGAAATGAAGCAGTATTTACAAATCTCCCAACAATCAAGAGCCCAGGGCCTGATGTCTTCCCAGGGGAATTCTACCAAACAAACAGAAATGGAAGGAAAACTTCCAAACTTATTTTATGAGGCCAGCATTACCTTGATCCCCAAACCAGACAAAGACCCCATCAAAAAGGAAAATTACAGACCAATATCCTTGATGAACATGGAATCAAAAACTCTCACCAAAATACTAGCCAATAGGATCTTACAGTACATTAAAAGGATTATTCACCACGACCAAGTGGGATTTATTCCTGGGCTGCAAGGGTGGTTCAACATCACAAATCAATCAATGTGATAAAATACGTTAATAAAAGAAAGAACAAGAACCATATGATCCTCTTAATAGATGCAGAAAAAGCATTTGACCAAGTACAGCATCCTTTCTTGATTAAAACTCTTCAGAGTGTAGGGATAGAGGGTACATACCTCAATATCATAAAAGCCATCTATGAAAAACCCACAGTGAATATCATTCTCAATGGGGAAAAACTGAGAGCTTTTCTCCCCCTAAGGTCAGGAACATGGCCCGGATGTCCATTATTACCACTGCTATTCAACATAGTAGTGGAAGTCCTAGCCTCACCAATCAGACAACAATAACAAAAAAAATTAAAGGCATCTGAATTGGCAAAGAAGAAGTCAAACTCTCAGTTTTTGCAGATGGTATGATACTTTATGTGGAAAACCCAAAAGACTCCACCCCAAAACTGCTAGAACTCATACAGGAATTCAGTAAAGTGGCAGAATATAAAATCAATCCACATAAATCAGTGGCATTTCTATACACCAACAACAAGAGAGAAGAAAGAGAAATTAAGGAGTCAATCCCATTTACAATTGCACCCCAAACCATAAGATACCTAGCAATAAATCTAACCAAAGGGGCAAAGAATCTGTACTCAGAAAACTATAGAATAGTCATAAAAGAAACTGAGGAAGACACAAAGAAATGGAAAGACGTTCCATGCTCATGGACTGGAAGAATAAATATTGTGAAATTGTCTATGCTACCTAGAGCAATCTACACATTTAATGCAATCTCTATCAAAAATACCACCAAGTTTTTTCAAGGAAATGGAGCAAATAATCCTAAAATTTGTATGGAACCAGAAAAGACCCCGAATAGCCAGAGGAATGTTGAAAAAGAAAAGCAAAGCCAGTGGCATCACAATTCTGACTTCAAGCTCTATTACAAAGGTGTAATCACCAAGACAGTATGGTCCTGGCACAAAAACAGACACTTAAGAAGAAGATAGCAAGAGGGGAAGAATGAAGGGGGGGAAATCAGAGGGGGAGATGAACCATGAGAGATGATGGACTCTGAAAAACAAACTGAGGGTTCTAGAGGGGAGGGGGGTGGGAGGATGGGTTAGCCTGGTGATGGGTATTAAAGAGGGCACATTCTGTATGGAGCACTGGGTGTTATGCACAAACAATGAATCATGGAACACTACATCAAAAACTAATGATGTAATGTATGGTGATTAACATAACAATAAAAAATAAAAAAAAAAACAGACACATAGACCAATGGAAGAGAATAGAGAGCCCAGAAATGGACCCTCAACTCTATGGTCAATTAATCTTTGACAAAGCAGGAAAGGATGTGCAATGGAAAAAAGACAGTCTTTTCAACAAGTAGTGTTGGGAAAATTGGACAGCCACATGCAGAAGAATAAAACTGGACCACCTCCTTACACCACACACAAAAACAGACACAAAATGGATGAAAGACCTCAGTGTGAGACAGGAATCTATCAAAATCCTTGTGGAGAACACAGGCAGCAACCTCTTTGACCTCTGCCACAGCAACTTCTTCCTAGACACATTGCCAAAGGTAAGGGAAGCAAGGACAAAAATGAACTATTGGGACTTCATCAAGATAAAACGCTTTTGCACAGCAAAGGAAACAGTCAACCAAACCAAAAGACAACCAACAGAATGGGAGAAGATATTTGCAAATGACCTATCCGATAAAGGGCTAGTATCCAAAATCTATAAATAACTTATCATACTCAACACCCAAAGAACAAATAATCCAATCAAGAAATGGGCAGAAGACATGAAGAGACATTTCTGCAAGGAAGACATCCAAATGGCCAACAGACACATGAAAAATTGTTCAACATCACTCGGCATCCAGGAAATAAAAATCAAAACGTCAATGAGATACCACCTCACACCAGTCAGAATGGCTAAAATTAACAAGTCAGGAAATGACAGATGTTGGCGAGGATGTGGAGAAAGGGGAACCCTCCTACACTGCTGTTGTTGGAAATGTAAGCTGGTGCAGCCACTCTGGAAAACAGTATGGAGGTTCCTCAAAAAGTTGAAAATAGAGCTACCCTACAACCCAGTAATTGCACTACTGGGTATTTACCCCAAAGATACAAATGTGATCTAAAGGGGCACGTGCACCCCAGTGTTTATAGCAGCAATGTCCATAATTGCCAAACTGTAGATGTCCATCAACAGATGAATGGATAAAGAAGAGGTGGTATATATAGAGAGAGTGGAATATTATGCAGCCATCAAAAATGCGAAACCTTGCCATTTACAATGACATGGGTAGAACTCGAGGGTATTATGCTAAGCGAAATAAATCAATCAGAGAAAGACAAGTATCATGTGATCTCACTTATATGAGGAATTTGAGAAACAAGACAGAGGATCTTAGGGGAAGGGAGGGAAAAATGAAACAAGATGAAACCAGAGAGGGAGACAAACCATAAGAGACTCTTAATCTCAGGAATCAAACTGAGGGTTGCTGGAGTGGTGGGGTCGGGAGGGATGGGGTGGCTGGGTGATGGACATTCGGTAGAGCATGTGCTATCGTGAGCGCTGTGATTTGTGTAAGACTGATGAATCACAGACCTGTACCTCTGAAACAAATAATACATTATATTTAAAAAAAAAAAAAAAAAAGCAAAGATAGTAGGAAGGGAAAAATGAAGGGGGGGAATTGGAGAGGGAGACAAACCATGAGAGACTATGGACTCTGAGAAACAAACTGAAGGTTTTAGAGGGGAATGGGGTCAGGGGATGGTTTAGCCTGGTGATGGGTATTAAGGAGGGCACGTATTGCATGGAGCACTGGGTGTTATATGCCAACAATGAATCATGAAACACTACATGAAAAACTAATGATGTAATGTATGGTGACTAATATAATAAAATAAAATTTAAAAAAATGTTTCAAAAAAGATTCTGACTCTCACTTCACTGGGAAAAGTACTATAGAAAATACATATTCTAAAAAAAAAAAAATGGGGTGCCTAGGTGGCTCAGTCATTAAGTGTCTGCCTTTGGCTCAGGTTATGATCCCAGGGTCCTGGGATCGAGCCCCACATCGGGCTTCCTGCTCATGGGAAGCCTGCTACTCCCTCTCCCATTCCCCCTGTTCTGTTCCCTCTCTTGCTGTGTATCTGTCTGTCAAATAAATAAATAAAATATATATATAAAAAAAGAAAATACATATTAGGTTTGCCTGGGTGACTCAGTCAGTTAAGCGGCTGCCTTGGTTCAGGTCATGATCTTGGGGTCCTGAGATGGAGTCCCATGTAGGCCTCTCTGGTCTTTGGGAAGTCTGCTTCTCCTTCTGCCTCTGCCCCTCCACTCCACACGTTCTCTGTCTCTCTGTCTCTCTCAAATAAATAAATAAAATCTTAAAAAAATACGTATTGAATTATGCATATTAAGTTTGAAACGACAATAGGTGATTCACTGAAAGTATGGCATTAACATAAAGCCCAGGCCATGCATTGATGGCTCTTATGCCACATCAAGAGTAATAACAGATCAGCTTTATGTTGATGTTAGTAAATAATGCTCTAAATATATGTTACTAAAAATTATATATATTTAGTTTCCTGAATTTTTAAAAAGGAATTAATTTTGCTTCAAGAAGTTTGTCATCTTTACGGAAGGCAGTTCTTTGTCCACTGATCTGTTCATTTATTCCTTTATGCCAAGAGAATTTTTGAGTGTATTAAATATGTCTCAATATGGTCAATTATTTTTCAGCTAAATAGATACATTTTTAACATATAAAGGATTGATTCTTAGAAAACTGATGGAATGCATGACTAACCACATAATGAGGTCATTGAAAATACATTATATATTGTGTTGATACTATTTATTGATTAAATATTTTCTTGATAAATTATCATTAGTTGAAATTGCTTTATTGCTATATATAACAGTAGTTCTTACTTTTTTTTCTTGCCACCTCATTTGACTTGGTTTCAAATGTTTAACTCTTGTATATAAGGTCATATAAGTGTTTGTATAGCCAGTTATTGTCTACTTATTTTTATTTTTTTTGAAGATTTATAGTTGACATACTGTTTTATATTCGTTTCAGGTGTATGGCATAATGAATCAACAATTCTATACATTACACAATTCTCACCCTAAGTGTAGTAACCATCTGTCACCACACAATGTAATCACAATATTATTGACTGTATTCCCTATTCTCTACTTTTCATCCCCGTGACATTTATGTTATAACTGGAAGTTTGTACCTCTTAATTCCCTTCATCTATTTAATCTATTCTCCCAACCACCTTCCCTCTGGCAACCACCAATTTGTTCTCTGTATTTATGAGTCTGTTTCTGTTTTTTGTTTGTTTGTTCATTTGTTTTGTTTTTTAGATTTCACATACTACTAATGAAATTATATGGTATTTGTCTTTCTCTGACAGTTCACATAACATGATACCTTCTGGGTCCAACCATGTCACAATGGCAAGATCCTGTTCTTTTTAACGGTACAATGGGAAACCGTGTGGAGCTTCCTTAAAAAAGTGAAAATACTATACAGTGGCTAAATGAACACAACAAAAAAAATCTTTATGTACAAGAGACATTAGAAGGAAATTAAAAAAAGGAAAAATAGAAATTTCATATGATCAAAGAAAAAGAAAACATTAATTTGAAAAGATACATGTACCCCTATGTTTAATCAGTTATTTTTTCAGTACACATGTAAATTAAAAATGTAAGTTAATATGTGTGTATGTATATATAATTGTTCCTTTATTCACATTTGAATGTAAATACATGTATATTTGTATGTGTGTGTGACATTGTAGAAATAACACAGATTCACAATTATAAAACCAAAGTTTTATTTGAAATAATGATGGTTTTATTTGCATTGAATACAAGGTGTCTGCAACAATTGCTAACAAGAGCAAATCTATAGAAGATGTGGGAATATCAATAAGCTTTTTAGTCACAAGTAATGAAGATGTATATCCAAGGTCCATTGAGTTTCTGAAAATTATTTTTCAGCTCTCAGAGTGATTATAGCTACAGTAAAATCAGTTTTGGTTGATTAGATAGAAATGACAATATCAAATGAAAGAACATAGTAAATTATAAGATTCCTTCAATATATACTGTATTTTGCAATGATAAAAATAAACTGTTTTTTCAAAGATATATATAATGATATCTATCTCTGTATCTATGTGTCTATCACCTAGCTCTATTGTATTTATTGTATTTTTTCTTGCAATTTTTTCCTCTCCTAAACTGCCATATAGTTGAGTTGTCAGTATGATATCCTCAGACAAAGTAAAGTAGAACCTTAAGAAAATACTTAGAAAAATCAAGCAATAACATGAAAAGTTCTTAGCTAATTAAGGAAGAGAGAGACATAGGAAAATTGATGTGTTCAGAATCACTGACTTCCCAGTTTGATTTCTTTTTTTCATGACTCAATAATTAACAGCCATAGGCAAGGAAGTTTATGTACAAAGATAGGCTGAGAAAGCTGATATTTTATTCCTGCAATTACAGTGGTATTTCCAATTTTAAACTATCTGGTTAAAAGATATGTAACAGCAACCATTTTAGTTATTAATCCCCTGTTTTTCTTACTTCTGATTTTATTGTAATACATTTTTAAGTTGATATTTATACAATTATGAGTGAATACTTTTAAGAAGATTAGCTTTAAATAAACTCTTCTGAGACATACTATTAATTTGAGAATACATTAAAATTAATATTCAAGCATGTAAACCATAGATGGGCATTTTTCCACCCACTTCTATAAAACTGACATTTACAATTCAGAACTTTCTCAAGGAATAATTAGGTTATTTTAGAATTTTACCAGAACTCGGATTCAACTTTTAGGAACATAATTTTGAAATGTCTTGATTTTAGAAATTCATGTTACATTGCCATCAGAAAATCAGTTTAGACTATTTAGAAGCTCTGTTCTCATCTAAATTACCCCCACTTCTCTTATTTTTCTGTTGAAGTATCCCATTAGTGTAAAACTAGACATGAATAGAAGAATTGCTTTCTTTATTCTGTATGTGCTCCCTTTTAGTGGTGATAGGATTTCCTACAAACTGAGTTTTAAATCAGATCACCTTAAGGCAGAATGTTGAATGTATACTGGGTGCTGTCTCTGTTTAGACATTTACTGAATTCGTTACCTAAGGGGATGCAGGAAATGGGCAGTGAAGAGTAGGGCTCATTTAACACTATAGATTTAGAATAGGTCTATTAGAGATGCTACATATAGAGAATATGTAGAGGAATTTTATATTTGTAACATTTTGGGAGAAAAAATAGTCTATACCTAAACTTTCTGTGATGAATTGAAAATAAATGGGGGAAGAGAAGGAGCTAATATTAGATTCTTCCACGAACCCAATAATGGGAAAAAGAAGGTGTTACATTGTGTCCCTTTTCTTTGGTGGGTTTTCATTAGAATTGTGGCTTTTTTTCTTTCAAATATTGATTTATTTAAAGTTCTTTAGCTACATATATGTTACTAAAGGATTACAGAAGTGCCTTTCCCCCCATAGAAGTTCTGTTAACAAAAGTAGCTAAAAATTTTGCTTGTTCTACTGGTGATAATTGTGCCTGAAATTTAGAGAGCATTTAGTATGTTTTATTTGCAATATTCTTGGCCGTGGAAGTTTTCAAATTTTGAAATATTTGAAATGTTTTCTATTTTTATGAACATACGTACTACCTGTGACCTGGAGTAATCTTAAGACACAGATGAATCCATTGGTTGTTTTTCTCAGCATCAGCACTTCATGACATTATGAGCATGTAAAACTTTATCTTCAAGAATTATTGTTACTTTAACATTCTCACATACCCTCTCCCAATGTCAGAACAGTCACTTGTGTGGGAATCATTGTGACTGCTACAACTTCCCAACAGGTCCATCAAGGTGCCCTAAGACTAAAAAGAGGACCTATACTGACATCTGTAAGGTAAGGAGGGTTTCAGTTGCTTATGTCTCATGGATATTTTCATGTTAAAATTCTTCTTCTTTGGTGAATATCAGAGAATTTAGGCCTTGTCCAGGTAATTGACAAGATTCTGATGTATTTTATAAGAAAACTATCAACTCTACATGTAAACCTCTCTGTTGCCCACACATGAGCTAACTCTCCTTAGAGCAAAGTCAAGTCTGATTGAAAGCCGTTGATAACTGAATAAGAATATCATCCTCTTACCTTCAGGATCTCACGTGGGATCTCTGGCACTCCATCCAACAATAATAAATACCTGCGCAGTAAACATCTGTACCACAAATGGCTCTCTTTGTAGATAAATGAATAGTAACTTTCTTTGTTGTTGTTAGCTAGTTATGTTTCTCTGTTTATTTCCCAGTTCTGCTTTAATTTCCAGCAGACCCTTATTAGCAAAATAAGAGTCAGACTGCTGATAACATTTAATACTTAGGTACTTTTTTATTGTTTAAGTTCTGTTTTTATCTTTATTTATCTAAGCTCTCTCAAATCCTTTTGGGTGTAGATATATATATATACACACACACATATGCATGTGTGGTACTCTCTCTGAAACAATCAGTGTGCAGTAATAATACACCCAATGTTGAAGGAGAATAAACCTACTAAGAAGAGCTCTTTTCTCCATATCTTTGAAAATGGATAGATTAATCACTATAAGAATGAAAGTCATAGGGGAGGGAGGAGTAGTTTAGAAACTGAGATGGGAGATGACAGGAAATCATTAGAAAATCAATATGTTTAAGTGATGAAAGATCAAAGCATCATATTTCTAAGAAATATACAAATATCAAATAGAGAAGGTTTATTTTCAAAAAGCAGTGTTATTCTACTCTGGGGGAAAACAAAGGATCAGGGTATAAAACATGGCAATAAGGGACCTAAACTAAAATTTAGTGCTTTGCAGAGAGTGGAAATGGTGCCAAGTTCCAGGAAAGAAGGAAAATTGTGATGGATTACAGCATTCTATTTGAGAATCCTGCTAATAGCTGTTCATTTTAAAATCTGTATCTGTGTTTGTTTGTGCATGTGTGGTGTACGTTTATGCATGTGCTTCTGCAGGAGAAAGAGAGAGATAGAAAGATCTAAATATATGAGTTTATGCAATTCTCCTAATTTTTAAAAATAAAGTTTAATATACATATATTCTAAACCAGTGATTCCAATCCCAGGAACTTATGCAAGAGAAATTAATAAAGATATCCACAAAGTGATACATACAGTAATCTTTATAATAGTTTACTTATAATAACTCTAACCTAGAAATAGCCCAAGTATCCACCAACACAAATATGGATAAGTAAGCTGTGGTATTTATTAGTATAAAAATTAATTTTGTATATTTTAAATTTATGCATTTCACTGTATGTTACCTAAAACACTGTAAACAAATATTAAATTTTAGTTAATAATATGAATGCTGAGTCATTTTGAAGTGAGGCATCCAGTTTTCTGAAACATAATAAGTCATATTAATAGTGGCTACATAGAAGGGTTTGAGTGCAATAAAACAAATATGAATAAATGCTAATAATTATGGAATTTAAGTTGTTGGAATATGTCTATTGACTGTGCAGTTATTTCAAATTTTATCTATGTTTAAAATATTAATGATAAAATGTGGGGGGTAAATTAAAAGAAAATAATAACTCAAAAGAAATAAGATCTTTTATTCTTTTTTAAAAGATTTTATTTATTTACTTGACAGAGACACAGCGAGAGAGGGAACACAAGCAGGGTGAGTGGGAGAGGGAGAAGCAGGCTTCCCGCGGAGCAGGGAGCCTGATGTGGGGCTCGATCCCAGGGCCCTGGGATCATGAGCTGAGCCAAAGGCAGACGCTTAATGACTGAGCCACTCAGCCACGCCTAAGATCTTTTATTCTTATATCTACATCTGTATTTATATATATACACATCCAATACATATCACAAGAAGTAATCTTAGAAATATTTTTTTACCAATTAATAGATAAGAAAAAATATAAAGGCAATGCAACATATTAAATTTTAGAAAAATACATATAAGTATATTTAGGGTTGAAGTGCATTGTATGCAACTTTTTTTGAAATGTTTGAGGTGGTACCTTCCGTGGGCTGGTCATCTCTACTAGTTACCTAAAGTGGACCCTGCTGTGCATGGGTCTCCTTTACTAGTTATCTAAAGTGGGGACTTCTGTGTGCCACTTTAGGGAAGTTCAGAACAAGCCTTCATGCATTCCTGTCAAGGCATACACTGACCTCCATGGGTCCTGGACCTGAGGGAGGCCTGCATTCAAATACCTGTTCATTGACTTCCCAGTCGTATGAGATCTTGCAAGTTACACAAAATTCTGTTAACTCTGGTTTCCCCATGTGTAGAGTTAATATCATAATCCCTGTTCCGGAGGAAAGTATTAAAAGATAACACAGATAAAACACATAAAAGTCTTCATACCGTGCTTGAAAGAGAAAAAAAATCAAAGGGAGAGAGTTGTTAGAAGATACGCTGAAGCCTATTAAACATTTTGTTTATTTGAGCAAGAATGAATTCGAATTGGGGAGCATCCAATCTAGCAGACAGAAAGGAGCTCGGAGGAGCTGTACCAAATGAAAGACTTTGTTTCTCCTCTTTCTCATTCTGAAACCATTTATTTTACTTTCATTACTTGCTTTTCATGCACAGTTATTTCCTTTCACCCTTAGTATTTCTAAGTAGTCTTAATTACAGACATTGGTTAGAATCCTTAACTCTTAGAATCCTAATTCCTTGTGAAAACTAAGAAGGAAGCAACTGTAGACTCGGTTACACTAGTCTTCTGTGGATTGGCAAATTTACAAATATGTTTCATAATTTTTAGAAGCATATACTTCCTCAAAGTCAATTTTCCAAAAGCAAAACATGTTTATGAATAGACCCAAGTATCTTTAGGTCTTCTGCAAAGAACTTACTTACCTACATCTATTTAATTTACTTGTTCTTAATAATAGGACAATTTCATGAGCCATCAAACAGCTAAGCATCATCATAAGGTTTTTTTTCTTGCTGACAAATACTGTAACAGAGATATTTGAATTTTAGTAAACCAAAGTAGAATATAAGTCTTATATTTAATGCTGATAATTCTGAAGACATGCTTGATTTAATTAAGCCAACAAGCTTTAGTTACCTTTATTTACTGAAGATTCTCCTAGATCATGTAAAATTGAAAAACCTTTCTTTTCTATATTTCTGGGAATAGACTTGTTTGTCTTTAAGCTAATTAAATAGAGCTCTTTACTAATTAATTTTGGCAATACCACCCAGAAGTGGAAAAAAAAATCACTCATCTATGATATACCTACATAGATATAACATAAACATATAGACAGATGTAAAGAGATTTTATGGCTTTTGTTTAAAATATTTTAGCCATGAGACATATCTGAAAATGCAAAACTCACTAGTTTATAAAATAGTTAGATCCAAATTATATTTCTGGCAGATGGAGTGAGTTAAGATTACCTGCTCAGATAACTTTTTACTAATAATTGTGAAAGGTACTTTTAAGATTATTCATGGGCCTAGTTTTCAAACTAATCTTTCTTTTCCACCTCCCTCTCCTTCTGATAAGAATTACCTTGCTTCCTAGAGAAGACCAGGGAGAATACTGACATCTCAAAAGGCACAGAGAAAGAATGCAAATTCTACCAAGAAGGACTCCCCTCCCCAACCCCCACCCCAAGTCCAGATCTTTCATAGTATCTGCAAACCTTTTGGACAGGGGAGTTTTTGGGATTGATAAAAAGGTTAAGTAGGCTTTGAACTATTTCTAGACCTGTATTTCTGTTCTTGTAAAAATTCAATTCGTAAGACAAGTAAAGTTATTTTTAATTCCTCAGAGATTTCGGTTTTACAAATCTCTGAAGACTGACCAATGCGTCTAACTACATTAACTTGAATTTATTTTATATTGGGAATAAGATCTTCAACTAAGATAGAAATCAAGAGATTTCTATGTTCTAGAGTTAAAGCTGTGTGTCTTTGGAATATTTTAGTAAATTCTTCCATAAAATCTTTAAAATATTTTTCTTTGCCTTTGCCTCTACTTTCATTTTAGCTTAGGGAGAAGGCCTTATAAAAACTTCCTATAAGGCTCTGAATATCAGCTTCCAATTTGGCTAACTTCTGACCATACTGATATTTATTTATTTATTTTTTAATATCTTGTCAGGTTTCAACTGAGACAAACAGTAGAATATTCCTGGCAATATAGAATAACTCCATGGATGTAAGAAGCATCCCCAAAGAGAGTTCAAAAAGATACTACTTTCCCAAGATCTAGAGCCATTCCCAAAGATAACCAAAAATAAAAATGACTTAGACAAGTCCCCTGCAAGAACAGTCAGTAAGACCCTAGCTACAAATGGAATGCAACCCACATTTCTGTCCAGCCATATCTAGCTGCAAATGGTGTGAAACCCACATTTTTTCTGGCCATATTTGGGGGCTTCCAATCTGAGAGTTGCCAAGCCAAGTTCTCAGGACACAAAATGAGACAAACATGAAGGCAATAGCTGTCCCTGAGAGAAGAAGTCTCAACAACCATTGGGTACGAAAACACAAATTCATGAGACAGTTAAAAGATCTAATTGTTACAGATGTTTTTTGTCTGCCAATCTGAATTTGGGACAGGGACAGGAAAGGAAAGGAAGGGACAATGTAACATTTTACCTTTCTTTCTCAGCCAGGCACCACAAATAGAGATCTAGGGGCACTGATTTTGATAAGAATTCTTACCCACTGCCAGCTTCTGTCACTTTCCTAGGAGTCCATCTGTAGGCTCTGGAGTGAGTGAGGTGAGCTATTGGGTCTCATTCTGGTCACCAGAAATTGTAGAGGTGGAAAAATAATTTTCCCTTTACATTTATGGTGAGGGTTTGGCTGAGATCCCTTTTTCCCTAGGGCATCTCATAAATGAATAAACTTATCTAGGTTAATTCTCCACTGCGGCCACTGTAATTCAAGCTTATCTCTAATAAGGTTAACTTGCTTGTTTAGGCTCAAAACAAAATTTTATTAACCTGATGCCTTGCACTAGATCCAGTCCAGTTTAAGTTGGATCAGTCTGGTTTCCAAGTTGGTCCAAGTCTGACCTAGACCAAGTCTGGTTTTTAAGTAGGACCCAGTCTAACTCCAGTGTTTCCAAATCTCATCTTGAAAAAGAAATGCTCAAATAAAGTCTTAAAGCTCCTAATTCAAAAATTATGGAGCTAGGATCTGAGAGGGTACTTACTTATCACCTCCAGAGGCAGGGGGAAAGCAATGAGCTCAAGGGGGCTGGTTGTTTGTTGCTCCTGGCTGGCGGCTATTAGAGTCTCCTTTGGTCTCCCTTTCTTACACCAGAATTGTTTAAAAATAAACTGAGAGATATTAAAAATTTTAAGAGTTTGAACAAGAATTGATTCAAATTGGGTAGCACCTAATCTAGGAGATAGAAAGGAGCTCCAAAGAGCTGTATGAAATGGAAGACTTTTATGGACAGTAGAGAGCAGAAACAAGGAAGTTATACTAGACAAAAAACAGGTTGGTTATTACAAGGCTACTTTCATTTAGGGGATGGCAGGCATCTATCAGGCAGATTACGTAAGTAGTGCTGATCAGGTGATTCCTGATTGATTTAAGATTCCATTTTTGGGACAGCCGAAACTATAAGTAAGTCTTAATTTGGTGACATAAGGTTTAGGGTAAGTAATTACATTTTGAGCCTGTTGGCTTGTTTTTTGACAGAGTAAACAATCAAAAATCAGTAAGTGAAAAAAATAATATCACAGTTTGACACAGTGCTAAGTGCTATGAAAGCTATAGAAAGGAGTATGGTCTAACCTTCAAAGAGCTTCCATTCTAGTTGAGCCATGAGATTTAAAAAATTTGAAATAAATCTACAAGCCAAAATTGATAATTAAGTATGAATTACAGTGTGTGTGGGGAGTCCTTACATTTAAATATATATGGTTTATAAGACTTTTTATAACTTGGCCTCTATCTGGACCAACATCCTCAGTGCATAGACTCCACTGACTTTTCTCTGTCACTGTCCTTGTGAATTATTCAATGTTACCTCAATGAATGATAGGTATCTTCTTAAGTTCTTTCTTCTAGGAAACTGTTGTTACCTGGTCTTCCTTGAAAATTCTTAACTGTCCTTTGAGTTCAAATTTAAGTGTCACCTTCACTATTAACCTCATTTTAACCTGTTTAAACTTTAGTTCTATTATTTGTTTGGACTACTACATTACACCATTAGACTATTCACTATCACACTAAATTGGAAGAGGACATTCTACAATTGAAATTCTTATGTTTGAATTATTGAATCTAAAAATTACTAGTCAAATGATCATGGGCAAGTTAGTTAAACTGTTTATAGCTTAGTTAATTCATTTATAAAATGAAATAAAAAATTCTACCAAAATCTTAGTGGCAGCATGAGATTATATTAGCTAAGACTAGGGTAGTAAACAAGAACATCTAACATTGTTGAGTGTTTTTTAGATCTGATATTGCTCTGAACTCTTGCATATATTACTTAATGCAAAATCAATATTTGTATTATTGTTTTCTACATATTATAGTCAGGAAATCTGAAGTCCAGAGAATTTGTGTAGTCATATAGCAGTGCCATGGTTTTAAGCCCTATAGTGTTTCTACAAAGTCTAAGCCCATAGCCTGTCTAAAATTTTTGATTTTTTAAATATGATATAAGATGCACAGAGTGATATATAAAATAAAGTAAGAATGATAGCAAATATTTTAACTTCTTGGAATCCATTTTCAGAGAGTTAAATGTAACATTGTTTCCTTCTTTGGTTTTCATGAATGACAAAATACTGCCTTTCTTTTAAAGAACCAACATTTATTTCTAGTTCCCTTTTGAGCTCATGCAATCGCATTATGTTTCACCAGTTAGGAAGCAAACGCACTCTTGTGCTTGAATATGATCAGGTTTGAACAGTCAGATTTTCTGATTTCTTAATAGGCATCACTGGGTAGTTTATAAATTCAATCTATTGTAATGAGTTCACTGAGGAAAATTGTGTTGTTTAATATTATCTAACCTGAACTAAGAGATTCATCAACAGAGTTATTTTGCAAATCAACTATGCTATGTTTTACATAATCATGTAAATTACTGTTTTATTTATCCATTCTATGCAGTGAATGATAGTTAAAGTAATTCTGTACTTGTTGTCAAGATTTAAATTACAAGGGCATGTAGCAGTTGTCTTATGGTAGAAGTCAAATAAACAAAAGTTATCAGGCACATTTAGAAAAGATTATATATATATCAAACCATTTACTGTCATCTTAAGGTAAAGTTAATTTCATGAGCTATGATAATGAAAAAAATACCTTTCAGCACAGAGACTGATGTGGGAAGACACTGATTACTTTCTCAGAAAATTCGATCAGATAATTTTTCCATGGTTAGTATGTCAAACAAATAAGTACTACCAAACTCTCTGGCACTTTGTAGAAACATATAAACCAGACTGGAGTTTAACACTACTCCAGCAGTGTCTAATATATATGTGTACCCAACATTGGGATATATATATGAATATTGGTTCTGTATACTCATGAGAAGTTTATGATATAGACCATCACTTAACTAACATTAATATCTGTCTAACTGAAAATTCCTTAACCACAGGGGCATATTTCTATTTGCATAACTGACTACCCGATGTTTAATTATGGAAACAATTTTATAAATGCCTACAGCATAGATTTTTGGCTGCCCAATCAAACACAATTTTCTTTCCATTCATATAATTTCCAAAATGAGCCCACCTAGCATAATGTAACAAAGTCCTGTATGATTGAACTAGCATTTTGTGGAGCTGGGATAAGAGAACTTCACGTGTGTGAAAAAAGATGTGTGAAGTTTATAAATAGGAAAGGACTTGGTGCATTGAAATAATGATAATAATGATAAAGAATCTTGTATATGTGGGTTTGGGGGTAATAATAAAGCAGACAGTATGTAATAGAAGATGAAGTCAGAAAAATTATTGTGAAGAGTTGAGATGGATCTTGTTGGCCATGTAAGGAAAGAGATGGAAAAACATTCTATGCTCATGGATTGGAAGAAAAAATATTTTTAAAATGTCTATGCTGCCCAGAGCAATTTACACTTTCAATGCGATCCTTATCCAAATAGCATTGACATTTCTCACAGAGATGGAACAAACAATCCTAAAATTTGCATGGCACCAGAAAAGACCCTGAATTGCCAGGGGAATGTTGAAAAAGAAAACCAAAGCTGGGGACATCATAATGCCTGACTGCAAACTATATTACAAAGCCATAGTCATCAAGACAGTATGGTATTGGAACAAAAACAGACACATAGATCAATGGAACAAAATAGAGACCCCAGAAATGGGATCAACTCTATGATGAACTACTCTTCAACAAAGCAGGAAAGAACATCCAGTTGAAAAAAGGCAGTCTCTTCAAAAAATGGTGCTGGGAAAACTGGACAACCACATTCTCTAATACCATTCACAAAGATAAACTCAAAATGGATGAAAGACCTCAATGTGAGACAGGAATCTATCAAAATCCTAGAGGAGAACATAGGCAGGAACCTCTTTGACATTGGCTATAGCAACTTCTTTCTGGACTTTACTTTCAAAGAAGCTGTTTGAAGTTTTAATTAAAGTGAGAGTAGAGTGAAATGATTTAGGATTTAAAAACCTAATCCTGGCTTCTGTGAGATTACATTTTAGAATTTTTAAAGGTTTTTAGAGCATTTAATTGCTATTGCAGCAGGAAAGGCACAAGATTATAGTTACTTATACCAGGATAGCTGGAGGGAATTACTAGAAAAGAGGTGACATTTCAAAAATATTTGGAGGGGCGCCTGGGTGGCTCAGTTGGTTAAGCGACTGCCTTTGGCTCATGTCATGATCCCAGAGTCCTGGGATCGAGTCCCGCATCCGGCTCCTGGCTCAGCGGGGAGTCTGCTTCTCCCTCTGACCCTCTCCCCTCTCATGCTGTTTCTCTCTCTCTCTAACAAATAAATAAATAAAATCTTTAAAAAAAAATATTTGGAAATCATAAACAATAGGGCTTGTGATGGATTCAAGGTGAGGAAAAAAGGAAGAATTAATGTGCAATTAGTTTATTTATTGAAACAGCCATCAATTTAAGTGTATTGAGTTTTAACATCTGTGTCATTTTTGTACTGTTGACTAATAGACAAAATCATAGCACATACACATGTTTTAATTTATCCTGTAGCACATCTGTTTGTAATCTGGGAAACACCGCGTTCTTTTGTCCATACCTATAGATTGATCAAAGCCTGATGATGACTTTTCAAATGATTTATAATTAAATAAAAAGATTAAAGTTTACATTTATTAGAATTAATATACAATTTTTAATGAAAGTATATTTTTGATACAGTAGAATTGATTTTAAACTTGAATTTTTTTGCTCTTATCTGTCTTCAGCATTTCCTTCAATTTCTGGTAGGAAAGGTGATATTTGTGCTTACTTTCCACTCCCTACTTGGGAACTTAACACCCTTGATTTTTTTTTCAAGGAAAAGCATTGTGACTACTAATAGAAGTAATCTTTAAAAAATTTTTTAATTTATTTTTTGACAGAGAGAGAGAAAGCGAGAGAGGGAACACAAGCAGGGGGAGTGGGAGAGGGAGAAGCAGACTTCCCATGGAGCAGGGAGCCCGATGCGATGCGGGGCTTGACCCCAGGACCCCTGGATCATGACCTTAGTGGAAGGCAGATGCTTAACGACTGAGCCACCCAGGCACCCCAAAGTAATTTTTTTTTAATACGAAAGTAATTGAATACCATACTCAGAAATACTTCCCCTATTTTTCTCTAAATGTTTATTTCCCAAGAAAACATTATGCCTATTTGTTTTGTGATATGGCTCTTCAGTCATTATCTCTCTCTCTCTCTACACACACACACACACATCCTCTATTCAAAAAAAAGTATTTATATTTTTCCCTGAAATTGGAGTAGTTGTCTTTCCTAAAACTGATGTTTGTGAACCTCAGGTTCTCATCTTTAATTTTATAACATTTTGCTTACAAGCTAAATTTAGAAGAAGTATAAAAAACATCACATTCTTAAATTTTGTTATAACTTTAATTTTTACATTTCTGTCTTTCATATTTTTGTCCCCTTATGAAGAATTGTTACTTTCCAGATTTATCTAACTTATTTTCTCTTTCTAAGGCTATATTGAAACATATAATAAAGGGTTCATAGAAAAGGATCAGTGAAAACGCCCTCTAAGTATGATGTGCTGTATCCTGTCACATGAATAATTTGGTTGAGAAAGTTCAGAATTCAGTGAAGTGTCTATAGCAGGATAAAATCTTACTGAACTTAAAAAGATTCAACTGCATGAGAAGAGTTGGCCTATGGGTGACAGAACAACTACTTGATATACAAGGAAATTTTTGAAAGTAGAGAAAACGAGCTAGTGATAAGTCAAGAGTCTTTTCTTGGCTGGATGTTCTGTACCATTTAGGAGAATCTAACAGAAGGTCCTCAAGAGGATGCTCTTCACTCCTATTTCTGAGAGAAATCACACATAGGTCCAAGATAACATGACAGACAAGATGCAGAGTTTTTATACCATGTAAAAGACTTAACAAGCCCCAGCTGTTGTAAAGACCATTTAGTAGTCAAGTGTGACATTTTGAAAGCACAGAAATAGAATCATGGTGACCTTGGGCTTCCTATTATCAATTTTGAGTGTGACAAAATCAATTAGTATCATTGCATTTAAATTTCTTCATCCTTAAAATTGGTTTGCTCTAATCATGCTACTTAATGCATTGGGTTATTCTGAGGAGCTAGTTACATTAATTTACATAACAGTATTTTTTAAAGTATAGTGTCATTGCATTTATATATTTTTTTACTGACAATGGTTTTTATTGGCTATGCATTAAAAAAAAATAAAGGCCATGAGCTGCAATGGGTAAGGAGAGTGACAAGACAAGAAGGTCAAAGAATAAAAGCACAAACAATATGACACGTTCAGGAATGGTCATGAATGAAACACAATAGAAATAACGAGAGAGAAGACTTTGAAATGTAGAACATCAGTTCAGAGTGGACTTTGAATGCTAAGTAGAGTTGTTCACATTTCATAACATGCGTAATAGGGAGCTCTATATTAATGGAATCATACACAAAAATAAATTTTTTCTTTTATTTAAATTCAATTGGTCAACAGCATTAGTTTCAGAAGTAAATCTTTTATGGGCACTCTCATAAAAACCAATTGAAACATTTTTTATTTATTTTTATTTACTTAAAAATATATTTTGTGCATTATTTTGATGACATTATCAGCTTACACTTCAGAAGACTATCTAATTGTGGTAATGAACTTTGACTAAATGCTTCAGTGTCTTACAATTCCTTATGATTATTTCATTCATTTGTGAGGAGGCTAGCTAGTGGTTGGAGTGTAGCCTGTTTCCATGGAGCAGAGCAAAGCTCATTGACCTTTAAAGCAAATTAAACTTGAGTTTGCCTCATTAGTCACATATTTAAACTAGATAAGCTAGTATATTTATCTAACATAATTACCCTGTAGTCTACATTTTAGAGTAAATAAGGTACTATCAACTTTATAAGATTATTTCATGCAATATATTCCTACCTCAAAATAATTAATTTTTAAGATTATTATGCATTTTGTTTTTAAGATTATTATGCATTTGTTTTATAGAAAACCTGCATTACATAGAATATAGCTTGAAATATCTAAATTTCTTTTGAAAAAGAAAAATCTTAGTGAACTTAAGAAGTATAATAGCAAATATTAACAATATAAACATCCCAAGAAGATTACCTTTTCTCTTTTAAAGTCAATATGCCCAGCTGCAGATGAGCTATGAATTTGGTAAATACTTTTGTAAGTGCACTGATATTTCTGACGTGTGTTGAGTTAAATGATGGGTCATGTGGGGCGCCTGGGTGGCTCAGTTGGTTAAGCGACTGCCTTCAGCTCAGGTCATGATCCTGAAGTCCCGGGATCGAGTCCTGCATCGGGCTCCCTGCTCAGCAGGGAGTCTGTTTCTCTCTCTGACCCTCCTCCCTCTCCTGCTCTCTGTCTCTCATTCTCTCTCTCTCAAATAAATAAATAAAATTAAAAATAAAAATGATGGGTCATGTGATTAAACACATAATTTGATGAGTGGGAGCTATTACATAGTAAAAATTTGAAATAAGTAGAATATAGTAATGTAGCATTAATGGCATCTTGAAACTGAACATTAATATTTATTAATTTTTGTTGACATACTGAAAGCACAATAAAAAGTAGCTGCAATTTATTGATCAGCAAATATATCCCTGGAAATGAACTAGAATCTTCACCTACAAATACTACAAAAATTTGAGGAAGGGGTCAATTTCATATTTTACAGATTAGCTGTCTCAGGAAGGTGAAGTATTGTCATAGCTTCACCTAGCCAGTGAAAGACGGAGTCAAAATTGTCATCCAGACATGGCGAATCCAAATCCAAAATTCTTAGCATTTTGATATTTTTTTCAGACTTAAAGATAAAACCTCAGACTACTAACATGAGTAAATGCAAAAGTGCTTGTATTTATTACATACTTAGTAATACATAAATAAACTATAACAGTTGTCTATTATACATAGAAACACAATAATGACACATTTTATCAGGAAAAATGGCACCCAGATTGCAGATGGTTCAGGCTTGAGGCAGTGAGCTGGGAGCCACATGCCCCTGGGGGCCCCTCTTTTCATCTGATCACCAGCAAGTTATTTCTGCTTTATCTGTTTCATCTATTTTGATGCCATATAATATCTCAGTTGTAAAAAAGGTATGCATAATGGCTTTATCACTATTTGTATTATGTCAGGTGAGTTTCATGTATATTTCTTTATCTGAAAATTGGGCATAATCATGACGTTGATAATATTGATCTTAAGGGTATTGTGAGGATTAAATAATATAATTAATATAACACATGCAGAATGTTTAGAAAGTGCCTGCCACAAAGTGCTCCAAAAAGCAAATATTTTTTATAATTATAATATATATTATTATTGTTTATGTTTACTATTACATTACACTCTAGCAAAATAGTCACTAAATTTATAGAATTGTATTTAGATAATATTTATACTTTTATTATAAAATGGTGAAATATCAATCTTCATGTTTCAACTAATTTTCATCCTGATTAATTAAAATGTAAAATTCCTACATTTACCCATTTTCTGATTGCTCAATTTTGTAAAAATATTCTAAGAAAATACCTAGTGTATTAAAGGTGGTGCATATGTAAAATATTAATTTTTTTAGAGTTACTATGCCACTTTATAACAGCATCAAGTCTGGCCAGAACTAGTTCTTTTATTCAATTTATTTACTTTCAACAATAGAAGAATAAGGGAAATTAGGGAAAAGTTTAGTTTCTTTTTTTTTTTTAAGATTTTATTTATTTATTTATTTGAGAGAGAGAGAGAGAGAGAAAGCACAAGTAGGGGGAGCTGCAGTCAGAGGGAGAAGCGATCCCTGCTGAGCAGGGAGCCGGATATGGGACTCAATCCCAGGATCCTGGGATCACGACCTGAGCTGAAGGCAGATGCTTAACTGACTGAGCCACCCAGGTACCCCATGGAAAAAGTTCAGTTTTGTGTAAGTTTGGAAGGAACAAAAAATTCACTCATCACTCCATGAACTATGCAACCGAGGGCAATTATTTCTCTTATCAAAGTCTAATAAATATATGTTTATGATTAAGGCACATTCAGAATATGTATATTTTTCATTTCCTAAGAATTCAGAATCAAGGCCTCATTCAGTAAGTTTCTTCTGAGTACTGCTCAGGGCAAGTTGGACACTGCACAGGATGCTCACAGCCCAGGGCAGCTTGCTGGTGTTCATGCCATCCAGTGAGCCAACACAAACACGGGATTACAAACCTTAATGCACTGAAGTGGTACAAGCAGCAGATGTTAGAAATAGTACAGCAATGAACAAGTGTAATAGAAAGAACTGATCGTATCATGGTGTGGTAAGTACAGTGCAACATGAAAACACACTGGTCATTCTCTGTGGGTAAAATGGAGAATTGGTATGATTATCAATTAGGGACGTTTTGCTAACTAGTTGTCTTAGTCCATTCAGGCTGCTGTAACAAAATACCACAGACTGGGCAGCTTATAAAAAATAATAACACATTTCTCACAGTTCTGGAGGCTGGTACATTCAAGATGAAGGCATTGGAAGATTCCATGTAGGGGTGGGTGAGGATCTTCTGCCTCTTTAGTAGATAGGGACTTCTTGCTGTGTTCTCATGTAGTGGCAGAGGAAAGGGATCTCTGTGGGGTCTCTTTTATGAGGCACTAACCCCATTCCGGAGGGCTTCAGAACTTCCCATAGGCCTCATCTCCTAATGCCATCATGTTTGGAGATTGGGATTTTACCATGTGAATTTTGCAGGGGACACAAACATACAGACCACATCACTGGTTTCAGATAACTCTTTAAGTCAAAGTTTCTCAACCTTGCCACTATTGAAATTTTCAGCCGGATATTCCTTCGTTTTGGGGGGTTGACCTGTTCATTGCTGTAGGATGTTTAGCAGCATTGCTGGGCTCTACTCACCAGATGCCAGCTGTACTCTGTCACGACAATCCAAAATGTCTCCAGACATGGCCAAATGCCCTTTTGCAGGCAACATCCTCCCCTCTCACACACACCAGTTGAGAATCACCCTTCTAACATAGTAAAACATAATGTACAGTCGTTGAAACGATTAGGATTTATTTTGCTCACCTAAGAGGAACCTGCTGCTCACATTGGTTCAGCAGCTTCCTTCTGTCAGGCTCTAAGATTCTTCTGCGTTCTCTCTCACTCATTAGGATGACTACCTTAGCATCAGGCACCGTGTCTACATCTGAGAGAAAAAAAGGAAGTGTGGCAGAGGGCAGTTGTGCCTTTATAAGCTTTGAGACGAGATACGAATACAATGTATCTTTAATTTACAATGTTCTTATTCTGTTATGATTTTATTTGGAACTGGTTTCCCAATTTTTATCAACTTTATTTTGATTTTTATCCTTTTCTTTTATGAAAAATCATTCTTATGTCTGTGTGTATCCTCATCCAGATGATATCCGCTGATCACATTCACCCGGATGAAATCTAAATCTAAATCTCTGAAATCTAAATCTCCACCACTGTTTGGACTGATTATTTTTGCCACCCTACTCTCTGCATACCATCTTGACGTTACAAGGATATACATTTTTACATTTCTCTCAATTCCCAAATATTGATCACTTTAAGTAGCAAAAATATCTTCTCACATATGCAGTTTATGACCTATTACATAGTAAGGGATCAATATAATGAATGGGATGAATAAATAAATGGAAAAGACTAGAAAAAAACATGCTCTATCTATAATCTTAATAGAAGTCTTCTTTTTAAAAAAGATGTACACATTCTATTTTTTAGAAAAGAGCATGGCACCACTGTTGAATCCTAATGGTATCACTTCATAAAACCAAAAGCTCTCCATCCAGTATCAAATCATAAAACAAGACCAAATGCTGAGAAAGAAAAAAGCAAACAAAGTTATATGTGGATAAAGAATGTCCTGCAATCCTGAAGTACCTTCCTGATTAAGGACAAAAAGGAGATTGGGAATAATGCAAACATCCTCTCCCCAAAAAGGAAACATTTTTGTCAGACAAAGCAACCACTTAGAATAGATATGAAAGATTAATGCTCAGGCCCCCCGGGTGGCTCAGTTGTTAGGCATCTGCCTTCGGCTCGGGTCATGTTCCCAGGGTCCTGGGATCGAGCCCCGTGTCGGGCTCCTTGCTTGGCGGGACGTCTGCTTCTCCTCTCCCACTCCCCCTGCTTGTGTTCCTTCTCTTGCTATCTCTCTCTGTCAAATGAATAAGTAAAAAAAAAATCTTTAAAGAAAAAGAAAGATTAATGCTTCTACCATCCTTCACCATTCAGTATTTTCTCCCATCCTTTATGGAGCAATGGAAAAAGAGTGAGCAATAAACCAATCAAAGGGACTGTGTGATGTAATAAAAACACTCTTGAATTCCTGATTCTTTTTTTTTTTTTTCTTTAGGGGAAGACAAAGATTTCCTTTCAGGTGTGTGGCCTTGGGTGTCCCACTATTCAGTTTGTCTTACAAACTCCGGTTCTGATCTGAGGGGCAGGAACAGTCTCTGCTGGAATTAAGGTGATGACAGAGAGATATTTTGTAGAACTGATTCTTTGGCTGGTAGATTTTCTTCAGCTGCCTCCCTCCTCCCAAGGAGAAATGCCATGAGGCCACCAATGTGGAAATAGAAGATGAGGAGAAAAAAAATCTTTCTTCAGTAATTTTAATTTTTGGTTTGTGGGTGTTGAAATGTAACTAGGGACACAGAGGACCAGCTTCCCCACTGAGCCTCTGCCTAGCAGACATCCGAGCTAAAAGGCACTGTTGTGAGTGAAGCTTCTCAGAAGTTCCCTCCTCCACGGTGGGGTTCGAGAGGAAAAATGATTAAAGTTCACTTATATATTCTGGTATATACAGATGTAGAATTTTGTTAAAATCCATGTCTCTGACTAGAAAGGCATCCGACCTTAAGAAGTTTAACATAAAAGGAGCACTAACCATGGGCAGTGGTTTTGAATCCATTGGTTCTGCTCTGAGACACCAGACTGTCAAGACTCATAGGCAGTATATCAGGCAGAGTCATACTTGATATCCAGTGAGAGATCAATAGGACTAGAAATAATCTCAAATCCATCCTTGTTTAAGAAAAGATAAATAATTTGCAATTCTTTATGTTTTCATTCTTTGTTATAAATGACATGTCACTTACTCCACCATTGCCCTGACATATCTGTGGGATGTGACAGCTGGGCAAGAATTGCTGAGACAGAGCATGATATCTTGGAGCAACTCTCTACAATCCACTGTTCTAGTTGCTTCTGGAAACCGCAGGTATTGCAAAAACTCCAGATGCCAGCCCATGCATCATGCTTTTATTATAAAGGTCAAACACAGGGATTTTGCTTTTGTCCATCAGGTTATACCTCTTCTTCCCTCTTCTTCTGGACCATTAGAGAAGTATGCTTTGCTAGCCCTTTCTAAATTCTGTAGTTGTGTGTATTCTCTATTAACTTCGTTCCATGACCTTGCCTGATAGCCGTTGCTTCTGGCACTCTTTCTACAATTTTTTTAATCTTTTAAATTTCTCAAAGATGCAGGGTGTGTGTGTGTGTGTGTGTGTGTGTGTGTGCGTGCGTGCATGCATTTCTCTTCTTTTTCTCCTCGCATGGAATGCTTTTCTTTTTTTCTTTTTTTAAGATTTTATTTATTTATTTTGACAGAGAGAGAGAGACAGCGAGAGCGGGAACACAAGCGGGGGCAGTGGGAGAGGGAGAAGCAGGCTTCCGCGGAGCAGGGAGCCCGATGCAGGGCTCGATCCCAGGACCCTGGGATCATGACCTGAGCCGAAGGCAGACGCTTAACAACTGAGCCACCCAGGCGCCCGCATGGGATGCTTTTCTAGAGCATTAAAGAAAATAACTGCTTCACATTGGAATCTTCCACCTGGAAAAGTCTTACTCTGGAACTTATTTTTGTTACGAAAGGGAAACATCCATGTATTGAATAATTTATTAACTTCACATGCATTTGTAATGGTACCTCTATCATTTATCAAGTTGCGTGTCTGTAAGAATCTGGTTCCAACTCTCATCCAGACTCCATTACTCCACTTGTCTCCTAAATGCCAAACTACACTGCCTTCATTAGATTGTTGATATAGTCTGCCTTGAGATCTTTGAGTACACAACCCATATCTTTGCTTATCCTTTCTCAGCATTATCTTGACTATTTTTGGCACTTTGTTCTTTCATATGTATTTGAGGAATGTTTGGGCGAGTTCTAAGAAAAATAATGTGTTATTTTTATTGTAATTGTATGAAATTTATAGGTTAATTTGGGTAGAAATGATAGCTTTATAACTCATCAACATGGTATATATTTTCATTTTTTCACATCTCTTTTTGTGTCCTTCAATAATGTTTTATAAAATTTTTTGTAAAGAGTTTGCACAGTTTTGTTATGTGTTTTTCTAGTAACATTATGCCCTATTGGAAATAAGATTTTTTTTTTAAATTTACTTTTTCTAGTTGGTTATACCCACTATTTCCATGTGAATCATGAGATAAGAATGTTTGAAAAAATTTTATTTGAATTATTAAAACTTGACATTAGACTGTCTAGCATTTTTATATGGTCATAATATCTGCCACTAAATAAAGTTATTCTCTTCTATCCACATGTTTTTTTTTTTAATTTTTCAAACTTTCTTCATTAAGTCTTTAATAAAAGAAACACATTAACCATTAATTAATCCTACCCAAATGGATGTACAGAAGTCACAGAAAAATGCAAAAGATTTTCCGTGCTATGAGTATGCTGCAAACAATATTTAACTTTAGTTTGTATTTATTTTTATTTTTATTTTTTAAATTTCTTTTTTTTTAAAGATTTTATTTATTTATTCGACAGAGAGAGACACAGCGAGAGAGGGAACACAAGCAGGGGGAGTGGGAGAGGGAGAAGCAGGCTCCTCACGGAGCAGGGAGCCCGATGCGGGGCTCGATCCCAGGACTCTGGGATCATGACCTGAGGCGAAGGCAGATGCTTAACAACTGAGCCACCCAGGTGCCCCTGTATTTATTTTTAAAATGATAATCTTCTCTGTCCTCAAATCAAATCTATTAATTCTATCTCAGGCAATTGAGTTGCTGGTGAAAAATTTTGTGGCTAATCTTTGTTCTCTCTGAATATTTAACTCCTGTTCAAATCTGATCTAATCTTTGTCACTCTGCTCAGATCCTACCTGCTCTCCAAAACTTCTCTAATGTTCTCAGACCAAGGTGCTTGCTCTCTTTTGAATTTCTACAACAATAATTTTCTGGGCAGTTCTTTTGAATTAATTATGTGTGACATTAAAACAATTATTCCATTGTTACAGTGGATGTGACATATAAGTTATAATTTAATTTTTTTTTACTTTGACATCTTGTTTCTCAAACTGTATTTTAAAAGTCTTGAAGTGAGGGACTATTCTTTGTATATTTCCCATTAGGTGAAGACTGTGATTTGCTTAAACAGATATTCATCGCAGGTGTAGCTATTTCTTCTACATCTCTACTTAGAGTTTCAAGGATGGAGCTGACTGCAGCTCTAGGGTGCTGGATCTAGGTGGGGGATCACAGAGAGGTCTCACTAGGGCAATGCCCAGTGGAACCATACGGGCAGGTTTGCCCTCAAAAGTTCAATCCTTAGAGAGCCACCAGTTGTTAGATTACAGCCCAGGAGAGCCACAGGCATGGACTCCAAACCATGAGAACCACAAGCAGGCTGTGTTCAGAAAAGCCTTGAAGCCAGGAGCTACCCTCATGTGTTCTGAGGAAGGATCCCCTCTTCAGTGTATCCAGAAAGTAAAATTATAGCTCTGGTATGTCCAGACGACAGGACTCCCCACTTTAGTGGGCCTTAAGGTTTGGAATTGTTCAGGGCCTGTTATTCCTCCCTTTTGGAATGGGGTGTCTATCCCATACCTGTCCTACAGTTGTATTTTAGAAGCACATTAGATATTTGATTTCTCAGGTTCACAGTGAGATTCTCACCCATATCTGGTTCAGATGATATTCAGATGAGATTTTAGATGTAGACTTTTGAATGACATGTGAGAAGGACATGAATTTTGGGGAACCAGAGGCAGAATGCTATGGTATGAATGTCTCCCCAAAATTCATGTTAAAATCCTAATGCCCAGGGTGACAGTATTAGAAGATGGGGACTTTGTCAGGTGCTTGAGTTGTGAGGGTGGGGCCTTCATGAATGGGATTAGTGCTCTGATAAAAGAAACCCCACAGTGTCGCATAGATCCTTCCTCCATGGAGGGCACAGCAAGAAGTCTCAGGGAGGTTGGCACTTGGCAACTGGGAAGAGGGTCTTCCACCAGAACTTGGCCATACCAGTGCCCTGGTTTTGGACTTCCAGCCCCAGAACTGTGAGCAAGAGATTTCTGCTGTTTAAAAGTCACTCAGTCTATGGTATTTTATTACAGCAGCCCAAACGCACAACACAATTTCCCACTAGGCAAACACTGATTTGTTGAAACCCTCACCACACATGTAGATATTTCTTCTGTATTTTTCACAAAGCTTTCCCAGAGGTCTTCTCAAATGGGGGAGTGTTGAGTAAGTACCTCTCTAGCTAAAGAGATAGAATCTTTTATTATTTTCATAGGCTAAAATTGCTGGTAGTTTTTAAATATATGAAACTTTGCATTTCTAAAAAATTATTTGAGCATGGGATTTATGACAGTCTAATCCAGAAGTAGATAGTTTTTTTGTTTTTTTTTTAATTTATTTTTTATTTATTTATTTATTTATTTATTTTATTTATTTGCGAGAGAGAATGAGAGAGAGCACGAGAGGGAGCAGGGTCAGAGAGAGAAGCAGACTCCCTGCTGAGCAGCGAGCCCGATGTGGGACTCGATCCCAGGACCCCAGGATCATGACCTGAGCCGAAGGCAGTCGCTTAACCAACTGAGCCACCCAGGCGCCCCAAGAAGTAGATAGTTTTTTAAATTAGGTGGGAGACTCAAAGAGAAAGATTTACTACATCTGCTTAAATTTCCTCTCTCAAGTTCTTTTCCTTCTTCAAGGGGTTTGTGGAAATAAACAAACAAATAAACAAAACATAAATATTTTTAATGTAAATATAGCCAACAAGTATCTTGGTTTCACTTTATGTCACTTTAATGTGTGACCCAGTAAAATAAAAAAAAAAAATGACAAAATAGGAAAATCAAAAGATTCCTATATAAGTAGGATTAAGAAAATAGCATTTGCTGCCTATTTCACTGCATTTTGATTTTTTTTTCAAATACAGAATGTGTAGCCCAGGAGAAAATAAATAAGAAACCAAATTAAGACCTTCAAAACAAGACATATGTCAGGAGTATAGGGAAAAATGTCACGGTGAATGCAATTGAACAAAAAGGACAATGGGCTTAGAAATAGTGAAGGAGAAGTAAATCAGGAATAAATGAGTGGAGAAACCTGTGGTCAAGAGATCTAAACTGCCATATGAGAAACATTTGAAAACTGACTTCTAGTTATTAAATGTGAGATAATTTGGGTGTGGTTTTGTGTGTATTGAATTCTGTCCCCTCTGTGGAAGGACACTGGAATTCCTTCCATTTTATGTGAACAGTGGTCTTTTTCATTGTTATCATAAAATAGAGGAATTATTTTGAGTTTCTGGCAAGGTCTTGTGGCTATCTTAGTTCTAAGAATTTTGAATCTCCCCCAAACACACACACACACACACACACACGTTTTTATGTATTTCTGATAGGATAAGGACAGCTAATTTGGAAGATATCACTAGAATGTATCAATTCCACTGATTCTGAAACTTTTATCAAGAGATTATATTCATTCGGGCGCCTGGGTGGCTCAGTTGGTTAGGCGACTGCCTTCGGCTCAGGTCATGATCCTGGAGTCCCTGGATCGAGTCCCGCATCGGGCTCCCTGCTCAGCAGGGAGTCTGCTTCTCCCTCTGACCCTCCCCCCTCTCATGTACTTGCTCTCTCTCATTCTCTCTCTCTCAAATAAATAAATAAAATCTTTAAAAAAAAAAATAAAAAAAAAGAGATTATATTCATTCATATTAAACAGATTCTGGAGAAATCCATTTTTTTCATCTTGATTGGAACAGGATTTTTTAGTTATGTTTTAAAGAATATAAAGTTTGAAAACTTTCAGAGGGTGAAACATGAATTCTCAAAAGAGAAATTATAACTAAGTGATGGATCTAGTGAAACATAGGCCAGAACCCTTCTCATTCATTCATGCTCTAGTTGTTTAACCAAACCCCATGTTTTGATTTGTGCTCCGACTTCATTTATTTCCTTATATAAGTGAAACCTTATGACACAAATGCAACTCAGTTCCTCTGCAAACCAAAGCCATGAGCAGAAAAAGAGTGGTCTGCCACATTCCCGACAGGGCTGATTTAAGGGTCTAGGAGGCTGGTACTTTTCTTCTTCTTCTCCCTTTGTTTTAGTTTCCTGGCTAGAAACACATTTTCCACTCATTTTAACCTTTCTGATATTAGTACACAGAGACCCAAAACAGTAGCCACAGCTTTAAGACATCAATCTTCATTTAATACTGTACCTTTAAGAGTAGAAATAATAGGGGCGCCTGGGTGGCTCAGTCATTAAGCCTCTGCCTTCGGCTCAGGTCCTGATCCCAGGTCCCTGGGATTGAGCGCCACATTGGGCTCCCTGCTCGATGGAAAGCCTCCTTCTCCTTCTCCCATTCCCCCTCCTTGTGTTCCTCTCTCGCTGTGTCTCTCTCTGTCAAATAAATAAATAAAATCTTTAAAAAAAAATAAGAAAGGTCTCAAGTTTGATCTCAACTTCCCTTTCTCTCCTTTCCTCTCTTTCTTCCTTAAGAGAGTCCCAGAAGCACTGTAAGAGATTCCCTCTCACATCTTAGCCTTTTGAGTTTAAAATGCAGAATATGAGGATTAATACAAATAACGTAGTTTAGAAAATTGTTCTTTTCTAATTTCCTAGGGAAAGGTAATTTACATTTATATTTACTTGGGTGCTAATTATCAGAAAATATGGATGCCTTTCTATAGGAGACAATATTACATGTTTTGGAACATGTCCTAAAAATTTAAGTTTTAGTTAACAAATAGCTTCTTACTCTTTTTCTCTTCTGAACAATCGGCCTGAGCCATTTATAGATTTTGTGTTTCACTCAACAGATACTATGAACTTTTCAACTATGTATTAGTAATATTTCCAAATTGCCATTTTATTTTTATTTTTAAAAAATATTTTATTTATTTATTTGAGAAAGGGAGAGAGAGAAAGAGAGCACAAGTGGGGAGAGGGGCAAAAGGAGAGGAACAAGCAGACTCCCCACTGAGCATGGAGTTCAATGCAGGGCTCAATCACAGGACCCTGAGATCATGACCTGAGCTGAAGTCAGACGCTTAACCCCCTGCCCCCAAACACATAGCCTCCCCGTTATCAACCTCCCCAACCAGAGTGGAACATTTGTTACCATTGATGAACCTGCATTGACACATTACACTCACCCACAGTCCAAAGTTTATGTCAGAGTTCCTTTCAGTGTTGTACGTTCTATGAGTTTAGGCAAATACATAATGACACGTATATCTCCTTATAGTATCATACATGGTATTTACCTTGTCTTAAAAACTCTTGGTGCTCTGCCATTCATTTCTTCCCTCCATAAACCCCTGACAACCACTGATCTTTTTACTGTCTCCACAGTTTTCCCTTCTCCAGAATATCATATATTTGGAGTCTTACATTACGTTGCTTTTTCAGATGGGCTTTTTTTCACTGAGCAATGCACATTTAAGATTCTACCATATCTTTTCATGGCTTGACAGCTCAGCTCTTTATAGTGCTGAATATCCCATTATCTGCATGTACACCAGTTTATCCATTCACCTACTAAAAGATATCTTGATTCCTCCCAAATTTGGGCATTTAACATAAACTTGCTATAAACATCAATGTTCAGGTTTTTGTGTGGACATAAGTTTTCAGCTCCTTTGAGTGAACGTTAAGGAGCACAGTTGTTGGATCATATGGCAAGAGTATGTTTAGTTTTACAAGAAATCACCAAATTGTCTTCCAAATATATCTATTAATTTTAAATGAAGATTTTGTGCTTTTGCTTTTATTCCCCTACAACATTAGTAACATGAACAATGTTTCTTAATGGTGAAGTCCATTTTAATTTTTATTTATTTTATTTAATTTTTAAAGATTTTATTTATTTATTTGACACAGAGAGAGAGAGAGAGCACGAACAGGAGGAGTGGTAGGCAGAGGAACAGGGAGAAGCAAACTCCCCTGTTGAGCAGGGAGCCTGACCAGGGGCTTGATCCCAGGATCCTGGGATCATGACCTGAGCTGAAGGCAGATGCCCAACTGACTGAGCCACCCAGGCCCCGCTGGTGAAGTCCATTTTAATTTTTCTGTTTTTGTGTGTGAATGCTTTTATGGTTAAAATGAATTTTTTATGTTAATGATATCCATACATTTTCATGCTTGTGGCAAATACCTTCTATTTATTGAAGGCCTACTCTGGATGGCTAATCTTATATGTCAACTAGGCTGTTGTAACCAATTACTTGGTCAAACACCAGTCTTGATGTTGCTATGAAAGTATTTTTAAGATGTGATTGAAAGAAGGTTAATTAAAATACATACTTGGAGTAATTCACAGTGTTTGGTTTTTTTTGTTTGTTTCTTTTTTTTTAGACATGTACTGTCTTAGGGTTTACAAAGCATATTAGTACATTCATTAATTCCATTGAATTTCAGGAGTACTCTCTAAGGTAGGCTTTGTAGATAGCTTCTCTCATTTTTAAAAATATGGAAACACATCTCAGAGAGGAGAAATGAGGTTAGGTCACATAGCTGATAGATACTAGAGTGGGTATTTTGCACAATTTACTTAGTGCAAAAAATGTTTTTAAGTATTACTTAACTCTTAAATAATGCCTATGTCCTATAGGGTACTTGTGAGGCAAATAGTTATCTATACCTATCTGTATCTTTAGAGCTCTATACGGTAAAGAAAGAGAGGTTTGAGGGGCGCCTGGGTGGCTCAGTCAGTTAAGCGGCTGCCTTCAGCTCAGGTCATGATCTCAGGGTCTTGGGATCAAGTGCTGCGTCTGGCCCCCTGCTCAGGGGAAAACCTGCTTCTCCCTCTCCTTCTGCTTGCCGCTCTGCCTACTTGTGCTCTCTCTCTATCTCTCTGTCAAATAAATAAATAAAATCTTTAATAAAAAAAAAGAAAGAGAGGTTTGAAATGCTAGCTTCATATCAGAATCACCTGTAGATCTTTAACATATAAACACATTGAAAGCTTTCCCATGTACAGTCTGGAGTTCTAAGCTGTTTAACTCAATAAGAGTTAAAGGCAACATCTTACTATATGACCACCTCATAGTTAATTTTCCTTTCTGAAAAAAATAATTAGAAATAACATTGTTTGGAGGGAAAGTAGAATAAGAGGTAAAATTGGCAATCCAATTGAAACAGCAAAATAATGCCTATCTTGAATTGAAAATAGCATATTAATGCTTCCACTGGAATTTATTTATTTGTTTTTTTAAAGATTTTATTTATTTATTTGAGAGAGAGAGCATGAGCAAAGGGAAAGGCAGAGGGAGAGCGAGAAGCAGACTCCCCGCTGAGCAGGAAGCCCAACATGGGGCTCGATCTCAGGACCCTGGGATCATGACCTGAGCCGAAGGCAGATGTCTAACCAACCAAGCCACCCAGGCACCCTGCTTCCACTAGGATTTATTAAGCACCTTGAAAATGAATGAAGGCAGTATTAATAATTGACATATAAGTAATTTCTGTAATAATTTAGCTTGGAAAAACATTAATTTTCATGAGTTTTTATTGTATTGAATGGTTTCTCACATATACAATAAATCTTGGGATCCATCTCTCATTCTTTATTTTCCCTGTTCCATGGGTAAACATCATGGCTACATGAGGCAAGACATAATTCATAGTGATTCCTATTGGATTGCTTCACTGTAAAGTTGAATAAAACAAGTGATATTTTGAGTCCTTTTGCACAAATGCAGCACCTAAACACTGCTGTTTTTCAAGGCTTAATTTTGAGTTGCTTTTTATAAAATTTAATATATTTAACTACAAATTACTTAATTCTTCCTGGATGCTTAGCAATAAATGTCCTTCTTTTGTTTAGTAGGATAAAGAAAGTTCAATATGGTCCAATTTATTTGCAGAGACACTGGATCATGTTTTCTTTGGACACATTTATCTATGCTCCAATTAGACAGGCAATGATTAGTACATTGAGCACTTGATCAATTTGAATTATCAACTGGGGATGTGAATGCTCTACTCCTATGTCTTTCTTTTGTTTCTTTTCTAAATTAAAAAAAAATAATTTCTCTGAATTCTAAACATCATAAGGATGTATAAGTTTAGTGGAATATCTTCATTGCTTATGACTGAACTTAATTCTATAAGTGAAAAGGGAAGTACTTAATATTTGGGGGATATAACTTCCCAGTCACTTAGTAAATTACCTCTCCCAGTGAAATCACCATCTATGTATTCATCAAATATTTATATAACGTCCATGATGTGTGAGTCACTGTATATATAAGTCACAATGAATGTTATTGATAAGGAACTTTGTGTACAAATTAGATCTTGCACAATTGTGAAAGATCTGTGGAAGTGAAGATCTGGAAAAATAACTGATGGATCTTTTTCAAGTCAATCAGAGGATCCAGGCTCTTTCAGCTACCAGAGTGGAAGAGGGGAAACTCATGGGGAAGTCTATGGGAAGCTATTGATTTTCTGTAGCTGCCACTTCTGTGAACCTACAGTCAAGCTCCTGGTGGTGGTCCTAGTTTTGCTGTGGTCAACTGGGCTGGCAGTTAGAAAGAAGAGCTAGAAGAGGGGCAGAGGAGAATGATGAGAGCCAGAAACTTGACAGGCATTTTTAAATTTGTTCATCGCAATATCTGTATAGATATGGTGTTGAGAGTAATGGTAGCTACTTCACTTTGCCTACCATGTCTACCTTAAAGTCCACTGTTGACTAATTCTGACCAAGAACCATCTAGGAACCACCTTCATTAAGAATTATTTTACATGTGAGATAAAAAAATTATCTTCATTAAGCAAGTTAATATATATTTTTCTAATTACTCATAGTTTAGATTGGGTTCCCCAGAAGTAGTTTCTAGGAGCAAGATTTGAAAGTGATTTGCTAAGAAGTATTTACAGGAGGGGCACCTGGGTGTCTCACTGCGTTAAGTATCTGACTCTTGATTTCAGCTCAGACCATGATCTCAGGTTATGGGATTGAGCCCTGCATCAATCTCTGCACTCAGTGCTTGTCCCTTTCCTTCTGCTCCTCCCCCTGCTAGTGTTCTCTCTGTCTCTTTCCCTCAAATAAATAAGTAAATAAAATCTTAAAATAAAAAAAAAGTGTTCACAGGAAAACCTGATAAGAAAGTATTAAAATAGAATGAAGAAGAGAAGGAGGTCAAGAAGTTATGTGATATCACACTATATTCCATAGTGAACAACACTGGCACCTGGAGGTGAGCTCTGAAGAAAGTGCACGTCATATCTCCAATCCTGATTAGGGGCAGAGGAACCGGGGTTTTTACATCTCTACCTCAATCAGATTTTGTTAAGGGATGCTTGTGTAAGGGAGGTAATATGCAAGATTTTCTACATTTACATAAATTCAGGAAAAATGCATAGAAAGTTTGAAGTAGTCCTCTAATAAAGAGAGACACAGATGTTGCTATTGATACTTAAAACATAGAGGAAAGCAGGGTGCATAAAAATGGCAAAGGGATTTATAGAGAATGGACAGAGCATCTTCTATACAAGTGACTCTAATCCTAAGAAATACATCTACTACTCCATAAATACAAAAAATATGAAGTATACTTACACAAGGACAAATAGGAGGCAGAAACAAAAAAAGGAGGGAGAAGTATTATTTTATTTATGTAAAAAAATTAAGATTTTTAAAAATTTCTAAAATATTTTTAATACAGCTTTTTCAATATATATACATATAGAAATATATATATATATATATATATATATATATACACTTATAGAAAAATATATATATACATACATATAGAAAAAAGAATGGAGACCTGGGTGAGATGGTGCAAATTTTTTTGCAGATGCTATCAAACAGACTTCAGGAGTCCAAGTGAGGAAATATGCTACACCAGCTACACAATACTCCAGTCAGTCTACATACACTGTTAGAGCTTCATTTACGATAACAGAACAGTGGCTATTGATGGGTCTCTTAGCACCTGAATATTACACACATCTTCACATAATTCGATCTGGTACTCCAATTATTTGATCAGTTATCACAGGTCTTGGAGGGAAAAAGAAAAAAAAATGTCTAAGTGAGATCCTTGACAGTCTCATTTGTCATTCATTGAGAGCAGAGCTATCTTGTTGATTGACCATGATTATTTTAGGAGATAACATTCTACTGGTCTAGGACATTGTATTGAAAAACAGACAAAAATCTAATCATACTAATCAGATTAAATGTGAAAGTGAAATTGGTAATTTTATGAAGCACATTTGAACTTTTTGAGGATTGATTTTATAATTGCTATCTCACATATGTAACTTGTGATATCAAATTTCTAAAAAATTGTAAAATTTCTGTGATACAGTCAAAAGGATTTTTACAGCATGATGGACCATGGTTTTAATGACAGTATAGATATTCTACTTTATGAAGAGAAATTGCTATACTCTAAGCAACTTTTGAGATAAATGGGACTGCTCTAGAAGAGGATATACAAGTACACACACACACACACACACACACACACACACACACATATACTACACAATAAAATGCCTTATCTCATTAAAAGCATTTCATTGGTAAATACTTTTACAACGTATATAAAAGAAGAAATCTACAAAAGACAACATTTTACTCATCAGACAAATGGGATCTATGATCAATATCTAAGTGAGTTGCTACTGATATGAGGTTTGTATGCGGAAAAGTTAGTTGTATGACCTCCGTAGAAGCAGAGGTATGTATGTGCCTATGTTCTGTATCGGTTTGATATGATTTCAAATCCACCTGTTAGGTGAAGTTGTTGTAATCTACTTGTTTACGACAAAGACAAAAAGAAAATTATGTAAGAACTAAGCAGGTTGTGTCAGGACGTCATCATCTCATCTGTTCTCACTAATAAGAAATCAGTAGTCAGCCGCTGAGGGGGGCTTCTGGGGGCTTACCAATAAAAAACATATGAAGAAGCAACTATGACAAGGGGGCATGTAGGCTATAAATACCGACTTTGTGATGACTACCCTAGAGTGTTTGGTCTGGCCAAGGAGACATTTTGCTGATCGAAAATTCTCTCTGAAGACCTTGGACAATTACCTCCTGTTGAGTGAAGGCAGGGGGGCCCTTGAAAATCATCTTGCCCATCAACACCAGTGGCCTTGTTCTTGTTCATGTTCTCTAGTGACTTACTCTAGCTACAGGGGACTTTTCCTTCTGCACCAGTAGCTGGATGTCAGCTCTTGGTTAACTAAGCCATCTCTCCTGAGCTCCAGCTTTTATAAAGGTACACCTCAACTGAATTTGGACACTATTCCCCTTGCCTGGAACAATAGTGTGATTAATCTATCATTGGTTTGGACCATGCTCTTTCTTTATTGGCTTACTGAGAGACATTATCCTGCATGATCTAGGCTTGTGGAATTCATGCGGTGTACCTGTGTTAAATAAACTGCTGGCAAAGACAAACTCAGTCTCTGTGCATAATTTTGTCCCCCAAAACAAAACAGCATGTGAAAGTGAATAACCAAAATTCATTTATATACCTTGGAGAAATATATGGGCTACCATAACTGAATTCCATAGACTGAATGGCTTATAAACAACAGAAATTTATTTTTCACAGTTCTAGAGACTGTGAAGTCCAAGATCAACATTCTGGCAGATTCAGTGTCTGGTGAGGACTGGCTTCTTCCTTTATAGAAAGCCATCCTCCTGCTGTTTACTCCTATGACGAAGGGGCAAGGGCACTCTTTGGGGTCTCTTTCAATGGGGTGCTAATCCCATTCTTGAGGACTCCACTTTCATGACCTAACATTCTCAAAGAGCCACCTCCAAAGCCATCGCATTGGGGATTAGGTTTCAACATATGAATTTTGGAAGGACACAGACATTCAGTCTATAACAATATATAAATATGTTATAAGTATTAAGGGCTATATTTTTGCTCTTTAATGGCACATATTTTAAGAAGTTTCAAATAAGTTAGATTAATGTAATTTACCTTGAAACAGTTCATTGCTTTGTTGGGGTTAAATTTGTGGAAAACAAATCATATATCTAAAATTTCTAAGGATTTACCAACATAAAGCTATGATTATATGTCAAAATTTTTACATTTGGATATAGTGAAACATTCAGAAAACCACCACAAATTTAGTTATTTCATTTAGGGAGGAAGAGAATTTACTTCTTTTAGAATGTCTACATATTAGAAGAGAATTTACTTCTTTAGAATTTACTTCTTTAGAATGTAATAGATCATTGTAGGCTAATGGTTCTGCTGCATCTACTAAAAAAAGCTGAATATGTATTTATTTGTTTGTTCATTTATTTAAAGATGTCAGAGTTCTCTGGATGAATTACCTTCCTGAAATGATAAAGCCATCCATGATTTACATATGCTATTTCACTGAATGTTCATTAGAACATAGCTCTTACTCATTATAGCCAATAAAATATAGTACAAAGTTTCAAGTTACAGTTTTTTCATCTTGGAGGCAGAGTTTGAAATTATTTTAATCAGACACCAGATTTGGGACATTTTCATGTAAAATTCCTTGATAATTCATGAATCCAATTCTTTCTCCTCCTTTTGTTTCTTTCTTCAACAAATGTCTGTTGAGTGTCTATGATGTGTCAGGTAATAACAATAACAAGAAACCAAAAAAAGGATGTACCTGCTTTCACAAAACAGTTCAAGCTAATGGAGGAAACACATGGTGATTTTAAAATAAAAAAATCTATCATTACAGGAGATTCTGGGTAACTCAGTTGGTTAAGCGCCCAACTCTAGATTTTGGCTCAGGTCAGGGTCTCAGGGTCATGAGATCGAGACCCCCATTGGGCTCTGTGCTCAGTGGGGAGTCTGCTTGAGATCCTCACCCTCTCTTTATGCCCCTCCCCCATCTCCCTCAAATTAAAAAAAGTAATCTATCATTACAAAGTGCAGTATGTACCTGGCTATATCAAATAAGCATATAACAAAAAGTTGTGCCTTGTCCTTTGAAGACATAAAAATATCTCTATAGAAACATAGTGAACTTGGGAATTGTGTGGGTTGCATGGTGACAATCTGGGCAGATGAGCTAGAAAATGCAGAGGCCTTGAAGCAGCCATAGCAAAGCACACTTGAAAAACTGAGTGTCCATGTGGATGTCACAAAGGAATGGGTCATGGCTGATGAGATGGGGGTTGAGCAGCAATGTCTAACGACTGCATTATATGACATACTAAGGATTTTTGTTTTTATCCTATGAAAAGTCAGGTACTTTAAGTGGATCATGCTGGAAGAGAGAGTTTGATTTTGAAATTGCTGCAATTTAGATGCCTTTGAGATACCCAAATAGATGCCAGCTAGATTTGTCAGTTAGATATGTTGTTCTGGATATTGGAAAAGAAGTGTGGAATGAAATAGTTACACGAGAATTAGTATAAATATAGTTGACTAGACATGTATTTAATACACAGATATCAAATTGTTTTGGTGAGTATACCTGTGGTGTGCTAAGAGATAGTAGAAGAATTTCAAAGCCAAAAATGCTTTTACAGTATAATCCTATCATATGACAGATGGAGTCAACAACTTTATATAATTGTTAAGGTTTGGTTATTCTTCAGCAAAGATCACAGAATATAATGGGTTTTATACTTATTTCTAATATTTCATCATTTTATAGTTCTAAAAAGTGTTGTTTGGTATTAAAAGGTAATGTTTGGAACCTAGTTCACAGCACGCTAGTCTGTGTGGGAAGAGTTTAAAATACATATACTTATTTTACTATAATAAAATTGTTAGTTAACACATAAATATATAATAGAGATCCTTCTTTGTATCTATGTGCCTACAAACTTATCAATCATCTATCATGTATCTATATCTAGGATTTCGTACAGGGAAATATCCATTCTAGTAAATACTAGCTTTGGAAAATATGCCTTTTTTTTTTTTTTTTTAAAGAAACTCAGTTCCATATATAGAGAGCTAGGTTTGAGTATTCAAACAGCCAAAAATTGTGCTTTCACTTGGTAAGTACTACCAGCAATGTTAAATAATTGCAGCTGATTTGCCATAAGTATATTAAGTAACATTGTATATTTAGTAGAAGATATTGTAAGAGGCTTCCATTTCTAGAATGTAATAGATCATTGTAGGCTAATGGTTTTTCTGCATCTACTAAAAAAAGCTGAATATGTATTTATTTGTTTGTTCATTTATTTAAAGATGTCAGAGTTCTCTGGATGAATTACCTTCCATAAATGATAAGCCATTATAAAGTGAGCTGCAGATCACTGACAATTTTCACACTTATGAGGCATTTGGGATTTTAGGTACAGGTAGGAAGCTGCTTCCTGAAATTTCTACTCCCATGATACTTGTATGCTTTCACATTACGCTTCGAGTTAACAAGTTAAGAGCTATATATCTAGTTAGCAAATTCTTTATATTAACTTCTCTCTGTTCAAATAACTGCTATGATTTATATCTCCTAACTAGACTCTTACTAACACAAGTGGGAATTTAATATGTTGTTTCTAAAATTAGAAATAATATATTGTCAGGGAGACTGAAGATAGAATTCTGGTGGATTTCTGCAGTTGTGCATGCCCTTTACCGAGAACATTAGACTTCTGTAGAATTAGTCATAACGGGTAATTCGTGCATATTCTTTCATAAATTTTCTCCTGTAAATATTTAGGTGAATGTTAGGATTATCAATCATATCAAAGGACATTTTAGAAGTGATGAATGTTCAGGTGCATTTGAAAGAACTGTACAGTGCTGATATAAGCATCTGACCCATTTCGTGGTATTGTGGGTGTGAAAGAGACAAGAAGGAAAACTTATATGGAAAGAAAGTAGAAAAAAGCAATTCTAGCATTTAAGTCGTATTCATTAACATAAATACCTTTGAATCATATTCAAAGGCCTATTATAACTATTTTAATTATTATAAATTGCTAGACTATTTATTGGTCAGTAATGTGATCCACAATGAATATGTTAAAAACAATATCCTGATATAGCAGATGTCCCTGTGTGTGAGCTTAAGGAGATATATATATATATATATATATGCCTATATATAAAAATATATATAATAATATATATTAATATATATATTAAGTCTATAGAATATAGATGTAGAAAATGGGAAAATACAAAGACTTTTTCACTCTATTGTATTTACCTTTCCTTAGAAATAGTTTATAAGGGTTTTCTGGAAAGCGTGTTTTCAAAATCATGTATTACTAACTTAATTTTCTCTTTATAACCAATCTCTTCAACTGAGAACAATTCCTAAATTTCTTTGCAATATTTAAAGTTATTTGTCACCTCTCCATTTTCTCCATAAAATAATAAAAATTATATTGAAATAGAAGAAATCTATGAACTAGAAATAAAATATGGTCGGCTGTGAAGACTGAGCAGAGTAGCCAAAATCAGGATCCAAGTCACTGAGCTTTTCAGCATATGTTCCAACATTTCATGACTTGTTACTTACAGAACAATTCACTTCACTCACCCCCATCATAAAAATGAAAATATATAAATCATTCATCTTTCCAGATTTTCAGACATAAACCTGGAAACATCTGTGGCTTTTTGGTTCACTATGCAATGTTCAGACTAGTCATTCAGTGTTTAACACTTGTTTTTTCAGTCCTGGAATCTGTTTTCATAGTAACTACTACCTGCTACAAACCCGAATATTTTGACAGAGTTTTTGGTTACTTTCTTAGTTTTCCCTTGATAAGTTTTTCTTTTTCCTCAGGATTTCTTAGCTAATGACAACCATGACCTAACTGCAGAGAAAAGCACCAGCATGATTTTTGAAGAGAATACAACTGTTAGAGAAAAAGCCAAAAGAAAATAAGAGATATATCACCACTGAAAAAAAATGAAAGATCTGGAATTATAAACTGTGCTAATGGTACAAGGTTTTTTTAGTTTTGGTTTAGTTTAAATTTTTTTTAATTTGTTAGTGATGATGCTATTCACTGTCCCAAAGTCAATTAGTAAACATATTCACAGAAACTTTTTGTAATATGGGTATGAAGTAGAGAGTTTTATGTCAGGTGTAATATGGGTATGAAGTAGAGAGTTTTATGTCAGGCAGAAGAAGCTATAAAAAATGGTAAAAATCCTATTAGCAGCATTTTCTTTTAAAGAAGATTGCCTTAAAGTTGGGGTCTTAATGTGTTGAAGATAATATGTTACCATATGGTCTGAATTGGTCTTAAGAGTCTTTTTTTTTTTTTCAAAAAAAGATTTTATTTATTATTTGTTAGAGAGAGAGAGCACAAGCAGGGGGAGCGGCAAGCAGAGGGAGAAGCAGGCTCACTGCTGAGCAAGGAGCCCGTTGCTGGACTGGATCCCAGGATCTTGGGATCATGACCTGAGCCAAAGGCAGACGCTTAACGGATGAGCCACCCAGGTGTCCCGAGTCCCTTTTTTTAAATCAGCTATTTATTTTGAAAGAGAAAGTCTGTATAAAATAAGGAAACGGTTTCAGATTTTTTCCATTATTTCTTCTCTCGAAATCTCAGCTGTAAATCTGGTTGTCTCTCTTAATGAACCACCCTGCAGCTTCAAATTTTAGTAAAGATTTCCAGCCAAAAAAAAAAAAAAAGGTAACCAGAGGCAATATTTTAATTATTATTTGCCTTTTGTTGTCTGAGTCTTAAGTGGAAGCAACTTTTCTTCTAAAATTGCAAACCAAGAAGACCAAACTACCAGAAAAGAATGACAAATATTTCATTTATACATCATATATTCAATTTTTCAACAAACAAACCAGTTTCAAAAACACATGATAAGAGATGAATTTAAAAGATGAAATATCCCTCTCATAAAGGAATTCCTATAGAGAAAAGTGATATACAGATGGCCAATAAATTATTTTACACATCAAAAGAAAGCTCATTACTAGGTAAAGGAGAAGAATAAAGGACATTTTGATGAAGACCTCCCTTGGATGGATGCTAACAATGCCTCACTTCAGAGGTAATACTTTAACTGGGTCTCTGATGTTGTTTTAAAGAATGGCTAGAAGTTCACCAGCCAAACAAACCAAAAAGATATTTTATTAGAGGACAAGATATATGAAGAAAAACAGAAACATGAAGTGGGATAGCATCTTAAAGGAACTAAATATTTTTTTTTTTTAACTTCTGTCAGAATAAGGGTCAGAAAACTGTTCCATATTGGCCAAATTCTGCCTACCAGCAGTTTTGATATTTTCTGGAATGCAACCATGACCATTAATTTACTATTGCTTATGGTTACTTTTGTGTTACAAAGGCAGTGTAAGGTAGTTGAGACAAAGAGCATATGGTCCTCAAAGCATCAAATATTTACTACATAGCCTTTCACAGAAAAAGCAATTGCTGAGCTTATGTTAGAGCAAATTTGTACATAAAAAGAAGGCATTGGGGCACCTGGATGGTTCAGTCAATTGAGCATCCAGCTCTTGGTTTCAGCTCAGGTCATGATCTCAGGGTCCTGAGATCAAGCCCTGCGTCTGGTTCTGCGCTCAGCAGGGAGTTGGCTTGAGGATTCTCTCCCTCTGCCCCTCTCCCCACTCTTTCTCTCTCTCTCTCTCAAATAAATAAGTAAATTTTAAAAAAAAAAAAAAAAAAAAAGAAGAAGGTATTGTCATGGCCTTGATGACTGAGAGCATTTAAGTCATTGAGTAATTTAGGTGGAAATGTGTTTCCAAGAGATCCATAGCAGTCATCTTCCTTTACTCCTCCCTCTCTTTCTTTCTTACTCCTCACTTATTTTACCACCTCTATGGCTGCCAAAGACTGCCAAAACTGAAAGAGAGAAACCTGTTCATGACTTATACAAAAGGAATTCAAGGGACTTTTCTGTACTTGACAACATTTGATCCTCATGATAATCTGCCAGTTCAGCTATTACTGCCTCTATTTCACTAACTGAACCCCTGAATACTGAGAGTTTAAGTATTCTTTCTCTAAACTCAGATAACTGATAAGTAGTTTAAATACAGAGCTTTGGATTCCCAGGGCACTGATATTTCTATATTAAGTCTTCCTCAATATCAAGCAGGGTTTTAGAACGAGCTGATTCTCTTGAAGACTAATCTAGGATTACCAGTCCTGTTGTACCACGGACCCTTAATTTAGGTTAAATATAAGGGTTGCCTTTGCTGTTTTATCTTAGTCTGGTTTTCCCAAAAGTAGAGCCTGAAAATGGCTTGCGTGTAGGCAGTTTACTTGGGAAGTGATTCCACAGAGCAGGAGTGAGGAACAAAGTCATGAAAGAGAGCAAGATGGAAAGGCAATTGGAAAACGTGTTTCTGAGTTGCCCATTGGCAGTATAGAACTTTCTCTGAGTCAAGAACAGCAATGATCAAGACATCTCCTCCAACTTGTGTTTGGGAAAGGACTTACTACAAAGAACAATCCTTCTCCATACAACGTAGATAAGATGTCTAGATGGCTCCAGTGTTTACCTATGACAAGGCAATCACAGACCCTCCAAATTCCCATTCTTTATCTCATAAATAATTAGGTGAACTGTTTGTCTCCATGCACTAATCTGAACAAAAAGCACACTAACTTTAACTGTAAAGTTTCTCCCCCCTCTTCAGCCCCTTGAACTTTGGCTTACCAGTGGAAACAACCTCTTGTTAATAGCCTTCTGAAAACTGGCTGACCTCAAGGGAAAACACTCTCTGATAAACTCTTTGATCATACCACTGGTTCAGCCTACTCCCTGACGTCTGGTTCTTCGAGCTTGTTCTCAGAAGGCTATTTCTTTGACAACATGTGTGTGGGATGCTAATGTTCTATCTCGTGAGACCTTCTGAAAAGTCGTATGATATTCTTCTGAAAACTCTCCTCTAGTGAGATAAAGGCAAGGGGAGCATTTATTGATGAGTTTCATCTTCCATTGGTTAAGGGTGGTCTTGTGGATATTAACTCCTTCACATTTCCCAGTTACACATTGGAGAGGGTTGGGAATTCACCTCACCACCAGCCTCTCCCCTCCCCCACACTTTTGGGGTTTGAATGGGAATATGATGAGGGCCTACATTTCTATATTTTATAAAACTTAGATGGTGGTGTTAATCTCATAATTCCCCCTGGGAGACAGGATTGTTTCTGATATACTATCTTGCTAAGGAACTGGAGGAATCAATTTTAGGGTCCTCTACTTAACCTTTCTGCCAAAAATGTTTCACTTCACAGTTCAGAAAAACGATGTGATATTTTTTCAAACTACTAACTATACTTATCTCAGTTATATACTTAGGTACTAGAAAATAGCCAAGGGGTTATTTCATGAATGTATTAGACCCACTGACTCATGGATTTGAGTCAGACTCCTTCATTTATCACCTCTACTCCTTAAATAATCATTCTATCTGGAAAACCATGGTGGCATTTTCAGTCCATGGTATCAGTGCCAATTCAGATACTATGTCCAACAGTGTTCAAAAAGTTTGGAAATTTTGCTTTCCCCCAATACGTTGTAAGGATTTTCCTCCAGCAGCTCAGCTTCCCCATAGGTGGCCAGTGGCTCTGAAGCAGGGAAACTGACATTTAAAAACTGGTTGGAGGGTTGATATTTTTCATCATGATCACTGATGTCAACTTTCTACTCACTAGCTCTCATTTCTTTTCCCCTAGTTATTCAAGTCAAGTAACACCTATCTAACTGTCTATCTTTCTCACTCCTCAAAACACCAGGATTCATTAATCATCTCCACAGATCCTTGCAGGTTATAGGAACCTAATTACCATTTGGCCCTTGTGATCCATTATGGTCCTTAATCCACCCTGTCCTTGCTCATGGAGTGTTGCCATCCGGCTTTGGCCATTCCAGAGTCTACCACCTCCCATTCAAAATAGGCATCCCAGTCAATAGGTATATCCCTTACATTTAACCTTGCCCTGAAGAAGAGTGCTTTTACCAAGGTTTTTAAAGATGCCAGTACCCCCTTACCTATACATTTCTCACTGCTTTAGCAAAGGGACCATTCTCTAGTTCTTTCCAAGGAAGTCATTTTTATTTTCTTGAGCCTTCTGGCTCCTCCCTCAATACTGTATTAAGCCATCTCCACTTTATTTGCTGTAAGCTAGTGTTTCTTTAACTTAAATATGATACAAATTATCTGGAATCTTCATAAAATACAGATTCTGATTGAGTAGATCTGATGGGACTTAAAATTTTATATTCTTTTTTTTAAAGACTTATTATTTATTTGAAAGAGAGAGTGCAGGGTCAGGGGCAGAGGGAGAGGGAGAGAAGCAGACTCCCTGCTGAGTGCGGAATCTGATACAGCCTTGATCTCAGGACCCTGAGATCATGACCTGAGCCAAAATCAAAAGTTGGACACTCAACCAACTGAGCCACCCAAATTTTGTATTTCTAATATGTCCTGACTAATACCCATGCTACTGGCCTATAGATGACCATTGAATAACAATAGGTGGGCAGCTGTTACATCCAAACTGCAAAAACCATCTCATCTAAGATAGGTTCCAAGTGCTTCTAGGACAATAAATCTCTTTGGATTCCCTGGACCAATACCTACAAAACCTATTTCATATTTTTTCTTTCATTTCTTTCTAGTACCTGTTGGTGGTCCTGTAATTTTTTCAGTATGTGAACAATTGCCTGGCAGAGCAGAGACCGTATTTTCCTGTTAAACTGTGCTGAGTCCAGATCCCTTGAAATAGGAATGAAGGACAAAGAGAGTCAAACAGAGAAAGAGAAAAGCCTACCAGTGCTCAATCCACTGTGATCGTTGGAGGAGCTTTGTGAAATGCTTTTCAGACCTTTGCCCTCAAAGAAATAAGTAATTTCTTTTTAAATATGTGCATGATGGCTCGATTTGTTTGAACTTTGCTGAACTTCTGAGGTGCACATGTATAAAGGCTAAAAGGGTTTCATCCCATGCTATGGCTTTAGAGAAGCCTTGGTTGAGATAAGAGGTAAAGAGCTGTCATGTTGCACAAAGCTGTCACAAAAATAGTCACTGCAGTACTGGCTAACGCAAGAGGTGAAGCCAAATTACTTGAAATGGCACAAAAGAGTTGTCCAGTAAATCTTCCATCTATCTTTCTGACCCCACCTCCCTGTTTGTGTTCTTCCCTCCCCATTCTTTCTTCTACTCATTGCCCAGAGCCATCTGCCAACAACAGCCAGCTGATAATCAGATATAGTCTCTTAAATCTTGCTTTTTCTAACAACGGGCCTGTCTCTTCCAGTCTTTGCACTGAGAAAACAAGTTCTTAAGTAATCCCGCTGAATTAGAGTTCTGGATACCAAACCCTGCAAACCTGTATTCCAGTCAAGTTTTACCTCTCACTCCCTAGGTTTCAACCTATCATTCTGTGTCCTCATCTGGAAAGCAAGGGTAATGATAGTACTCGCTAATGTTCAGAAATTCCACCGTGCCATGTGCAAAACTGTCCTGAAAACAACAGAGCCCCAAACAAAATATAATCTCGTTTTGATGCAATAACTAATTCATAATACATAATGAGGAGAAAGGCCTACAGAATGCTTAAAATATATATTCCTCCCAGAATTATATGCATTTAAAAGGAGAAAAGTATAACTGAAATGAATAAATGTTTGAAGTTGGAATTTCTAACATTCCAATGGGATCTTCTGCCACTTGTTCTTTCATTTTTTAGTGACTTTTGAGTATTAGTACAGACATATAACTATCCTTCTCTGAGTACTCATCTGCTGCCAGTAACCTTATTACCTGCTTTAAAGATCTTATTTTATGTGCTCCTCACAATAAGCCTGAGAAATAGGTATTATTATGGTTCCATTTTACTTATAATAACCACTAGTCTTTAAGTCTTAAATTATGTTCTAGTTAAAACAAAGTTAGTAAGATGCACAACCAGAGCTTGGAGCCGGGTTTGAATGAGAAATCTTCTAAGTTCTTTATTCTGTTTGATTATACCTCTTGAACTGTCTTGGATAAACCCAGTTTATGTCTGTCTAATTATTAATAGTCCCTTTCACTCCCTAAATTATCCTAATTTTCTTTCTTTCTTTTCTTTAATCCTAATTTTCATGATAAGTATTTGGTTACCCTATTGTTCAAACTTTTTTTCGTATCTTTAAATAAAGTTTACAAGTAGATCAAATGTTTCATATTTTTTCAAGTTGTGTCTGTGTGTTTTAAAATAATAACAGTCTCATTCTCTAAATCTTAAACACTATGCTGCAAGTGAACAGCTACTTGGCTTCTTAAGCTCACTCATGCTTGCATCATGCCACAAAAATGCTTGGCATGAAGTAATTGATGGAAACAATATTCTAAAATAACCAGCCCAAGTTTGGTACTGAAACAACAACAACAAAAACTAAGACAGACAAAACCAAAACCAAAACATTGATATATCTCATATTTCTAGTACTTACATGTATTTCTTATATTTCTTCAACATTCCTTTATAAGTTTGTGCAAACATGCAGTTATTGTAACTCAAAGGGTTTTCAAAGCTAAATATTTCTGATATAGACTTGTTAAGAAAAATCTTTTAACTATATACCAAAGAGTTCAGTAAGCACTGTGGATGATCCTATATTTGAACTCAAGGCCTTGAGAAGAATTCAAAGGTTTGTACAACACATTCAGAACCAACTTTTTAGTAATGGCTAATTTGCATAGCCAAACACCAAGGATCATTTTGGGGTTTCTGAATCATTTTGATGACTGTCCTCATAGGAGGAAAACTATTAACAAACTATTCTTTTTCTTCCTTGTCATCAATAAACAGATTATGTCTAGTAAATTCTAGTTTACAACTACTGATTCCAAAGACATGTAATATTACAAGTTATAGCTGGATAACTGAAGACTCCAATCAAGAACTCTTAATTATCATATTGTGTTAGTTGTTCATTTTGACCTGAATTAAAATGAAGAAGAGACCTTACTAGAAAATTAACACATTATTTGGTATTTAAGTTCCTATGGTACAAAAAATGCCAACATTTTTACTTGGATGATTAAATTAAGAGTACAGATTTCTTACATGCTCAATGATAAATGTATTTAAAATATTTAGTTAAAAAGAACCTCTATAAAGTAGGTTGATTTTATAATTAAATATACTGCTCACCTAATATATATCTGTGCCATTGTAGCTTGGTATAATATATATTGGCATTTTTTAATTGAAAGAAATATTTTCTATGTAGACTTACTCATAAGGTGGTCATTTCTATCCGAGAGTGTAAAATGGAGGATTGTAGAGGGTAATCTCATCTTATATAAAAATGTCTAGAATTATTCCCCACCAACATATTGCTATTACTTTAGTTGTTCCTTTGTTTTAATACATAGTTTCTTTTTTCAACAAATTTCCCTGGTGATTTGATAATACTTTGATCATATGTCTTTCACTGTGAATAAATTTTAATTTAAAAAATCACCATGTACATTTCTTTCCCCAACAGATGTTTTAATGAAATGGGCATGGACTGGAGTTCAGAAAAATTGATTACTATTTCTTATTCTCCCATTGCTACTTATTGGATGTGTGACTACAGACATGTTCTTTAAGACTCTGGGGTTCAATTTCATGACCTTTTTCATCAGCTGCATCACCTCAAGTAGATGAAGTTATTCTAGAGTCCTAATACTGACCTTTCTAGTTTTAAAATTTAAATTCTCTCCTCCATTTCTTTGTGTTAGAGAATGGGGAAAATCGGATTGCTCCATTCCTGACAAACTTTTATTTTAGGAATATGCTAAAGGATCAAAGACTTAAGAAATGAATGTTCTCACTCTCTGCAAGCTTTAGGAATGATTGAATATCTATACTCTAAAAGCCACATTTATTTAGAATCAATCTTAATTTTACAACCTCTGCTCATAATTAGTGTTGAAAGGATATATTATATGTAATAGACTTGTAAACCTCAAGTTACTTCTTGTGAATAGTGAATATCATGACTCAGTTAAATTAAATGAAAACCCAAATCAAATTGTCATGGGTGTAGACATATTAATGACCTCTCAAAGATGCCCATCACTTATTTCCAGAACCTGTGAATATTATATTACATGACAAAAGGGAACTAAGGTGGCAGATGGAATTAAGGTTGTTAAGCAGATGATATTGAAATAGGGAGATTATCCTGAATTATTTGGGTGTGCACTATGTGGACACAGATTTCTTAAATGTGCAAATAGGGGGCAGAAGAATCAGTCTAAAAGTGATATAATGTGAGAGAGATTTGAAAGCAATTGCTGGCTTTGAAGATGAAAGGGAACCATGAGCCAAGGAAGGTGGGCAGCCTCTAGGAACTGGAAAAAGGAAAAAAAAAAAAAAAAAAGAAAGAAAAAGATAATCCCCTAGAGCCTCCAGATCAAAGCATAGCCCTGACAACTTGATGTTAGACTAGTGAGATCCATAGACTTTTGACCTCCCAAATGGTAAGATGCCAATAAATTTGTGCTGTTTTAAGCTAATAAATTTGTGATAATTTGTTACAGCAGGCATTGGAAACTAATAATCATTAACAGGAAACTAATACAGTCATTGCTGAGCAGCTACTTTGGTAGATGATAGGCTGTACACTTAATTATTAGTGATTTTTAAATGTTTTTCTAGTGTCAGAATATTTTAAAAATTATAATACAAATCTCATTATAAAATATTGTGTATGCGGTAGACTGGAAATCATGAAGACTTTAGAAACATGGAAACTATAAATATAAGCATAAAAAGAATACAAAGCAGCATGTATTTTTATTGCAAATCTATAAAATATGAATGTATGTAGAGCAGTTCTGGGAAATAACATAAAACACAAATGCAATACAAAGGTTGAAATACCAGTTTTTAAGTCTTATGTATTTTTATTGTTAAATCATGTTCTGGTTGTTGTTTGTAAAACTGGTGTAAAAATAAATAAATTGGTCCAGCAGGGAACTAAGCCTCCAGAGCCACCCAGCATTCATGAGGCAGTATTAGGTGGTACAAGGTGGATGCATCAACACTGCTGTCCCCTTTCCTGATGTTAGCTTACCCCAGTGGGAAGCTGCTCTTTCACTCAACCCAGTAACAACAAGGTGGAATGAGGGTGAATATAGTTGGCATTCCACATTTTCCTTCCATTCCACTCTGTCTTACTCTACATCTGGTGCCAATGGGACCCAGTAAAGTGTTGAGTTTCCACGTCAATCCAACAACAATAAAACAATGAGAATTTGCTCTTCACTTACTCTCTCCCTGGTGTTGGAGGGCCTGGTGTGCTGAAGAGTTGCAAATTGGGTTTCCACTCTCTTTGGGAAGGATCAGTAGGGCTGAGGGGGAGGTGAAATATCACCACATCTGTCTGCAATGAGACAGTGTGAGTCAGTAGCTCTAATTTTGTCAAGGTGTATGTGGGCACAGTGGCAAGTTAAACATATGAACCCATCTGGTCCTTGCACCTCACTTCCACAGGGAAACATCCTGCTTAAAAAGAAAAAGCTGGGGCACCTGGGTGGCTCAGTCGGTTAAGCAACTGCCTTCAGCTCAGGTCATGATCTTGGGGTCCTGGGATCGAGCCCCGCATCGGGCTCCCTGCTCCGCGGGAAGCCTGCTTCTCCCTCTCCCACTCCCCCTGCTTGTGTTCCCTCTCTCGCTGTGTCTCTTTCTGTCAAATAAATAAAAATGAAATCTTAAAAGAAAAAAGTTAAATCTGACCCAGAGTCTCATAATATAATATCCAAAATGTTTAGAATATAATTGAAAAAGCATTCAGTATACCAAAAGCCAGGAAAATCACAACATGAATGAGAAAAGATCAGCAGATACCAATAGTGAGACAAATCAGATATCAGAATTATCTGACATGTCTTTTAAAACAGTCACCATGAAATGCTTCAGTGAGCAATTAAATTCTCTTGGAACAAATAAAAAATAGAAAATCTCAACAAAGAAGTAAAAGTTTAAAAAAGGAACCAATATATATATTAATATATAATATATATGAAACTATATATATTATATATGTAGTATATATATTATATATATATAAAACTAAAAATAAATCATATATATAATGTATGAAAAATAAATCACAAATAGACAAACAAGTAAATGTCACTTCAGATGATAGAGGATAAAATTAATGAACATGATGATATATCAATAGAATTTGTTCAATCTGAATATTTGAGAGAAAAATAGTCTGAATACACAGGAGTCACAGGAGCTTCTGTTCTGAGACAATAACAGAAGTCACATTTTTATCATCAGAGTCCCAGAAGGAGAGGATGGAGAGAGTAGATCTGAAAAGGTATTCAAAGAAGTAATGGTTGAAAACTTCCCCAAACTGGCAAAATACAAAATCTGCTAATTCATGAAGCTGAATGAATGCCAAAGAGCATAAAGCCACAGAAACTCAAGCCAAGAAATATAATTAAACATCTGAAACTAAAGACAAAAGAAAAACCTTAAAAAGTAGCTATAGATAGCCAACACATCACTAATAGGTAAGAATGAAGAAACACCAGTTCAAAGGATGGAAGATTTTGCATCTAAAACCCTGGAGGCCAGAAAGAAATGGCACAATATTTTTGAAGCACTGAAAGAAAAGAATGGTGAACTCTAATTTCTATATCTGGAGACCATGTCCTTCAGGAATGAAGGGAAAATAAAGACATTTTCAGATGAAGAAAAAACAGATAATTTGTAGCTAGCAGATCTACCTTTAGAGAATGGATAAAAGTAGTTCTCTGAATAGAAAAAAAAAAAAAAGGTTTGAAATTTCAGAAAAGTAAAAAGAACATCAAATGGACAAAACTAGGAGTAAACAAATAAGACTATCCTACTTCTACTGAATTTCTTAAATAATATTTGATGGTTGAAACCAAAATTACATGAAATGTAATATAGTTTGCTCAGTTATATGTAAAGAAAATACTTAAGACAATTATATTTAAAAAGTGGGAATGACAAAAGGATCTAAATGGAAATGTTTCCTACATTTCATACCAAGTGGCAAAAAGTCATTACAAGCACACCATAATAGGTTAATTAAGCAAACTTCAAATACAATAAAGCCAAAGAAATCTATGCCGAAAAATATCAAATTAAATTTCTGAAACTGAATGCAGAAAAACATCTCAAAAGTAGGTATAGAAATATATATGGTAATGCCTATAGCCACTACTAGGAAAACTAGAAAGCAATATACGCCAAAACATAATAATTAAATCAAGATGGAATCTTAAAATGTGCTCAGGTAACCCACTGGAAGATTCAAAAAAGGAGAGAAACAGAAAAAAAAAGAAAAAAATTATTCCGAAGAAATAAGAATTTATTTTCATACACACACACACACACACACACACACACACACACACACACACAGTATAAGAAGGTTCATAGCAGCTTTTTGTAGGAGCAAAAAACTGCCAACAAGTTTTATGATTGCTTAAATGAATTATAATAGATTGATACTATGGAATACTACTCAGAAATATACATATATGAGTGAAAAAGCTAATATTTAACTGTTACCTAAAATGCGATTCTATTTATCTAATATTCTTGAAATGGCAAAATTATAGACATGGAGAGACTGGTTGCCAGTCGTTGTGTGTGCAGGGCATGGTGGTGGTGGTGAAGGCTGTGTCCGTCAACAGGTAGCACAAAGGATCCTTATGGTGGAGTTATTCTGTGTTGGACTGTGGTGATGGTCCCATGAATCTACAGATGTGATAAAATAGGACTCAGACCTCCCTCCCCCAACACACATGTAAATGAGGGCATTAAATCTGGTAAAATTTGAGCAAGCTCAACAGATTGTATCAATGTTAATTTCCTGCTTGTGATATTGTACCATACAAATGCAAGATATTAAGATTTGGTAAAACTGGGTGAAGGCTCCGTCTGTGTTATTACTTAAAATTGCATGTGAAGCTATAATTATCTCAAAATGAAAATTTGATAAATAATACAAATAGGTTAAATTAAAAAAAAAACTATCTCTTAAAATACAGAATGTTAAAGTCTTAATATAACTAAAATTTCTTCAACGGTTACTTGAATAAATGTAGTGATTATTATGTACTAGGCATTAAACTTATGAAACACTGATCAAGAGAAAGTTTTTCATGACAATATTATTGTTGTTTTCTCAAGAAAACGTATCAGTGCTTCTTCCAAACATAAAGTATATCATGTAATTCCCATAATCTTCAAAAGACAATGATTTATATGTACTTTCTTTTTCAAATAGTCATTTCATACAAACTGTGTTGAGGTTATTTTTCCACCGCACAGACACACACAAGATTATAGTACATTTCATTGTTTGTTTTTAACTTTTTAAGGAATAGTCCTGGCAAAATGAAGACAATGGTTTTATATCCTTGCTGTTAGTGGTGGTTAGTACATTTTGGGCAGTATAGTTATTATGCTAAAGACACATTTCCTTTCTGTCCATTGAACCAGTTCCTCCTACATTCTTTTCATCTCAGTGAATGGCAATTCCATTTCTAAAATGTTCCATTTCCTCACGCCAAAATCTTGGAATTATCTCGATTTCTCCTTTACTCTCATTTTCAACAACAACAAAAAACACATCCAGTAGCTCTACCTTTAAAACCACCTCTTCTCATCACTTCTACCACTTGAGTCCAAACCATCTCACATCAAGTCTCCCTACATCAGTACCTAATATATTCCAAGTGTACCAAGGTAACAACTCCTCTCATGTTCAATGACACCTAAAGGAATTAGAGTAACAGAGTAGTTTCTGGCCTTGAACAGCCTCTTGTTTTCCCATGTGACACACAAACATTCTTAATTTCTATGTGGGCTTCCCAGAATGGAAAAATTTGGGATAGTTGGGTTTAGTGTATATAATAACTTGTAACAGTTTTCCTGTTGTATCCACTGCCTTCCTTCAGTGTATTTTGCACAGAGAAAAATAAGTGATTTTTAAAAAATAAAAGTAAAAAATGTCTACACCTGCTCAAACACTCCAAAGACTTACCATCTGTTATAGCTTCTCAAAATTTGGCTCAGATATAAACACTGATGGTGCCACACACACCAAGAGAGTTGAAAAAGGTTTATTAGTCACATGAGGTGGCTTTCTGGGAGGAGCAGGGCCACTCCCAAGGGAGTCTGAAAATGTCTTGAAAGAACAGGAAAAGGAGAGTGGCTTGGAGTTTTTACTGCGGTTAAGCAATAAGGCCAGTGTGAGGATTTCTGCTTGCAGATAGCTGTTTATATAGTTTGAATCTCCTGCTGGCACCAAAAGAGGATGCCCAGATGTGAGGCAGAAGGGGAAGAAAGGGAGGAAGGCTAAAGAGCGGTCAAACATCAAAAAAAAAAAAAAAAAAAAATGGAGTCAGACTCTTCATTACACCATCTTACCAAAACTCTTTACCATGGCCTCACATACCCTACAGGGGCTGGGCCCCTGATACATCCCTGAACTACATTCACCACCCTTTTCCATCACCCATTCTGCTTCACTCACAGTGACTTCCACTTTCTCCAACAAACCAAGAAATCTCCTGGCACCTAGAATAATGCTTGGTAAAAATTTGTGGAGTGAAGGAACACAGTTTTTTGTTCTAACAATGTTAAACTTAATCAATCTACCTGTCTGTGCAGACAGAAAAAAGATTCTTATCAAATTTAACTATTTATGAAAATTGTGCCTACCACTGTTCTTATTAATGGCTTTTGGAAACTTAATTATAAAGTTATGGTTCTAGTTTCTAGTTTATATTTGATATTTAACTAAAAATGATCATACATTTTACCAGTTCCTGGTTACCCGTTTAGTTTTCTACCCTCCATTTCTTTTCTTAAGATTCATTTAGTTCTTACTTATGTAGTCCTGTATTTGCTCGCCAGCAGCATCTGTCCAGACCAATATATATATATATAAAATAATCTATTAATATGCATTTACAATTTTTAAAAAGTTTACCTACACTTTTATAGTATACTCTTTTGTGGCAGTAATTTTCTATAAACACTTTGAAAGAATGTTCTTTATCTTCTGCCATGTGCTTTTTCTGATGAGAGGTTTGTCTAATTATTGCTCAATTTGAGGCAATCCATCTTTTCCCTCTGTCTAATGTTTCATTAAGAGAAGAATAGGTATAGATTTATTTGTTTATTTGCTTTTAATCCATATCTGCTTTAAGTGAGTTGTTGGTTGTTTGCTTGTTGTAAAAGTTGATTTTTTTTTTTCCTTGGTCTGTTACCAGACTGCCCTAAAACTTCTCATTGCTTCTGGCTGGAGTTCTAAATCATACCCAGGTCTTATACTGATGGGTCGGGGCTCCAGTACATGGGTGTTGTTTGGAATATGGCAGATTCAGTTTAGTGTAGGAGCAGGCTACCAGGCTCCAATTTCTTTCTTTGGCTCTCTGGGTATGGAATTTAAAGCAGGCTCTCAATCCAGAAAGAAGTAACAGCATTTTCAGCCTTTTCCCATTCCCAGATTTTATGCAGCAATCATAGCTCTATTCAGTTTCTTTCTTTTCACAGAGCACATCTCATTTCTAACTCCACCCAGTCCAATTCATGTCTCACCACCCAGGATTCTACACTGAGGCTCTAGCAGGTCCACAAACTCAACGCTGCTCCTGGTTTTGAGTTACTTTTCCAAGTAGATTTTTCTTGGAACATAGCACAGCCATATGCTTTTTTTAGTGGACATTTTTTTTTAAGAATGACAGAAATATAAGAGCACAGATAACCAATTTATATATTGATAAATCATCCCAAAGAGAATACACCCACATGACTGCTAATCAGATCAAGAAATAGGATGTTACTAACATCCTAGAAGCTCCCCTCATTTCTCTGCCTAGTTACTAACCACACCTACTGTCCCAAAGCTCTCCTGAACTTCCTCGAATTTAGGTGATAAAGGGCTATGACTTTTCAATTCTATCTTTTTATATTTGATCTATCAATGCTATGACTTTGTATCAGAGGTGGGAGGGATCTTAAAGTGAGAACAATGATGATAGCTCTCAAGGAAGTAGATCCAAATGAACATTTCTTAGACAATGCTTATCTTTAAGGCCCTCTACTGGGAGGTTCATGACCAAGTCCCAGCCTTCATGCCTATGTGTTCTCACTTGTCTAAAAGACCTAGGACCCTGGAACCAACCTTTAATAATAGGAGCCAGTAAGCATAATGTTAACTGTTTTTGTGCTTATATTGACTGAAAATATCAGGTTTAAGAGCATTTACATCAGTGTGAATAATGATATAACTATTAAGTGCTCAAACGTGCTTTTAACTTCCACCATAAAACTTCCTTTGGCCTCATTTTCAGAGATAACTGAGGGCCAGGGATATTGATTTGAGTCTTGTGTTTCTCCGGTTAGTCCTGTCAGTCTAAGCTGATGCCATTTCTGTCTTCCAGATTACTATTAAAATAAGTGACTTGGGACATTGCACATGTGTCTGCGTGTTTTTTAAATGAAATCTAAAACTGGTAAAAATTATTTTGATTTGACTTTTTTTTTTCCTATGTAAACCCTAAATGGGGCTCATGAGTCGTGTCAGGTGAACTTGGCCCAAGTTTTCAGGAGAACTCACTCCTTCCCAAAGGATATAAAGAGAAGATTTATGACTCCAGGTGAAAAATGTAAGAAAGCTGGTGACTGTAGATGACTTTAGCTTTGGGTTTCTGGTTCATTGGGAGTCTAAAATGAAACTTGGCGATTGCAGGGGGCAGGCTTCTTTAAATAAGAAGAAAGTCCTTGCAGAATCCGTGCAAAATGAACTTCAGTCTGTGGCTGTCTATTCGCATACACGATGTCTCCAAAGACCATACAGCTAACTTGTAGAAAGTAGACTATATTTTCATCTTGAGCTTAGATGTTGTCAACAATATTTTATGAATAGTTTGGAATTCCCAGTTTCCTCAATTAAAGCAAATCTTGATAACATTTTGCTTTACTCAGAAGTATGACTGAAACACTACCCTGAAATGGACTTAGTTCACATTGCAATATGACTTGGAACAGGAAATCAAGTTATGTCTGTCTGTATATCTCATACCACGTACATAATTCATTAAGGAATTAGAGCTCTGAGTTTTTGGAGTATTTTTTTCCTTGCTATGGAATTTTTAATATGTAAGCCTGAATCCTAGTGTGTGTTTGTGATTTAAAAGTCCCCCAATTGAAGACTTTTGCAGGTGCATGTTGGCATGTGGGTGGGATCTAGACCATGGATGAGCTCACATTTCAGCACCAAAGTAGAAAATGGGCATGGAATGAATCCTCTTTTGCCCCATTAACAACTGGCCTCATAAGCAACATCTGGAGTTCACATAGGTATTTTATGACTAAAATAGCAGAAGTCACACCACCATTGGCTATAGTATTCCTAGGCTAAGAATGACAACATAGACATTGAAAGAACAGTCTCCTCATTGATTAAAAAGGCTCAAGTATATTTCTCTTCTAATTTATGAGGAATTATGCAAAACTGCCATTTAGGGACATTGGCTCCACCTTCTGTTTCTAATTTAGTACATCATAGTGCTTGATTGTCTCTTATGCAGGCAAAGAGAAATGAGCAATACTTACAAGGAGCCTCCTCCTTTAGTTCGTCCCTGATTCTTCCTGCCTTGCTGTGTCTCCATTCATGATGTAGTCTCAAAACACATGGACAAACCAGCAAAATTGATAGATGGCCAGACCATGGATTTTTCTGCTTCACCATGATGAAGGCAGTCAGTGTGTAATGAAATTGACTTCAAGGCAGTATTTAAGGCTGCATAGTTTCTTGCATCAGTTTTCTTAAATCAGTGAAAGACCCCTTTTCTCTATTGTTCAGATCAATTAAGTTGGATGAGATAAAGCACCTGAGGAATACAGAAACAGCTGACATCTTCAGAACAAAATTAAATAGAGAGAGGCCTCTGCATGCTTGGATTACTCCCTCTTACTGAACGAAGAGGTTCTTGTATTTGAAGAGAGAAATTAGAAAGTGTTCTCTCAGCCTCCTGATAACATGTCAAGAGTAAATACTACTCAAGAGATTATCATTACCATGCTATAGAGTTAATACATATGGAATGCTTCAAGAAGCAGTGTCTTTCTTCCATGGAGATATAAAGACTGAATCAAGAGGAAATGGCACATGACAGCGGAGCCCAGGAACCCTGAATCCAGAGCAATCCACTTCTAATGAATAAATAAGGGTCACTGTTTCTTTTTTTAATTTGTAAAGGCAAAACCTACATTTCTTTGAGGATTTCTAATATTTCAGTCAGAATGTTAGGTTCCAGATATATAAAAATAAACATGATGTCTGGTGTCATCAACCTCACTGAGTTTACAATCTAGTGAAGGTAACAGTGAGCAAGCACCAGGATGTGTTTAATGAGTTAAATTACCATGGTGCTCTGAGAGAGTAAAAATAGAGGTGAGAATGGTCAGGAAAGACCTCTCTCAAGAGGTGAGACTTATACAGATAATGGAAGAAAGAAATGCTAGTTTTTCAAAAAGCAGAGACAGGAAATCTCAGGGCAGATCAACATGTGTGAAGTCCCTGGGGCAGGAAAGGCCGGTGATGGTTTGAGTAATTGAAAAATATTGGAACTAGAGCCTAGTGAGAAAAAGAGAAAGTGGCACAAAGTGAGCCTGGACAGGTAGGCAAGGGATAGATTTCCTTTTCTTTATCACCAGTAGTTAGAATTTGTAACATAGAGGATACAAGAAACAAAGGGTCCATTGAACTTTGCATGTTACCAAGGGATTCCGAAGACTTTGAAGTCTGAATCATTTTCTCCTGAGTAGTCACAGAACAACTGTTTCTTTAGGAATGTGTATTGGACAGAAGATCATTCTAATAGTCCTTGACATTTGCATAGAGGTTTGAATTGGCAAATATTTTTCACAGGGGTTCTTTTCCTCCTCTACAAAATGTTTCTAAGTGGGGAGGATTCAGGTTTATGATCAACTTATCAAAAGGGATATTAATCCTTGAATACACAGGAAATGATGCCAATTAGTTGAGATTATGTTAGACAACTTTTATTTTACAAGTTCCTCTGACAAACACTGACCTGATTTTGAAACAATACAAAATCTAGATGGGGGCTAAAGAACTATTTTCTTCAAGTAATGTTCTATGCATTGTAATGTTCCAATAAATGGAATAGAATTCCATCTATATAAAGTTCAGGAACAGGCAAAACTAATAGTGGATATCACTGGTAGAGAAGGGTTGATTGGAAAGGGGGATAAAGGAAAGTTCTGGGATGATGGACATTTCCTGTATACAAAAAAAAAAAAAAAAAAAAAAAATTGTGACTGGGTCTCCAGGAGATTTTAATGCATGATCAATCAGATTTGAAAATCCCAGTTATGGAGAGAATACCTTGGCTAAGCTGGTGACTTGGCAGCACACAAACAAGAAAACAAAGCAAATGACACAATTACTAATTGTGGGGCTATTTGGTCAAGCTCATTTATTGAGGCAGAAAGTGCTAAAATCAGTAATACTTCCATTATCTGGAAAAAAATGTTAAAAAGGCATATTCCTACTTTCCACCTCTATGATCCTGCCTTAGTAAGCATGAGGATGCCTAAAGAAGCCACCTTTATCCTAAGCATCCCAGTGATTATGTTATTGAAAAGATATTGATTTAAACCTTTATTATATTGGGGTACCTGGGTGGCTCAGTCGTTAAGCGTCTGCCTTCAGCTCAGGTCATGGTCCCAGGGTCATGAGATCGAGCCCGGCAACAGGCTCCCTGCTCCACAGGAAGCCTGCTTCTCCCTCTCCCACTCTGCCCTGCTTGTGTTCCCTCTCTTGCTGTGTGTCTCTCTCTGTCAAATAAATAAATAAAATCTTTAAAAAAATAAACCTTTGCTATAGTTAAGATTATGGCCCACATGAAACTGTAAGCTTTAAGAAATTTTTGATGCTTTGATAATATTGAATACATGGAAAATAGTTACAAGGAGTTTAGAAATTAAGACGTTCACTTTATTGATTAAAATATATTTGATTTGTCTGTGTATTGATTTATTTGCTTTTATTGCCTATCATGTTGGGAGTTGAGAAAAGCATAAAGTGTCTGAACAAAGAGAGCTCATGACAACTGTAACAATTGCCAGAAATATGTCTCTAGACATATCCACTAGAAACCTGTTAATATTAGGAATATGATTGGGGCGCCTGGGTGGCTCAGTCATTGGCGTCTGCCTTCAGCTCAGGTCATGATCCCAGGGTCCTGGGATCGAGCCCCGCATCAGGCTCCCTGCTCAGTGGGAAGCCTGCTTCTCCCTCTCCCACTCCCCCTGCTTGTGTTCCCTCTCTCGCTGTGTCTCTCTCTGTCAAATAAATAAATAAAATCTTTAAAAAAAAATTAGGAATATGATTTAGTTATTTTAGACTTTTCATAATGTAGTGGGAAATTGTCATTCATTTTTATATATATGATCAGTACATTTTCAATTTTTCCTAAGTCTTCTTTAAAGAAAACCGTCTAATTAAAAAAAAATAAAAAATAAAAATAAAAAAAAAAACAACTGTCCTGCTATTTAACAGTGATATACCTCACAGATAATCTCACTATATAGTGATATAGCATTTACTATTTAGACTAAAACTATAAATCAGGAGAAAACAGCTCGATCACCTCAAATCCATTTTTGGATCCGAAGTTTTCCAGACTGCCTTTCTTTGTGTACGTGTGTCTCTAGGTTTGTTTGTCTGTGTTCTGTTTCACTGATTTTCATTCAGAAAGTTTCTAAACACTGATGCTTCATTAATTACTCATTTCAGAGCCTAAAGAAGTTCTGATGTTCAATTTTAAACAACTAATAGGGACAGGAAAGAGGACTCATCTAAGACATCTTAAAAATGCTTTCAAATGTAGGTCACAAAAGAAATTTGTTCCTTCAGTGTAAACCTGGTAGTACCTAATCTGTAGGCTTTTGTGGTCTCCACTCTTCTGAAATAGCAGGAAATGTTGTAACAATTAGAGTGAGCAAATTGTAAAGGGAAATATGGTAGTGAGTTACCAGCCGAGTCCTTAAATAAAACATTCCTTTCCTAATGTAGTCCTGATGCTACTCCTTCTTCTATTAGTTGGGGCCACTGCATTGCCATAGGCAAGAATCAAATATACAGTAGTTTGATAATGATAATACATCCAGCAATAGAACAAAAACACAATTATGATAAAAGACATAAGAAGACAGCAACTGCATTTACCTTTAGGCATCTTTTTGGTTTCCCTTGAACAAATTAAAAGGCAGAATAATTTCAGTGATGTGTGTTTGTCTCATTTGCATTCCTTAAAAAGTTCTAACTTTTCTAAAATCAGATATTATTTTTATTTATTTTCCAAGCTTGGAAAAAGTAATGTTTGTATATGAGCTATAGACACTTACTTCTTAATTGTGGGGGAAGACAATGGTATGTATTTGAAACTAAAAATGCTCAGTGAGTAGAAAGGAGGTTCAAGAGAATATCTTTTTAAATTTCTAGACATATTGTAAATTAAGTTTCATACATTATTTTTCAGATGAATTAACTCTTCAAAGCTCTATTCCATCCAAAATCTGAAGAATTTGTTTTCAAAGTGGTTATGTCCCTAAATCTACCATATATAAAATCTTTTATCTCTAGTTATATGTAGTGTTAGAGGAGCAAATCAACAAACTTAGCCCAAAAGTTCAGTGGAGGTAACTTCATTAAAATATTGGAAGTATTTATTGTATGAAAAAACATGATCCCCTTTTGAAAGTTGTTCTGTTAAGCTCTTGATATTAGATTTTATTATTAATAGTACTCTTAATCCTAAACTAACTATAATGTGATTTTTGACTAATAATTAGCATCATAAATAACATAGGATTAGGTTCCTTTTGAATGAAGTACAATCAAAAAGAGCTCAAAAACAACTCCTTAAATATATATATACATATCTTTTTTTGAGTATGTGTGACTATACAGAAAGACTCAAATTTGGTAAACTTGAATTCAAATATGCCCTATACTTACATCCCGTTATAGAATATTTGTTAAAAACCTGGGACCTGGGGTCACACTTCACTGGCTCAAGGTTGTTCTCCATCACTTTACTAACTCTTTGACTTTCTGCAAGTGTTTGTATTACCAAGGCTCACTTTTTTAATTAAAAAAAAAACTGGGATAATAATATGATCTGTATTATTGGGTTGTATGAGGTTGATAAGAGAGACTTCATCTAAAGCATTCCACAGAGTATTTGCTTTCATGTCTCCGTCAGTTAATGCTCAATTACTTAAAAGCAAATAGCTATGCATTTTGTGCTAGCTGGTCTACCTTATTCTACCGCAGCCTTCATTTTAAATTATTTTTCTAATTTGAGCATATTCAGAAACATTTTGAAAAGAAAGAAAAGAAATGCAGTTATAACCAATTGGTTTCCCCACTTAGTACCAGATTTAGTAAGGAATTAAGTAATGTTAAATTGAATCCTGGAAAGTTTGGTGATTTCTTGTTCCTTTGAGTTTCTCATATTACCTCTAGGATATCCATTGTTTTGTATATTCTAGTATAGGGTATCTATGAATTATTCTTCAACATCCCATGCAGCCTTATTTGCTAAACCTGCAGACACCTAATGGTATTCTTCTTGGATATAGTTCTTTGAACCCATTTTCAATTATTTAAATCCAATTTTTATAAAATTTAAAGTTCATTTCCCTTCCTCCTCAAGGATATTTTCTTTGTGAGGCTGTTTTTCTCCATAACACTGTTACCTTTATTATCAGAAGCATAAATTAAGTACTTACATTTATCTTTTATTGCTAGTTATAAATGTATCTTCTGCTATATTTTAATTTCCACCTTTTAATTTTTTGAATCCATATTACTTAGCACCATTCCAGGCATATATTTGACATTAAGTAAATGTTACCAATGATAGCTATGTGATTAAAGAATAGATGGTATGATGATAACTAAGTTATTTTTTAGATGGAGCATTAAGTTTACACAGTGTCTCAACTCCAGCACTCAAAGTGCTAATAAATTTTAGAGATTTTAGTTATGGGGAATTTCTAGACATGTATAATGTAAATGATTTGATTTGGAGGAAGACATATGTACCTGTTTGTTGTATCTGGAAAGACAGCTATTTTTTACCATTGATGTGAAACAAATAGCTGTATTCATCAGCAAATAGTCAATTTATCCAGAATTAAGGGTACATTAAAAAAGTGTCAGAGAGAAGAAACAAATAAAAAGTGCATTAGAAGTTTTACAAATCTGACTCAGGGATCTAAACTTATTCTACATGTGGAATCCATCAAGCTGACTTTAGTGGCACTTGCAAACTTCCCTTTTCTGTAACTGTTCCTCATTAAACTCAGAGGGATCGAGGATAACTTTTTTCAGTAATTTATGACATTTGTGTCTATTTGCAACAGTTGTAAAAATACAGTATAACCAGGAAACATCATAAAACACTCATAAACTCTCCTAAAGGCAGCCAAAGAGCAAGACTTTCCACAGCAGTTAATGATACAAATGTGAGCAAATTATCCCTCGGCAGAGGCTGTGTGAAATCTGTGAACTATGTAATGCATTTTAGCAAATATTTAAGGCATAAAAATAAAAACAAAATAAGTTTTATATAAAAGAAAACTTATATAAAAGAAAATTACTCAATAATTCTGTCAACCTCAAGTATGAATTATTATGGGAGAAAAACCCATGTTACTGTAAAATATCTAGTCTTATCACAATATTTTAAAATATAATATTCTCTGAGAGGTTATAATTTACTTCTTAAAACCAAATGAGTTCAGTTTATTATAGGTGGAAAGTGAATCATTTTCCATATGGAAAATGCAGACTAATATTATATAAATGGACAATTTCATAAGAAATTGCAAACACAGGAAATATACATTTATAAAATTACTGATACATATGTATACAAGTATATCACCTTAGTTTCATTTTATTGTGAATGACACATACTGTACAACTTTTAAAATGATATCTGGAGGATTCTGGTGCTTCCAGAGTTCACATTTTAGAGTTTCTTGCACTACCCCATGTGAAAATAATTCCGAAGTAATGTTGGCAAAGAATTTTTGCTACCCAATTGATAGCACTTTCTGACTTCAGTTTATTTTCTACTTTCTGAGTTCCTGATATATTTTTGTATTTCTTGGAATGTGTGAGAATTTTCCTCCCCAAACCATACCAGAAATGCCTTAGACCTAGATTGCCATGGTCAGACTTATTTCTTCCCCAGAAACTAAGCTGTTGAGAAGATTAAGAAGAAATGAAGTTTTCATAGTTATGCTACTAGTCTGAATCAGTCTTAGACTGAACATAAAAAAATCAGGCACATTCTATGTTAACTTGACATCAGCAACACAATTCCCACTATTATTACTGGCTGGATCTTTGGGAATGCCTCTTTCTGGAATTCAAAGATTATTCAAGCACAAAGATGAGACTCTTGGCACAGAAAGTCTTTCTAGTCCCCATTTGAAAAAAAAAGTGGTGATAATAACTTGGAAGAGTTACTACCCAGACTACACTTACTCTGATAGATCTTCCCAAGAGATTCAGAAAAATGAAATATTAGGAAGAAATATAAGCACATTGTCATCACTATCTGTAGTCTGCTAAACATAGTAAAAGTTGTATGATCACTTTCTTAGGGATTGCACACAGCAAGATAAAATAGGCACACTAAAGACCATGGCCCTTATGGAGAGTTATGGTCAATGAAATAAATTTAGCTGACTTATATCCTTTCCAGAACTCCCCACATCCAACAAACACTTAGTTTCTGGGTACGTTCCTGTGGTCCTCTATCACTGAAGATTTTAAGATCCAAATTGTAGAGTCAAAGATAACAAAGAAGAAAATATTTTTTAAATAGTAAAAGGAAAAAAGAGAAAGCAGAGTAGTGAGCTTGAAATTTCTCAGAAGTCATCAAGTAAAAGAAAAGAAAAGGAAGAAAAGAGAGACACAAAGATAGTCAGTTCCCCTTATTTTCCTAAGTCGGAAATACTGACTGTGGAGAGCACACCTCTTTCCATGAATAGTACATCACAAATATCTATATCAACAGATATATTAAATAGACAAATACTTATATGCATGTATGTGTGTTTAAAATGAAACTGCTTAAGTGGATTGGATTGAAAAATATGATTTTACTGAAAAACATGACAAATAGCTAAACTGATTAAATACTCGGATGGACACAGTCCAAAAGTCCTCTGTAAACTTGGTTTCTTTGTTCAGGCACAAGCAATATAGAATATTGACATTACAGAATGTAAACACATTCATGACACTTACATCATTATGTCACATGCTGTTAATCACCTAGCATGCTATGAAATCTGCTAACCTGTTATAAAATATACACTTTTTTTTATTTGGAAATGTTTCAGCTTATTGCCTTTCTTCTAAAAATGTCCTGAAATTGATGTTTTAAAGACATGGCTAAACATTTATGACAGTACTCACAGAGGAACACCATGATTGTGTATAAGCTCACTAACATCCATTTAATAACTTTCTGTTTGTATATGTGGTATACCTCTAAATTGGAATCTGAGAGCTCTATTATAATGGATTGAGAGAGTTCTCTACTCTGATTAATCAAAAATGTGTTGAGCATTTCATAGACAAAGAGACAATGAAGAGGTCATCACTGGTGAGATTCGTGTCCTAGATTTTGCTAGTAATAACTTGCATGTCACTCTTCATCCTTTCATTAAGATTATAAATACTAGGTGAAAATATGAGAGCAACAGCTAAGATATTCTATTAGCTATGAAAGTTGTTTATTTTCTTGCTTCTTCAAGTCTGTTCTCTAGACCTCTAGATGGGGTCTTGATTCTCTATCCCTTGAAACATGAGAGTGTCCAGAAAAATAGTTTTGATGGATTTTGTTTTTCCAATAGCCTGATATTCAAAAGCAGGCTTGATATTAACCAGGATACTACACTTATTTCTATTGTTTTTCTAGTTTCCGTGAACTACTACAGAAATTGTATAATAAGGATGATTTCTGATGAGATTCTGTTAAATGAAATGAGTTCTCAGCCATGTCCTCAATCCATGGGTACCCAATGGAACAGATAGTCTCTTAGTCCTCTCTTTTTTTTCTTTTAAATCAGTGGAATCTTGCAGCAAAAAAGCAGCAAGTCACTGCTTGCTAGTCCTCTATTTCAAGTGTCACAGATATTTTCTTTATCAACCACTGTTTATTTATGTCTCTGTAATAAAAATGCAGCAATGTAAGATGATTGCTTTTAAATGCCATTGAAATGGAGCATTCAAAGTTTGGAGCATAGCCTTCACATATTCCAAAAGGCCTTTACATGTGATTTCAGGGAATAGTACAAATAATATGCAAGTCAGTGTCCTATTTGATGATAACTTTTTAAAATTTTTCTTCTATAATTATATCTAGTTGGGAGGAAAGATTGATAGTGTAAAGGATTAAGAGGTCACATAACTATTTTGGCAGAAAAATGAGAGTTCCCTTTTGGGAAAAGAATGTTTAAAGGACAGATTTGTGTTGCTTTGTTTCCAGCAGCCTAGCTCTGCCATACCGTGACCCAGGTTGAATGAGCAACTCCATTATCTGGATAGAAGGCATTCATCCTATGAGAATGAGTAGGTAAAGAAAACAAACAAGCAAGCAATTTCAACCTATATTTGGAACTTATTTTTTTATTTTTTTTTAGATTTTATTTATTTATTAATAAGAGACAGAGAGAGAGAGAGAGAGAGAGGGAGAAGCAGGCTCCCCACTGAGCAGGGAGCCCCATGCGGGACTTGATCCCAGGACCCTGGGATCATGACCTGAGCTGAAGGCAGATGCTTAACCATCTGAGCCACCCAGGCGTGCTATATTTGGAACGTATAATTTCAACTCAATTGAAGGGGAAACTTTGTGATATATAGTTAAAAGATAATTTATGAAGCACTTACTGATTTTCAAATTATTTTAAGTCAATTAAAGATGTACTTATTTGTTAAAAATTGTTATTATCAATAAACTGGTCCTTAACAGAAGGGAGTGGGGAAATTTATCAAGTGGACTGAGTTTTTAAAAATTTAATATAAAAATAATATCATGTGGCTTCTATAAAATGACCTATAATTTTGCTTAAATCATATTTCTTTGGCGTGATTGCAAAACAATCTGACAGATATTCTTGTGTCCATCTTATAACTTGGGCATAGGGACATAAATATAAGTATTCAGAAATCCAAGAAATTAAGGATTGTTATAATTTTTAGCTCTGTCGTTTTGATAAATTTTAATGGAATTTTTAAGCGAAATCTAGGGTCCATAATGAATAGACTACAAAAATGCTCTTTATTTTTAAAGTCTGATCTTAGTGTATAAGTTGGAATGCTTTATATAGGAGCTGATATTGATCTTTCCAATATATTCAGTGAGGTTCATGTCCTTTCTGTAGTTTAATTAAAAAAATATATTGATGGAGAAACAAAGCAATGATAATGGTAATGGGTAGAAAATTATCTCAGTGAGAAAAGCAGTATTTAGAGAATCTCATTTTCTAGAATAAAAAGATGATTGGAAAAGTAATAGGAAACACTAAAAGGGGTATATTTTATACTGTTTCTTCATTCACAAGTGGCTGAGAGAGAACAAATTTTAAACTAAAATAAATCATTTTTAAACAGGATTAATATAACAAAGGTCCCTGGGTCACAAATACATATTGAATGTCCTTTCGCCCTCCATGAGAATGAAAGTCATTCTAAGGTCACTATTGCATGGATGGACGAAGCATATTTGTTGGAATCAGTGTTGCCCAGTGTAGTTAATTTAAAATCATGATGTAGTGGATGGCATGTAGGTCCAAGTCAGATTTGGTTGCAATATAGCTTCTACTACTTACTACCCGAATAAATCTTGAAAGACAAGTATTGAATATGTGCCACTTGTTTTAACTGTAAAATCAGTAATTCCTGAAAAGGTCTTGATTAAAGACATTAAATTAAATGAGATTAAATGAGATATGCAACAGGGCCTATTTTAGATTCTCATAAACCATAAAATCTCTTCTTATCCTTTTCAGGTATCTCCTGAGATGTAAAAATATAACAGTTTAAATTGATTTGGAAACTTTGGTTTCTATGATAGAATAGTAAGGCCAAAACTCTCTTTAGGAACAACTAGGAAAGCTTGATATGTCAGAAAAATCTGTTTGAAGTATGTGAGGGTTGCTGAGGCAGCCAGAGATTTTGAGGCCGAGATGGAGAGAAGAACCATAAAAACATGAGTACATTTTTTTTTTTTAATTTTTCTTTACCATGGGGCATTTGTTGATTCTTGGTGTGGGACCAACATTTGACAATCCAGGAAGTGTATAAGAATCCAACGATTTTCTTCTATATTGTGGGTCTGGCTTACACAAAATGTAAATTTTGAAATGTCAGGGTATACATTACATGAGCATCCATTTTTCTAGGGAGAAGAGGGCTGTAAGGAAGCATGTAAGTATTCAACTCTTTTTCTTTTTCTTTTTTTTTTTTTTAGATTTTTTTTATTTATTTATTTGACAGATAGAGAGATAGCGAGAGCAGGAACACAAGCAGGGGGAGTGGGAGAGGGAGAAGCAGGCTTCCCGTGGAGCAGGGAGCCCGATGCGGGGCTCGATCCCAGGACCCTGGGATCATGACCTGAGCCGAAGGCAGACGCTTAACGACTGAGCCACCCAGGTGCCCTCAACTCTTTTTCTTCTGAGGCACTTGGTGAATCTTAAGCTTCACAAGGTAAGAGGCTAAAAATGTCAACCACAAACCCACAAAAAGGACAGTCAATTTTTCTGGGGCCTCATGGTGTAGATGAGGCAAATTTAGAATTCAGAACCTTCCAAGAAGTAAAGGGTCTTGTTGGGCTACACCTGACCAGTGATACCTAGGCAGAGAAAGCTTTATGAAGAATGCTCCCAGACTCAAATACATGCAGTACTTGTCTGAATTAGGGTAATTTTTCCTATTCCAATTTTGGAGAGGCAAACTTACAAAGAAACATAGAGTTAGCATCTTCCAGAGATTCTACATTTTTTTGTACATAGAATCTGGAATTCCATCAAAAATAACCAGGCATTTAAAAGGGGGGGGCAAGAATAGAAAAAAAAGAAGATAAAATGCAACTTATTTATTACACAGATTTGCAATTATAAAACACATTCTTTTCATTTCTGTGATTCAGGCAAAATATAGATGGCAAGATGAAGAATTCCAAACAAAGTAGTCTGAAAAGAGCTTCCATGTAATCTTTTTACCTTGGTGTCTAAATTTAACTATAGTAGGCTGAATTAATTCCAACAAATACATTTATTTCAAATATGCAAAGGTTTGGAAATTATAGAACACAAGTAATTAAAATTTTGAGAATTGTAAAATGTAGTAAATGAAATTAAGAACTAAATAGATGGATTTAATGACAAAGTAATTCAATAAGTAGATATATTAACAGTGAAGAAGGGTGGAGTAGTTCATGGTAGTGTAGGAGAGTAGACAATATTCTGCTGAATCAAAAATAATAAAAAATACACCAAAAGAACCCAAACACACATACATACACACATGTGCACACACATGCACAATTACAAGAATGTAAGATGCATGAGACATAGTGGAAATGTGTGAGATGTTTAGAAGTGTGTGAGATATTTAAATTGAGTGTTCTAGAAGGGCACAAGTGAGAAAATTAAATGAAACTCATATTTGAATAACAGTCGCCTTTTGTTTTTTATTGATGAAATACCTCAACCCACAGATTCAACATACATTACATATCCCAAGCAAGACAAATCGAAAGTAAATGACACCAAGACACAACACAAACTACTGAAAAACCAAGGACAGAGAGATCATCTTAATGCTGTCATGACCTACTAGTCATTATATCTAAGGTATGTTTGTATATATCTGCACAGATCATTTATGTAGTAATTTTGAATTTTAATATTCAGCAAGAAATCTGATTATCCTTAGTTCTAAGTTCCTAGAGAACATTTCAATTTACCCCTCTTTCACTTAATCTCTTTAAGACTCATTTTCATTATCTGTAAAAGAAAGTTAAGCAACATGAAAAAAAAATGACCAGAGTTATATTATTTTTAAAGGAGTAGCAACAAAACTGATAGTTCAACCTTCAACAGAAACAATGGAAGTTAGAAGATATTGGAAAATATATATTTAAAATCTATTATTTAAATGGTGGATGCTAGCTCTTTAGTATACTCTACTTTTGAGTTCAGGCTCACAATGAATTAGAACATTTTTCACAGACCTTAAAAATAGTTTCTATATTTTAGCAGATGATAGACCTTTGTTTCTATAACTTTGAAAACCAACATATTCTTTAGTGTTCTTAGGAAGGCTAAATTACAGTCACAGGGCTGTCATTAAATAGTGCAACACTGTTTTCTTGGTCAGCTATGATGCTTGTTCCTATAACTGGGTGGCTTTTCAAAACTTCTGAGTTCAAAACAATATTTGGAATGCTTGTTAGTGTTCAACTGCTTTTTTCTTCTTTATGCATTTTATGTTTAACTTTGTGTTTTTCAATCATAGAAATGAAAAGTAATCCTATCAATTACTTTGTAAAGATATGCTTAAAAATGACAATTTAAAACAAGTAATGGTGGACAATATTTATCAAGACTTGAATATAATTAGAGATTATGGGTTTCAAAATATGGAATAGAGCCAATATTTACCTGTTCATCTGCCATTCTTTTCTTAGAGTCAGATTAATTTGAAACTCAGCCTTAATGTTTCAGGTTATAAAACATAAATAAATGAGAGTAAACATGAACATAGTATAAGAATTAGTATAAAAAAGAGATATTCCAAAAATATAACACTGTCAAAGTGGCAATGCTGGAGGGAGGCGTATTGCATGAGATATACAGTACATTCCATCTTTGTGGAATTTCTCCAAGTTGCATCTTGGTGGGATATTTATTTCAGCTTTGCTTCTCAAACACTTCTCTTGTCCCAAGACACTTAAAACCTTTAATATCTTAAGTCCTTATAAAGGTCGGGCTTACCTCTTATATTTTCCACCTTGCCTCCCTCCAGTAGTCATCTATTTAGCTGTAACTGGGGCGCCTGGGTGGCTCAGTTGGTTAAGCGTCTGCCTTTGGCTCAGGTCATGATCCCGGGGTCCTGGGATGGAGTCCCACATCGGGCTCCCTGCTCAGTGGAGAGCTGCTTCTCCTTCTCCCTCTGCCCACAGCTCCCCCTGCTTGTTCTCTCTCTCTGTCAAGTAAATAAATAAAATCTTTAAAAAAATAAAAAAAAATAATCATTTAGCTATAACTTAGTAGGCAACTTCTAAGTAAATGTAGGATCTAACTCGGAATGCAGCCAGATTAGTGCCTAGAGCACATCAAAGTCATCAGATTATGTATTATTTCCCCCCTCCCCCACACCGATAGTTGTGCCTATAGTTTGATACATCAGTGAAACCTCAACTACTTTTTTTTTAGATCCCATTAGTTCTGATCTAATGCTTGAAGGACTAAACTTGCCACAATCTCTTCTAGACCTAGGCCAGTATTATTAAAAGGGAGGTTTGTCTTAGAAGTTTTAATTGCATAATTGTTGAAACACCACTCATTCCACAGAAAACCTTACTTCTGTGAAAAGTTAGAACTTGCTAAGAGTTTAAATTTCCATTGTGTTCATTGTAAACATTGTCTTAGCAGATACTACTGCTTTTGAAAGTTGCACTTTTATCTGAACCTTGTTAATAAGAAGGAACTAAGACCATTTAATTTAGTAAATAGAAAACTATCAACATCTTCCATTCGTAAAACAAACCAAGTCAGACATTGATTTAAAAAATAAATGAGGTTCTGGGGCATCTGGGTGGCTCAGTCGGTTAAGCGTCTGCCTTCGGCTCATGTCATGATCCCAGGGTCCTGGGATCAAGCCCTGCATTGGGTTCCCTGTTCAGCGGGGAACCTGCTTCTCCCTCTCCCACTTTGGCTCCCCCTGCTTGTACTCTCTCTTTCTGTCAAATAAATAAATAAAATCTTAAAAATAAAATAAAATAAAATAAATAAAATAAAAAATAAATGAGGTTCACAAAAGACAGTAAATTAGTGAGTGCTTTCAAAGAAACAAAGCCAAAAGGATATACATATAGATATATAGAAAGAGATTTATTATGAAGGTTTGGCTTATGTAATTATGGAGGCTGAGACGTTCCATGATCTGCTCTCTGCCACTAGAAGCCCAAGAAGATGGATGTCCCAGCTCAAGCACAGAGCAAATCCTTCCTTGTCTTTTTGATCTATTCAGGCCCACTACAGATTGGATGATGCCAACTGGCACTGGTGAGGGTGATCTTCTTTACTCAGTCCACCAATTCAAATGCTAAACTCTTACAGAAACACACAGATGCACCCAGAAATAATGTTTCATCCTCTATCTGGACATCCCTTAACCTAGTCAAGTTAACACATAAAATTAACCATCATAATCAGGAAGTTTGAAATTTGCTTCATAATACATTTCGTAGGTAAAACAAAACAAAACAAACAATGATATTCAATACTGAAGATAAGATAACAGTGATAGTTTGTGAGACAGGAATTCATAACATCAGTAAATAAAAATACTACTGACATTTTAGTTGGGATAGGTGGTTACAGAAAATAGCACATCCAGTTAGAAAAAAAATTACATGATGTTGACCTGTTTGGGATTATGGAGACATTGGAGTGGAGAAAAAGACCACATGACTCTATTTTCCTGAAGCAGGAAAGCCCAGCCTTACCTTATCCAAACTAAGTATAAGCAAAAATCTCTCTTTTTTAGTTATTGATGGTACATACTACAGACTGTTTTGGTTGGACATGGGAATGAATTCTTGGTACTATATGAGGTAAAAATAAGTTAAAAAATTATATACAGTTAAAGAGTCATATTAATAAAAGATGCTGAGTTTAAGAGGGTCAGTTCTTATTTGAGGGAAAGAACAACCAGTTAACCCTTGCTTTGTTAATCTGTCATTAATGATTTTATCCTTAAAAAAAAGTGTACTTTTAGATTATCTTAAGATTGAACTGGTCTAATAAACTATTCAAATTAAAATAATAAGCACTACATATGGTATGTTCCCTGCTATTGTGACCAACAGTTATTTTGAAAAAAAATTAGTTTAGTAATGATATCATGTGAGGTTTACAAAAGCATGGGTACTTAGATTTGTGTAGAATATAGTTGATCAGTTCCTGCTAAATTAAATTTAAGAGAGTGATTGTATATTGTAAATAACTGCTTAATAAAACTTAGCATATTTGTGTAATCTTTTCTTGTTTTCCTCTGTTAAATATTGGTAGATACATTACATCCAAATGATGAAAATTTTTTGACTCTTTACCTACCTCCTAGGGGAGAGTGCTTGTTAAATACAGCCTACACTTGGTTTTATAAACTTGCATGTTAGATATATTACCAATACCTCTGTGGTGAATAAATGTTCTACTGATCAAATGTAAAAATTCACAGCTGCTCCTCCATAGTCCCCAGCTTTCTCATATTTTTCCTGTCATTGCTAAGTCTAATTGTTTGCACATTAGCTTTTAATATAAAACCAGCCAGATACAGCCAAGTAAGATTTAATAATAATGGTTGGATTTATAAGCCCTTCAGGAGCCAGGAAGCTCTATGGCATTCATAGTCCCCAAATTGTATAAATGTGGATCCTGGGAATGATTGCAGGACATGTAGTAAGTTGATGGCAAATCTGGACAACAATGGCATTTTATACGCCTATAATTTTTACAATTCTCAAAGCACTTTCCCCAAATTATCTCATCATATCCTCAATGATAACTCTAGGAATTAAGTAGTACAGGCATTATTTTTTAATCTTCTTTCTTTTTACAGAAGTGTAACTTTGGGAGTAGAGAGTCAGCAAGACTTAACCAAAGTCACAAGGTTAGCAAGAGGACTAACTAGTAGAAAATCATAATCTCCTTGGGAATAGCCACTATTCCCTTCAAATATTTTCCGAATTCTACTATGGGCCAAACATTATTTTAGGGATACTGCAGTGACTCAAACAGACTGTTTGTTCTTTTATAGCTCTATATTCTAATGAGGAAGGTAGACAATAAACACATTAATAATAGAATACATACTAAAATTTCCTATAATAATAAATGTTATAAAAATTAAAATACAGTAATAGGGTGAATGCACAGTAGCAGAGGTGATAGAATAATCAGGGACAGACTGTCTGATGATAATAACATAAAAACCTACATGATGGGAATGAATAAGCAATCGGAAAATCTGCAGGAACAACATTTTAGGCAAAGAGAACAGCATTCATACATGGGGAAGAAAGCATCTGAGATATATTGGACAATGTGTCTACAGACTACTGAGATTGTGGAGAGTGGAAAAGAGGAGGCCAGAAAGTCAGCAGACAGGTGATTCAGGTAAGGTGCTTGGTTTTATTATCAGGTGTGTTTGGGAAGTCATTGCATTGTTTTAGCAGGGAGGGATGTATTTATTTATTTATTTTTTATTTTTTGAGAGAGAGAGTGTGATCAGGGGTAGGGGGAGGGCAGAGGGAGAGGGAGAGAGAGTCTTAAGCACGGGGCTTGATTTCATGACCCTGAGATTGTGACCTGAGCCAAAATCAAGAGTTGGACACTTAACTGACTGAGCCACCGAGGCACCCCGATTTTCATATCATTTTATAAAATCAAAACTAATTTAAAACTGTCTTTTATGAAGGAAAAGTATGGTCTTTAGAACCGTCTCTACATTCAAATCTTGGCTGCATTTTTATATGTCATGCAGTGTTCTGGAATCCAATTTATTCATTGGGAAATGGATGAATAATGAGTATCTTAGAGGACTAGTAAAACACATGAATTTATAACATATGTAACAGTCATTGGTTATTTTTTTTAATGAAGTAGCATTATCAGTTTAGAAAATGCCTATTAAAATTAGGTTTTATTGGTTGAATATAGGCTCTCTCTCTCTATATATATATATGTATATAATGATTAACTACCCTGGATGTTTATTTTTTAAGTAACTATTTTGAAATATAGATGGACAAAGGATAAGCTAAATAAGCTTGTCCTTTATATTTTGGTCTTTAAATTTTAAATGAAATGGAAAATCTTATGCTGTAGAAATCATAACATTATACCAGATGGCAGTAGCATACAGGTGTATCTCTGGAAAACAGAAAGATATAACGCATATTAATAATGCAAATTCTCCAAGAGAAAAACCTGCATTTGCTCATTTAGATAGTCAGTGTATTTGGTTATGAACTTACACACATCTGGACATTTTTTAAAGATCATTAATAAAGAGCTAGTGAGAGATGACATCAGTGGGAGGTGGCATTTATAAAAGGTTTTAGAAGATAATGGTAAAAGTCCCGAGCATAGAATTAGGTTTTTCACAATTTTTAAATGTTAATGAGTATTCCAAACTTTACTCATGTTGTTCTGCAAAGATATTGGTTCACTTTCTGAAGTCTTCCTCTCCTATCAAAAAACTTAAAAATGATCTTCTTGAAAAAGAAAAGATTGCTCCCCTAAATCAATAACAGCAAAGACAAATACCTTGGAAGACACAATACAATTCTCACTGGGCTAAAAGTTTTATAGACAAATGCAGGTTTATTTTAGAAGATAAAGAGAAACAAGTTTTTTTTTTTTTTTTTAAAGAGAAATAATTTTTATGAGTGCAAGTATTTATGAGCCTAGATGAGCTAAAGTTCATAGTGAGAACCATTATTCAAAGAAAAAAAAAAAGCCTGGGCTTTTTACAAAACAAGATAACTTCATTGTATATAACATATGTCATGCAACTGCATTCTAAGAGTGTTTTATACAGTTAAATTACATAAGACCTTGGATAGTACATGTATATTATGTGATATAAATTATAGAAGTGTGTAAATATATTGTGACAAAATGAAATAGTCAATCACAAAAGAGCTGAGGCAGAAGGAAAGTCAGAATTATGGGCAAAAGTCGGAAATATAAGGGGGTTATTTTATATAGTATCTACAGTCAGAGAAAGAATGCCCTCTTGTAAAGATAGAATAAAAGAAATATCCAGATAGCAAACTGGATAGACGACTGAAAAAAAAAAAATGACAGAAAAGCAAAATAACAGACTTGGATAGTCCACTTTACTGAGCAGTTTTCAGAAGTTGGCTCAAACTTCAGTACAGTCATTCAGCTTCAAACACATTGACAAAGATCAAAAGAGAAAATCTCAGCAATTAGATTCACAGGTCTGTGGATTAGAAACTCAATCGGCGGTGCTGGAATAAAGCCGAGGATCTCTGGAGGAGGTGCCTAGAAGGACCATGTTTGTGGGGTAAAGAGAGTGTGGGTAGTAGAGAATTAGTAATTCTGTAGAAAGATGAGGAGTTACTACAAGACACAAAACTTGAAGCCAAGGGCTTGGGTGGGACTTCTAAGCACGTAGACTGAGCCTGAAAAAAAATTGGTTCTTAGTTGTGTTTTAGTTTTCAGTAAACTGACAACTGAGAGCATAGAGAGAAGAGGAAACAAATACACATCCTGATGACAAAATTTGATCCAAATATTCCACTAGTTATGTAACTAGACCTGGGATATCCTCAATCTCATCTTTTGAGTAGGACATATTGGTCATATGTGGTATTTACACTAAACAGGAGGTAAAGAGTAGTATTTAATTGCTCCCAGTGAAAGAATTTAAGGTAGTATATTCAGGAGAGGCTCTTCTGGTCAGCAATGCCTCATCACAAGAAAGAGAAAACAAAAACAAGCAACAACAACACAACCAACCACTATTTTTGAAAGAGACACCAGGTAAAATTATGAAATAGCTTACATTCTTTTAATCTAAATATTGAAGAAATCAAAAGTGTAATGACAGTCTGAAGAATAGACTTTGAGTTTTAATCAAAACTACACAAGTCAATACTATATTTTGTCCTGACCCTACCTTTTGTTAATAAAATTATAAGAAGAAGAAGGAAAAAAGGCCATTCATTTAAATGAACAACAATTAGCACTTCTCTATCCAGTTCTATCTTGGGGGAAAATCTAAGGAGAATATGAGAAGAATTTGTGTTTTAGACCAAGAAGAAGAAAAAAAAAAAAGTAGTCACAAAGGGCTGATTTGAATTTACATCTTAGACATATGGAATTACTTCACATTGCTGCCCCATTTATTCTCTCACAAAATGGTTGGAATCAATGGTAGGAGCTGAATCATGTGATATCTAGTCTATTCTGGCATCATGTTTTGGAAGAAAACCACTAGAATCCCATCACATCCTTGGCTCTCCTGCATTTACCATTATCCCCAGAAGATTGGAATTATTTGGCATGAAGGAGACTCAAACAAGAATTCAAGGTTGCTGTAGAGGGTAAACTTCAAATGCTACTATGTGATTTATTTCTGGACAAGGAGATCAGTTACCCAGCCTAGGAAACTGCAAAATTTGGACAAAGAAATGAGAGAAAAACAAACAAAAAAACCCCACATAAACAAACCAAAAAAATCTCACTCAAACTGAACTTGAAATCCAAATTCCAAATTTTATAAGTGGATCCAATGTTAACAAAAGCACCCTATAGAATCAAGGATTAGAACATAAATTTACTCTAAAAAAAACTACATAAAACTTAAAAAAACTTAGTCTAATAAACTCAGTACAGAGAGACACATTGTAGGTGGAATAAACTCTAGCTTGAACACAGTCTGAAAGAAGTGGTGAATTTCAAAAAGTACTTGATGTACACTTTCCCCCCCAAAAAATCAAGAGTGATAAAGATATGTATTTTTAAAGATTTTATTTATTTATTTGTCAGAGAGAGAGAGAGAGAGCACAAGCAGGGGGGAGCAGCAGAAGCAGGCTCCTTGCTCAGCAAGGAGCCCGTTGTAGGACTCGATCCCAGGACCCTGGCATTATGACCTGAATGGAAGGCAGACACTTAACTGACTGAGCCACCCAGGCATTCCGATAAAGACATTTTTTTAAGAAAACAATGGACAGACTTCATATTCCATTTACAGCTAAAAAAAAGTCACAAACAATATTTGTATGTAAAGCAGCAATATTTGTATCAACAATATAATTTGTAGAGGAAATAAAATAGAACAATATTTGTATAGAAAGAATATATGCAAAATTTAAGAAAGACAACAATCCATAGATTGAATAGTCAGAAACAAGCAGGGTAAATATAAACTTACAACCACACGTTTTATAGTAAATTTGGATGTCATGACTGATAAAGAGAAGCTATTAAAACCATTTGAAAGAAAGGAGAGATTATGTGCAAAGAATTAAATCAGGCTAACCACAGATTTCCTACTGAAAAAGGTAAGAGAACATAGTTCCACAATTACATACCATCCAAACTGCCACTCAGCACTGAGCAAAATATTGACACACAAAAATAAGAGAGTTAATACCCTCTGACCCAAACTAAAAGAATTGATAAATGAGAAGATTGAAAACAGAGAGAGAGAGAGAGAAAATGGTATAAGAAACACTATAGAGGGGCACCTGGGTGGCTCCGTGGGTTAAGCAACTGACTCTTGATTTCAGTTCAGGTCGTAATCTCAAGTTCCTGAGATCAAGTCCCACATCAGTGCAGTGACATTAAAAATAAGCAACAATAGCAAAAAATATGTTTGAAGACATAAATGTATACTAAATACCTCAAGGATGCTAAAGGAAACTGCAATGACAATTGCAAAATATATACAAAGTAGAACAAAACTAAAGTGAAATACATCAAAGTTTGTGAAAAACAGCTAATCTAGTAATTAGTGGCAAATTTATAACTTTCAATGCACAAAATTTGAAAAACAAAGCTAAGAGAGATAAAAAAAAAAAACAAAAGACTACACTTACGGTAGAAACCTAGAAATTATAGTAGCAAGAGTAAAACCTAATGAATAGAAAAACAGTAGGAAAGTAAAGATCAATATATTTATTACTTTAACGTTACTAATCAAGGAAGAAAGGCCACAAAAATATTTAGGACAAAAGGGGGATATGAATTTAGATACAGTAAAGTTCTAAAAGTCATAATAATTTGAAAATTTTTCTGTCGATGAGTTTAACAGTGCAAATAAAATGGGTTAATGGAATATTGAGAAAATATAGAAACTATAAAAATGTACTGAAAATAACAGAAAACCTCAATATTCCAAAAAGAATGTGAACAAAAATTGACACTGTAATCATAAGCCTTTTTACTTACAAAAGACACACTCAGCACAGATGACTTTACTGTCAAGGAACAGATGTTCCTAATTTTACACAATTTCAGACAATAAATTAAAAAAAAAAAGAAAGCTATTCAGTTTATGAGGCTAGTATAAGCTCAATAACAAAACCAGACAAGAACAGCAAAGAACACTTGATACCAGTTTCCCTGAAGAACTCATGCAAAAATCCAAAATAAAATATTAGCAAATCAAGTTCAATATTATAAACATATATATGCATATTTGCAGGCATACACATATGCACACGTGTAAACTATATTCTAACAAATCAGTGCTTAGTCCCAGGAATGCAAAGCATTGTCAATTTCAGATAAAACTCTTGCTATATCTTGCTGCATAGAGTTTTAAAAGTATATATGAGCTCACAAGGAAGCAGATGAAGCTTTCAGTAAATTTCAGTACTTAACTCATGATAGAAACAGAAGTGACTTTCAACTAGAAGGGATATTTCCTTTTTTTTTTTTTAAGATTTTATTTACTTGAGAGAGAGGGAGAGGAGGAGGAGCGGGGGGAGGGGCAGGAGCAGACCCCCAGCTGAGCGGGGAGCCCAAGCCTGTTGGATCACAGGACCCCCAGATCATGACCTGAGCAGAAGGCAGACGCTTAACTGATTGAGCCACCTAGGTACCCCTGGAAGGGAAATTTTTAACCATCTGAAGGGTATTTATCAAGAACCTACAGTGAATGACATATTTAATGGCCCGAGTAAAGACTAGATTTTATTCATCCTTCTAACAGGAAGTCTCGGACATTGCATTATAGAAATTAGAAGACAGAAATGATGTAAAAAATATAAATTGTCCCATTTATGATGTTATAAATATCTTAGCAAAACATCCAGGAGGATCAACAAATTAAACTATCAAAATTATTTTAGGGCCCCTGGGTGGCTCAGTTGGTTAAGCGACTGCCTTCGGCTCAGGTCATGATCCTAGAGTCCCCGGATCGAGTCCTGCGTTGGGCTCCCCTGCTCAGCGGGGAGTCTGCTTCTCCCTCTCCCGCTCCCCCCCTTGTGCTCTCTCTCTCTCTATCTCATTCTCTCTCTCAAATAAATAAATAAAATCTTTTAAAAAATTATTTTAAAAAATTATTGAGTTAAAAAAATTATTGACTATTCTGGAATCAAGATCCACATGAAAACTAATAGTATTCCAATAGTAACAAATAGAAAGTATAATAGAAAGAAAAAGACTGTATTTATAAAAATAACAAACCTATAAGGTGCCCAGGGATAAAGCTTAAAAATATTACTTAATGGATAAATTACCCATAAGTATTGTAAAACATAAAAAAAGTTTTACACAAATAATTAGCTATACTATATCCATGGATGGAAAGAGCCAACATTAAGATATCGATTTTCCCTAATTAATCTGCAAATCCAGAAATAATAGTATTTTAATGAATTTGATATATTGATATTACTGTGCATATGGACAAGTAGGGGCAATACCTAATAAATTTTGAAGAAAATACGGGAAGTGTCTGAAGAGGAAAACTTTTTATTTTCATCATTTTAAAGACCATATGAAAAGCCACAGTTTTATCAAAGCATGGATTTGGCAGAATTAAAGACAAGTAGATCAATAATTAGAATTGATTATAACTCCATATAATGTTTATATACATCAGAGATAACACTGTCGGTTGATGAAGAAGAGTTGCTATGTTCAAATAAAAATGCTGGCACATTCACTGTGGGAGAGTTAGATCTCTATTTTATAGCATAAACAAAAATAATTATAGATTTCACATTGAGATATAAATTTTAAAGATTTGAAATTTTAAATAAAAATATATAGTAAAATATTTGGTAACATTGAGTTTAGTAATTCTCTAAACAAGATTTAAGAAATATAAACTCTAAGGTAGATAAATCTGACTACATTAAAGTAGAAACATGGGAATGCAAGCTGATGCAGCCACTCAGGAAAACAGTATGGAGTTTCATAAAAAAATTGAAATAGAGCTACCCTACGACCCAGCAATTGCACTACTAGGGATTTACCCCAAAGACACAAATGTAGTGATCCAAAGGGTCACCTGGACCCCAATATTTATAGCAGCATGTCCACAATAGCCAAACTATGGAAAGAGCCCAGATGTTCATCGACAGATGAATGGATAAAGATGTGGTATATATATAAAATACTATTCAACCATCAATAAAATGTAATCTTGCCATTTGCAATGATGTGGATGGAACTAGAGGGCATTATGCTAAGTGAAATAAGCCAATCAGAGAAGACAACTATCATATGATCTCACTCAAATGTGGAATTAAAGAAACAAAACAGAGGATCATAGGGGAAAAGGGGGAGAAAGTAAAACAAGATGAAATCAGAGAGGGAGACAAACCGTAAGAGACTCTTAATCATAGGAAACAAACTGAGGGTTCCTAGAGGGGTGAGGGATGTGGGGATGGTAATTGGGTGATGGACTTTAAGGAGGGCACCTAATGTAATGAGCACTGGGTATTATATAAGACTGATGAATCGCTGACCTGAAACTAATAATACATTATATGTTAATTAGTTGAATTTAAATAAAAAATGCAGATATGCAGAAAAAAATTTAAAGTCAAAAAAGTAAATAAATCATTTACTACCAAAAAATAAATAAATAAAATAAAGCAGAAACAACCATACCTCCATAGATAGCACAAACAACATTTAAAAATACTGTAGAACACACTACAAGAATATACTTGCCATCCTTTAACCAATAAAGGATTAATATTCAGATTTTATAATTAACATTCAAAAGTCAAAGAGATGGATATATTTGAAAGTAAACAAAATTATATGAATTTGTTAATAATTAAATAGAAAATTTAAAAAGAAACAAAATATATTAATAGATGCTTAACTTAAATAATCAGAAATAATTAGAGAATTAAATAATTAGAAAATAATTAGAAAACACATAAAATAATACTTTATATCTACTGGACTAAAACCTGTGTACCTCCAAATATTAATGAAAATGTGGAAAAAAGTTTCCTACTCTTTTCACCATCTGGAGCATAATTTGGAAATATTTAATGCGTTTTAAAATGAATACCCTTGGGCGCCTGGGTGGCTCAGATGGTTAAGCGTCTGCCTTCGGCTCAGGTCATGATCCCAGAGACCCGGGATCGAGTCCCGCATCGGGCTCCCTGCTCCTTGGGAGCCTGCTTCTCCCTCTGCCTCTCTCTCTCTCTCTGTCTCTCATGAATAAATAAATAAAATCTTTAAAAAAAAAAATGAATATCCTTTACATCAAAATTATACTTTTAAATAGAGATGTCACATAAACATGCAGGAGGAGAATAAATATGTTCCTACAACTTTTTGTAATGGTTAGAAGCTGGAAAATCCTAAAAATACCCATTAACTGGAGAAGTAGTTACTATATATTATAGTATATCCATACAAAGAAACACTGTCCAGCAATGAAATTATTAAACTAGTTATATGTGACATTATAAATAACTCAAACTGAGCACACATTTTACATAAAAAGCAAGCCCCATTATGATTTGTACAATATAGTAACATTCCTACGAAGTTTCACAAATACAAAATAGCATCATTTTTATTTTTTAAATTTTTTTTAGAGAGAGAGAGCAAGCAGGAGGAGTAGAAAGAGATGAGAGAGGGAATCTTAAGCAGGCTCCATGCTCAGCACAGAGCCTGACTCAGGGCTTGATCTCAGGATTCTGAGATTGTGACCTGAGCCTAAATCAAGAGTCAGATGCTTAACCGACTAAACCACCCAGGTGCCCCGAGCATCATGTTTCTAATGTATACATATATGATGTGATAATATATGAACATGCACAAACTTGGTAAACTTCAAACTTACATAGGTGAAACCTGTGGGTATTAGAGAGCAGTATTCAATATACTTACCTAACATCTGTAATATTCTGTCATTAAAAATATGAACTGATTTTAGCAAAATATTAAAATTTGGTGGAATTGTATATGGCAATATGGATAATGTATATATTTTTAAATTGTCTTTTTATTTTACAATAGATTTAAATTCAGAAAAAAAATCACATAGTACAGAGAATTCCTGAATATCTCATACCCTGTTCCCTTTATTACTAATAACTTACAATAGTATGGCAAATTTTCATAATCAATTAACCAATATTGATTCATTATATTTAAAGTCAATTTTATTCAGCTTTTCTAAGTTTTTATGAATTTTTCCAAATCAAATCTAGGATACCACATTACATTTAGTTGTTTTGTCCCCTGAGGCTCTTCTTGGTGTGTTGATTTCTCAGACTTTCCTTGTTTCTGTTGACCTTGACAGTTGTGAGAGGTACCGATAGGAATTATAGTACAATTAACCTATATTGGCCAAGTTTTCTTATGATGAAAATAGGTTATAGGTTTTGGGGAGGAAAATCATGGAGCTAAAACACTATTCTTATCACATCATTGCAAGGGTACATGTTATTAAAATGACTTATCACTCTTCATGCTAACCTGATCCCTAGCTGAGCTAGTGTTTGTCAGGCATCAACACTGTAAATTTATTCTTTTTTCACCCATTCCCTTTGGAAGTTACTGTATGCAGCCCACACCTAAGAAGTATGGAGTTATGCTCCACCTCCCTAAGGGTAGAGTATCTACAGCAATTCTTCACAATTCTTCTGCATAACAGTTTTGTCTGTGCTCCCCACTTATTTATTTATTCAATCCCTTATATATGTATCAGTATGTACTCATGAATACTTATTTTCTACCTTGGGTTATAATATTTTACTTATTTTTTCAAACGGTTCCAGCTTTGGTCATCAGGGGGCTCTTTCACTTGGCTCTTGTGTCCTTGTGATATACCCCCATCATCATCATGTATGTGTGCATGACTTTGCCCTTCTTTCCTCACTATAGTGCTACAAAATGGTCCAGGGACCTCATGTATGCCACAGATATTCCCTCTCACTACTATGTATTCTCTCTCACTACTATGATTCAACATGGTTGAATCAATGAAAGTCTTTGTAAGTGCCATAGAACAACAAAAAAATTAAAAATATTCATATTGGAAAGAAAGAAATAAAACCATCCATCTTACTCACCCATGACTTATCTATGAAAAACAAACAAAAAACATGATCCCCCCTCCCCAGACTACAAAATAATCTCAGGTACTAATAAGCAATTACAACACTATGTGTGATTAATACACAACATTGCTATATACCAATAGTAAACAAAACTTTTTATTCAGAGTTTTAAAATTTTAGAATACCACTTACAAGAGCAATAAAAAAAAAGAAAGAACTACTTGGATATAAATCTAACATGGTAAAGAGTAAGCAGATAGATATAAATAGATCTGTTTGCAGAAAACTATAAAATCCTAAAGAAAGAAATCAAAGACTATCTCAATAAAGGGAGAGATAGTCTATGTTCCTGAATTGAAAAACTTCGGGGAGACTCCCAAGTAAAAACATGGCACACTTGGGGACCTGGAAGAAAACTATCATTCCCAGTCACCGGTTGAGCTCACTCAGCCTTCAATTTCCAATTATCTAGACTGATTATAGATAAGGCACCTATGAGTACATATGGTGTTCTGCTTTAATCTCCTAGTTATCTGGGAAAAAAATATTTTTATTATTTTGAATTACTTTTTTGGTCATTATTAGGATTCCCCAAGTGGGCAATAGTTGTGCAAAGTATTCTATAGTATGAGCGTTAGAAAGCAAAGATTAATGATAATTCTATAAACTATTGTTGGAAAAATACTCACATTTTCTTCATCTGAGAAACAACTTGTGTTTCAGAATATATGTAAAAATTCATGCAAGTTTAATAATACAATGAAAAATAAAATATAAGAAGTAGAGAAATTGAATATATGCTTCACAAAAGAAAGCATGTGACTGGCCAGTAAAATTATTAAAATATCTCAGAATCATTGTTTGCCAGGGACAAACATGCTCATGTGTGCCCACCATACACTGACTAGAAAGAATAAAATCAAAAGTTTGGAAATACCAAATGTTGGCTAGGGTATAGAGTAATTTCAGTTCTCATGTTTTCATGGTAGGATTGTAAAATTGCATGATCACTTTGGAAAAATGTTTGGCAGTTTCTTATACAGTTAAACATAAACTACTCTATGATCCATAACATTTAAAATCTGCTTTCTGTTGTATGTAAATTATACCTCAATTAAATAAACCATGTGGTGGGAAAAAAAAGGAAAGAAATCTCTCCAAAAAACCTTGTCCAACTTTTCCCAATTAAATTTCCTAAAACACATTCATTTGAGACTAGAATATAAATAGGATAGTGTATATAAAAAGTGTCCACATAGTAAGGAGGAGGCAGGTAGTAAACGTTAACCTGGATTATTTTGAAAATTTGATTAAAAAAAATTTCTTGTGGGGGCGCCTGGGTGGCTCAGTTGGTTAAGCGACTGCCTTCGGCTCAGGTCATGATCTCAGGGTCCTGGGATCGAGCCCCGCATCGGGCTCCCTGCTCGGCGGGAAGCCTGCTTCTCCCTCACCCACTCCCCCTTGCTTGTGTTCCTGCTCTCGCTGTCTCTCTCTGTCAAATAAATAAATAAAATCTTTAAAAAAAAAAAAAAAATTTCTTGTGATTTTTTTTTTTGAGAGAGAGAGAGACAGAGAGAGGGGATGGAGAGAGGCAGAGGGAGAGGGAGAGAGAAAATCTTAAGCAGGCTCCATGCCCAGCCTGTGAGCCCAACATGAGGTGGGGCTCGATCTCAGCACCCTGAGATCATGACTTGAGCTGAAATCAAAAGTTGAATGTTTAACTGACTGAGCCATCCAGGTGCCCCTCTCATGAATTGTTTTAATTCACAAAATGTAAGCCTGGTTGGTGTTAGGTACACTCTACTCAGGGAACAGTTGATAGGATTGTTAATAAACATACAGTGCTAACAGCTTTGAGTTTCCATTTACTTAAAATTCATTTAAAAATAATAGCAATGAATATCTTTTAGGTATGATTTCTAAGTGAATTGTTTGTATCAGTTCTCCTAAGATGTGAAAGAAATAGTATTTTTAGAAGCTATAATTATTTTAGTAGTCCATAGTCTCAAAGAGGTGATATAATAAGTACTATCAGATTTGACAAGTGATAGAAGCTTTTACTTTAATATTGTAATAAAAGTAATTCTATCCATTCATATGGGATGAAGCCGTTACTAGTTCTCACTTTTTCTGCATTATGTTAAATATTTAAACATAAAATGAGAAAATGATTCTATATTTGTAACTGGTTTCCAAATACAAATACCTCTTGGTCTTTAAAAATCCTATGAACTTATAAATTATGAGAAAATAATTTTCTATATATTGTTTTATATTTTTTCAGTAGTGTGTATGATGGAATTGAGATTAACTTCAGGGGGAAAATAACATGAAAAGATGTGGCTTGTTGCTCATGTATTTATTCAATAGACTATAATTAACCACCTACTACTATAATGTGTACAGTCAATATAGAGCAGACCCCTAAAATGTAGATGTTTTATTTATTTGTTTTTAAATATTTTCTTTATTTATTCGAGAGAGAGAAAGCGAGAGAGAGTGAGTGCACCAGCCGGATGAGGGGCAGGGGGAGAGGGAGAAGCAGACTCCTCGCTGAGCAGGGAGCCTGATGCGGGACTCTTTCCCAGGACCCGAGGATCATGACCTGAGCTGAAGACAGACGCTTAATAGACTGAGCCACCCAGTTGCCCTAAAGTGTAGATGCTTTAAAGGATAACTTATATTAATAAAAAAGATCATGTAAAAATAGTATAGCAGTATGTAAGCAATGACAAATATGGACATGATGACAAGTTAGGACATAGGAAGGATTGGTTAATTTTGAGGGTGAGAAGTTGGTGAAAGCCATCTGTGCAGAAAGGAAGAACAGAGAATTATGTCAAACAAGGAAAAGTCATTCAAGAACTACCACTCCACATGCTGAGGGCTAGCGAGACAGAGTCCCTGAAATCAATGTACTTATAAGCTGATAGGATGGATGATTGGTACAAGAGTCCCTTTCCTCATCTGTGTCTCTCAACAAGGAGCTCAGAGTTCATTAATATTTGATGCTGTTTGAATTAATAGATCTAATACTTCCCTTTGGGTCCTTGGATATTTTCATAGGATAATGAGATTTAAACTGATTCATTAGTAAAGTTATTGTCTCTCATGACAGAAACCAGATAAAAAGTTTTCCACATTGCTGTACTGGAGTTTAGTACCTGAATTTACTTCTAGATTCCCACTCATTTTCAGGTAAGCCATCCTGGTTTGAGAGTGATGATCTGTTGATAGAGCTTGGGATGGCACCACTCTGATGGACAATTAGGTGCTAAGAGTGTGGGCAGGTTGAACTTCAGAAACTTGAGTGGTCTGTAATGGGAGGGTTTGATGATTGTAAAATTCCCAACTTCATAAATGTTACAGCAAAATTGAAGCCCTGAAATGTTCATGCAGTTTTTCTTTCCTTTTTACAGATTTCCCAAAATATTACCTAAAGGTCGATTTTGATCTGTCAAAGATTTCGACCTACCACTCTCTACCTCTTTAAGCCTTCCTTCTCTGTCAGCAGCTTGGAATTACAAGGAGAATACGGCAATAAAGTTCTAAAATGAAAACAAACAAGCAAAACCCACAGTGGTAGTTCTATTTACACCAGTGTAAAGTCACATAGACATTTTATTATTTTATTTTAATTTAATTTTATTTTATTTTATTTATTTTTTATGTTTTTAAAGATTTTATTTATTTGACACACAGAGAGAGAGATAGCGAGAGCAAGAACACAAGCAGGGGGAGTGGGAGAGGGAGAAGCAGGCTTCCAATGGAGCAGGGAACCCGATGTGAGACTCGATCCCAGGACCCTGGGATCATGACCTGAGCCGAAGGCAGATGCTTAATGACTGAGCCACCCAGGCGCCCAGACATTTTGATTTTAGAAACTTTCAATTCTTTTCACATGCAGATATCAAGTTGTTTAATCAGTGTTACACCATGAGGAGGGGCAAGTCTTGATAGACACCTCAAGCTGTCTGGCTCTGTCTGAAAGTTGCTTGTAGCCACGGACTTGATATTGGAATCTAGAGCTCTGAGGAATCTGCTAAATTTTAAATGTCTATTTATATTATCCATGAAGCATGGCATATTATCCAGTCTTTAAGGACAAATGTTCTATGTTTATAAATAAGCATATTAAGACATTTTTTTTTTTTTTTCCCCAAGGAGTGTTTTTGACTTTTCTCTTACCTTGGAGATAAATATTATATTCAGTTTCAAATCTCACTTTACACATGTAGAATAAGCTTTCCTATTCAGGCAGTCAAGACAGTGGTATTATTCAACAAAAGCTCCTGCCCAGGATTGTGAAATCAGGGCCATTTCACCTAGGATTTGTCCATCTGCAAATCAGAGTTAGCTAAACAAACGCAGATAAAGGTAATGGTGGAATCTAGAGAAAAGGGAGAAAATGATGTTTCCATCCCTCTATTAACTCAAAGTTGATGTCATCAATTTTCCACTTTCTTGATTCCACAACTTGTGGCACCAACTTATTTCTGGAATAAAGGGATATTCAGAGGTCCTATGTAGATGATAAACTGAAATTTTTATACTCCACATAAATGCTTTAATCCAAGAATCTTGAAAAACAATTTCTAGGATATTAGGGTCTTTCTTATTTTTTAGTTTTAATGATGCATATTTATCTGCCTTACCATGATTTCTGCTCTCGCAAAAGATTTACTTCTGCCATATTCTGTTAACTATTTCCTAGTCATTCTAAGGACTTCGGAACATTTTCATTTGCCAATTTTATCAGAAACAATAGACCCAGAGGGAAGTATGAGGCCAAAACAACTTTTCAATTGCTAAAGAAAAATTTTTTTTGATCATCCATACCGGATTTGTCCTTCCTAAATTGCCTTTATAATATTTTTTATATAATTCAAGATACTTTCTCAGAATTTTGAAATGACTGAGAGAAATTATGTGGCTTTAGTTTCCTCTTGAATGTGTATGTGTGGGTCCAAAGAGAGCATATAATTTCACTGTTAGAAACAATTGTTTGTTTGTTTGTTTATTTATTTATTTTTAGAAACAATCGTTTAAAATTGAGGTTAGATTTCCCCAACACTTTATGCAGGAAAAAAGTGTTTAAGTCACAGTAAGAATTCAAGTCATTTGGCTTTTTATTTTATTTTTCTTCAATAAAACATGATGTGCTGTATACCTAAATGAAATTGGCATTTCATTGAGTATCTACTACATGCTGTGCTCTCTCTCTATTAATCAATCTCCTTTAATCCCACAACAACATTTTGAGGTAGGTGTTATTATTTTTATTCTATACTTGAGAAAATTGAAACAGATAAATCCAGTGATTTGCTAAACAGTATAGGATAAATGGCAGTACAGAAATTCAAACTTTTTATTCCAGTGCTTGTCCCTGTGTGCTAAATCTTCTTTTTGATAATGGCTCAAAAAATACTGGCAGATCTGGCCAACAAAAAATAGCATTCCAAAATGTTCTACTTTGAGTCTTATTTACTGCCATATATATGTATCCTTTCTAAAATTACTTCTTTAAGTATTCAGCTACCAAGTGATCTATCCTTATTTGTCTTTTTTTAATACTTAGTATATCTTTTATTCACTCTTCAACCTACTTGAAATTGCCTTCAGTACTTATCACTGTATTGAAACTGCTCTTGAATTTCTTTTTCTGTTCAGATATGATGGACAATTCTCGATCATCATTTATAACTTCTTACGTCTTGAAATATTTTCTGCTGTCCAGTTATATGATACCACATTTTCCTTTACTAGCCTTTAGTAGCTCCTTTTTATTCTCATGAAAACTAATGATTCTGCTTTCTCCACCAAACCTGTAGATATTAGATGCTACAAACCTTGGATGTGGCTACTCTTTTTCCACTTATCACTCTGCATGAACATATCCAGTTCTGGAATTTTAAATACTCTTTATAAACTGATCACTACAAATTTACACCTCTAGTCAGACATCGTGTTTGGGATCCAGTCTAGAATAACAAGATTGCTTAACACTGTTACTTAAATATAATAGATACCATATAATGCACATACTTCAAAACAATACAAAATCTATCTCTGCCCAGTGGTTTCTATAAAAATAAAATATATAGCCATCTATCTAGTTGTGCAAAGTCCAAACTCAAGAGTCTTACTTGATTCCTCTCTTCACCTCATCCCATATATCCAATTCATCAACAAATACTTTTAATTTGTATTTCCAGAACTGTCCCAACCATTTCCACATTATCTTCAGTGCTACTGCCACATTTCTTGTTCAATCTACCATGGTTACAGTAATTGACAATAATTGGTCTTTCTGTCTGTTTTCTGCTTTGTTTTCTATTGCTGCTGTAACAAATAGACATAAATTTATGGTTTGAAACAACACCCACTTATTAGCTCACAGTTTTATAAGTCAGATGGACAGGCAGGGCTAACAGGTTTTTCTACTTACAGTCACCAAAGGTGGAAACTAAGGTGTTGTTCAAACTGGGCTCTTATTTGAAGGCTCCAGGGAAGAATCCACTTCCAAGCTCATTCAAATTGTTGCCAGAATTCAGTTCCTTGTAGTTGTAGGAATGAAGTCCCTTTTTTCTTGCTGGCTGTCAGCCATGAACTGCATTCAGCTTCTAGAGAGCCATTTGTATTACTTTATACATGGTCCCCTTCATCCCTAATCCAACAAAGACAAGCTGAATCCTTCTCATACTTTGTATATCTGTGACTTCCCCTTTGTGGCAAACCAGAGAAAACTCTGTTTTTAAAAGGCTCATGTGAATAGATTAGGCTCACCTATATAATGTCCTTATTTTAAAAAGAATTTATGAGTAACTTCAGTTACAAGTGGAAAGTGTCTTTTTCTATGTACCAGGATAATCACAATAACAATGGTCAGGGACGAAGGTTATGGGATCCTCTAGAATTTTGCTTACCATACTTCTCTAACTCTTGCCTCTCAACTACACTATTTATTATTTACAGAGCAGCCAGAATCATAATTTTAGAGCATAAAATATATGTATCATTCTCCTACTTTAAACCCATAGGTCCTCTAAAACCAGCCCTCCTTTTATTTTTTCTTTTTCTCTAGTGAATAAAATCTTAATCAGATAAACATAGATTTGTAGCTTATATGCTTTGTGTACCTTGACAGAGGACAACCTTTCTGAATTTAGCGTTGGTCATCAATACAATTTTATGCTAGATGGTTATTTTGGGACATACAAGAGTTGATGTGTAACACATATATAGCAATTAGCAAAAAGCCTGACTTACTGCACCCATTCATTAAAAGTTTTGTATATATCTGGGGCACCTGGGTGGCTAGGTCGGTTAAAGTTCTGACTCTTGGTTTCAGCTTGGATCATGATCTCACAGGTCATGGGATCGAGCCCTGAGTTGGGCTCTGCAGTTGGCATAGAGTCTGCTTGAGATTCTCTCCTTCTGCTCCCGCCCCACATGCACATACATTCCCTCTCTCTCTCTCTCAAATAAATAAATAAATCTTAAATAAATGAATAAACAAACAAAATCTTTCAAAATTAAAAAAAATAAAAGTTATGTGTACCCCAATCATCCTATCTTCTTCCCAACTTTGCTTATCTACCTGAGACCTGTCTGACAATGACGACTCTTTATCCTCTCTGTATTTGTCCAAGTGGCCATCTAGAATGAGCTGTCTAAATAGTAGGTGTGATATTGGGAAAAGCAGATATTCTTTCAGTAAACATAGCGAAAATGATTGTTCTCTGAAGCACTGTTCTAAGCCCTGTGAAAATCACAAAGACAACACAAATGTTAAACTGTGCCCTTTACGAGGTTGGACTCTCATGGTAATGAAAGCAATTAGAGATGTTATGAAATAGAATTGACATCTCTGCTGTAAACAGAACCACGGTCTAGTTTCAGGCAATGGGTATGCCTATCTCCAAAAGGCATCTTCTTATATGTGGCCATTTATTTAATTTTGATTTTTGGTGGAAGAGATTGTCTGAAATGAGATTTATTAGAGATGTAATAGAATAAGCAAGCTAGTATGAATATACCCTACTGTTTTCCAAAAGGAGAAATGTTACATGAGCTTAAGCTACCATTGTAGATAGTCATTGGAAAATTATTCTAATTCATTAAATATGTTTCTCATAATTGCTATTTAGTTAATGACTCTAGTTAAATAAGACACTATCATAAGACACGCTATGTTAGATACTCATTATTTAAAACATATGTTTTAAGACTAAGCAATTATAAAACAAGCTATTCACTTCTTAAATAAATAGATCCATAATAATTCACTTGTGCATAATTAACAATAATCAGTTTAGTAAGCCTATATTATAAGGTCAAACTAATAAAAATAGGAAACAAAAATTGCTGTGTTCAACTTCCCAGCTGTTATTTATATATTCAGATTTTTCTCATTGAATTCATCATAAAATAGGACACATTCACTTGTGATTGCCACATTTGAATTGAATACAAGAACTAAGCTTATTCACAACAATAGCTCTTAAAAGATATGCTAAATAGAAACATGTGATCCAGAGATTTAGTCTTTGAGTATTTACTCATCCTTAAAGTTCATCCATAAACTTAAGTGGTAAAAATATTAGCAAAGTTAATCTTTGAACATAATTATTTGGATGGCAAAATTTGATCATGATTTCACCTTGGTTTGTATTGATCCAGTAAGTGATAAGTAGACTTGTTACCATCTACTCCCCCTTGTGGCCTTTAACTTTATCATGAAATTAGGTGCTACGTTTTTTGCCTCCAGGAACAGGGCCTGAAGTATCCAGCATTCATTGTCAATTTAATTAAGTGCCAGGTGGAGCTCAACAGGAAAGTACTTGCGGATCTAGCCATCTATGAACCAAAGACTTTTAAATCTTAGGTGCTACGTTTTAAAGGTGATATTACTACAGTAGTTTAATTCTTGAAAGGCTCCAGAGGATGATTATAAGGTGCAGCAAACTGCATAATTGAGAACCATCAGTACAATTGAAAGCTATCAGGTCAGGCTACTATGTGCCCTTATTTGTGCTCTCCTAGTATCTTGATTTAGCCATGTATTAGAAATGATCATTACGACTGAATTATCACTTGTTTATAATACCTACTAAGGTGTAAGTTCATAAACCATGTCTTATTTACATATATACTTTTAATCATTTAAAATGCATCCTTGGAGTTTTAGCAGGTACAAAATGAATGTTCATTAAATGAATCATTGAATGAAGCATGTGTTCTCATTTGGAAATAAAGTAGCAAATAATTTAAAATAGCTGTGTCTCAGTTTTAGCATCTATTAAAAAAGTAGTTAAATCAGCAAACTTTAGCTTAATGTATCTAGAGTAAGATTTTTTAATCACGTCACATAACTTTGTGAATTTTCTAACTTCAAATTAGACATTTCTCCATTTTATTTATTTGTATTTCTAATGCCCTTGCATTCTGAGAGTCCTTGTATTATTTCCCATACTTAAAAAAGATGGTATCTGGATATTCACAATTGGAAGAGCTTGTCCTTGGGTAGGATCTTTGAGGAAATTATTAGGCAAATTAGGAATTTCTAGTTTTTTTTTTTTTTTTCTAGTGTTTTAATGGAAAGATTCATAACAGATTTTCAGGTTTTTTCCCTGTTGCTTATCAAGGTTGACAAGTTTAAAAAGGATACAGTAATTTAGGGGAGAAATCTTTCTAGAAATAAAGATCACATTTGGCTGGAGAAACCTTTGTCTTAACATTCTTTGGAAACAAAACGTAACATGGGGATCAAATCAAGCTCATATTTAAATTACTATTATTACTAAATTGTTGAGAGGAAGATACAGAATGGCAGAAAAATACCTTGGTCTATTTCATTATACTCTCAGAACTAAATAGTACTCTTCACTTATCTGCCTCCAGAATTCTCCCCAAACTGATGCTCAATATCAATATTCGACCAATATCAGCAGTTAGCTTCTAAGAAATCTCCATTTCTCCCATTCCTTAAAAGATTGATTCAAAACTTTTCTGCTGATTTTTAACACCTTTTGTACCTAATGCTTTTCTGTAAACCCATGTTGGTTTCCCACCATTCACTAGTGCACACCATTTTCTTACATTTGTATTAGCCTAATTATAGTATCTTGCTTGAATCTGCCCTCAAGCCTTGATTTACCCTATTTATTTCCTTATTTTAAATATTCTCTTTTCTCCTTCTCATATACTGAACTCTCACTTAGCCAGTTATAGCCTATTCAAATTCCACTCTTCATTTAAATGATTTCTCTATCTAAATCAGTTCAATTCTTCCTTCTGTGCTATTATATTCAGAACCAGATGGTTGACACTTAATATTTCTCAGTTTGTTAGGAAAAATTCCTGAAGACATGAACCTTGCCTTATAATTTTTTGTGTCTGTCTTATTTTTTCTAGATAGTCATGAAATACTTTCTAATGAGTGACAATTAGCAGAATTCATAATAACCCCATCAAAGAATTAATCTCTATTATTATTTGTAATTGACTAGAAATGGAAAAAGAGTAGCACTGGTGTTTATTAAAACTAAAGTCTCTATTTTATGAAGAAGGAAAGAAATAAATGTAGAAGTCTAGTCACTAGTTCAGCCAAATTAATAGAAAACACTGAACAGAAATTTCTGTTCAAAAATATATTTTTATCATTCCAAATTCCCCTGAGCCTTGTGATTTTTCTCATACAATTAATTTTTGTTTCATGTAGGCTTCCTTTTTAATAGATTCAGCTAATGAAACCTTTACAAACACACATACACTGATTCATAGACACACATACATATACATTCACAAATTAAGAGGAAAGAAACCCAAAAGATTTTTTTAGGGTTTTTTTTTTTTTTTCCATTTGAAGTAATGGAAAATCAAACTTTCGAGTAGATACATGATTGCATTATCATCATCTTCATTATCATCATCATGATAATCATCAAAGCTAGCATCTATTGTGTGCTTACTATATGCTGGAGTTCTTGTTGCCTTACTAATATTTTATCTTACTTGATTTCCTATTTTGCCTATGAGGCAGACAATACTACCATACTCATTTTATAATAAGAAACATAAAAATGAAAAAAGTTCAACTTTTTGCTCAGGGTCACACAGCCACTAAGTGATACATGTGGATTTAAACTGAAAAGCTGTTGTAAATGGTAGCAATTTTGATTATTATGTTTGTTGTTGTTATTAAAATTCTAATTTTTGAAATCCCAGAGGCATCACTTTAAGAGGCTAGACTCACTCTGTTTACCTATCTCATGAACACATCGGCCACAGGTGTGGATACGATGCAAAGAATGAGACCCAATGCCTTGAAATTTCATAATATTATTGATCATTACCATCTGGGCTGTAAAACATATTGTGATAGTAAAATGAGGCTCTTTAAGAGAAAACCATCCCTGATTGTTGATTTGATTAATTTTGCAATTTTTTTAATTGCACCTAAGTTTAGATCATATTTTGAATATTTTTTTTAACTGCTAATCTTTTAACTCATTATGCACACCTATCACTTTGTTTGCTCTGCAGCTAACTTGATAACCAATAATGCCTCTTTTGGAGAGGAGCCATCTTCCCCATGAAATTGGTGGTGTTTTCCTGGATTCCCTTGACTTAAATTTTATGGACACCTGATCATAAATAAACCAAAGCCAGTCAATTCCTTCCCTGGGGCACTGAGACTGCAGAAATAAATCCAGATAGGTGTCAAAGCAATGTTTCCTCTCATGCAAAAGAGGTTGGGATGCAGAAAATCACGTGTAGGGAAGCAGAGAGAAAGAGAATTCTGTAGGCATTTAAGTTCTTCAGGACACTATTCATTTGGGTTGAAGTGACATTTTGTCCTTTATGGGCTTTCCTTATGAGAACTTTACCTCATATTCTGTGATACTTCCAAGTATCCCGATTCTATAGCATTCTTTTCTTCTCATATTTAACTTTATTTTTGTTTTAGTCTAATTAAATTGATTTGTAATTGCCTGAAACAGTCTTGATTTTTTAAATGCCTAAATAAAGGACTATATTTTATGCTATTCAAACCCAGATATCAAAAGCTTATTAAAAGTTTGTTAAGTTGAATTTTATAAAACTGATTGCATTTAAGACTATGAGACTAACTGGGGTCAAAAGGACCAAGGAAGGATAAGACCTCGTAGTTTTCTTTGATTTATAATTTTTCTTTTATTTCCAAAATAACCTTAACAGGGAAGGAAATTACAAGCTTGTACAGAAAGACACTCAACTATTTTTACTGGATTGCATTGCTATAGCTCAGCAGTAAAAAGGAGCCTTTCAATCTATTAGGAATAAAAATAAATACACACACAAAAAAAGAACTATTGGAACCTGAGCAGTTATACAAAACAGAAATTGGCTTGGCCGGTCCACTCAAATTCTCTTGCTTTTATTGGAAATGGTTTCTTTTTCAGTAAGTGCGGTTTTTCAGTTGCTGAGCCTGGACCTGCAGCTACAGACCTTTGGTTGAGAAAATGGTCATACAGTGACGCTGCCAGGGCATTTTTCATAGGCGTGAATCTGGGGAGGAAAGCATGGGTATCAAGCAGTGGGATTGTTTATATAAAAATTCACACGCACTGCTTTATGCTGTCAGTGGTTAAAAGCTTTTCTCTGTAAGAAAATCCATCCATTCTGAGCCCAGTATCTTTTCTTTCTTTTTTACAATGTCGCTGTTAGGAAAAGAATAAAAAAGGAAAAAAAAGGGCAACAAACCCCAAATCTTGGCTCATTTTCAGACATATTCTGGTGAGCTACTCAGTGCACTAGTTTGAATGGTAACCCACCCCTGGACCACAAATGGCAATTCAGGAACTGATCATTTTGAATTATTCATAGAGCAGTCAAACTTGACATTCTGAACATTGTGTTTGAGAATAGAAGAACTGAACAGGAGACCTGCAGCGGTCATTATTAAGAAGCAATAGCTTCTATTCAGATGATTACTATCCCCCACCCAGAAGGAGTAATCAAGTCTAAAATAGGACTGCTTTACTTTTGAATGGGTTCCATACAAATGTCTTTGTGAAATATAACTATTTTAGGTAGTATTTATTTTTCATTTTTTTCAATTTATTGGGCATTTTACAGTAGATTTTCTTATCATATTACATTCCAGGCAGACCTTTGGGTGTGGTCACAGATGTCTTTTAGAAGCTATACACTGAATGAGAGATGTGTGAATCAATTAAGTCCTAATTGTCCTATATGGAGATTGGTAAATGTCTTTCTCTCTTCATGTACTTTATTCATAAAATTTCAAATAAAAGGTAGAAATGAGAAAGGAGCTGTTATATGAAGGAGAACAGTATTCTTAGCAACAAATTTCCAAACTGCTGAGTTAGAGACATTTCAGCAAATCACTAAGGACATCTGGACTCTGCAGCATACACATCTCAATAACATTGGATTGTGTGATATATAATCTTAATGACTGTGGCTTGAATTAAGCTCACACATTTTCTTACTCACAAATCTCAAGGTCCCCCAGTAATTTACTCAAATAACTCTCTCAGTGTAAGGTGACTTTTGGTGAGATGCCAGGTTGTATCAAATAGGATACTCCAGGGTCCAAAGTGTTAAGTTTGCTATGTAAAAAGATTCAGAGATTATGGTCAAATTTAGGTACTCAACCAAATCTCCTACATTTCCACCATTGTCTGAAAAACTAAAAGCTTAATGCCTTGAGACAGTTCTGGTACCTTTTTAATGCAGCCCTAGAATGTGTTTTAAAAATAGTATAAAAATCTATGCTTTTGGATTTATTGGTTTTATAGTAGAATGCAAAGGAAGCCTGATGTAAAATGGTATACAAGAACACTGCATTTACCTTCCTGCTCATATCAGCTAGGACCTTTATTAACACTCATAACCAGCTCAGTTCTCCAGCCCCAGAAGGGTGCTTAGAAAAGTTTTGAGAAGCCACCATTGCTTCAAAAACATGTATGATTTCCTACCAATTAGAATATTTTTTCTTTAGGTTTGGGGTTTTATTATGACGTATTTACTAAGATTGGAAGTACTTTAAGCAGCTATTGGTCATTTATTTATCCTATTGTTAAAATAAACATCAGATCTTTTTCTAAAAATAAATGTTTATATTGGAAAAGCATGGAGAGGTCTTGATGAGATAAAATTGAATGAAAGAAAATTTAATGAAAAGAAAAAGGCCAGGGAAATGATATAAAGAGAATCAGGAAATGTCCTAAATCCTAATTGTTCCTTATGGAAACTCCATACAAGTAAGTGCTTATAAATCTATTGGGTTTGCTTTTATTCCTATTTAATTAATTAATTTTTATTTTTTTTAAAGATTTTATTTATTTATTTATTTATTTGACAGAGAGAGAGAGAGACAGTGAGAGAGGGAACACAAGCAGGGGGAGTGGGGGAGGGAACCCGACACGGGGCTTGATCCCAGGACCCTGAGACCATGACCTGAGCCGAAGGCAGACGCTCAACGACTGAGCCACCCAGGTGCCCCATATTCTTATTTAATTTAAAATAATAGGTGTATTCTCTCTCTCTATCTAAAAAATAAATAAATAAATAAATCTTTAAAAAACGGGTGTGCCTGGGTGGTTCAGTTGGTTAAGTGTCCAAATCTTGATTTTGGCCCAGGCCATGATCTCAGGGTCCTGGGACTGGGCTCTGCGTTTACCCGGGAGTCTACGTAAGATTGTCTCTCTCCCTCTCCCTCTGCTCCTCCCCCTGCTTTCTCTCTCTCTCTCTTTCAGAGATAAATAAATCTTTAAAAAATTGATAGGTGTATAATGGTGAAAACAAATGTAACAGGACACCTCTTTTGAAAAGGGAAGCATAATAATATGTTACTCTCCTAAAGGTGAGAAGCTGGAAGCAAATCTTTTATTATCCACTTGCCCTGTCCTGAAAGACCCTGGATATTTCCTTTCTTCACAAAGTCCATCTCCCAACACTCTTTCCTCATCTATTTTCCACTTCCACTTCCCCTCTTTCTGTCCTTCAAATGCTCAAGAATCATTCTTATTTATGGGCCTTTGCAGTTGCTTGGCCGTCTGCTTAAAAAACTATAACTCTATCCTTAAAGTGTTAATTCCACCATTTTTTAGCATTTATATATCAGATCAGTGTCGTCTTCTGGGAGACATCTCTTTTGGACTCCTCTAGTTAAAAAAGAATCTTGATTTCCTATGTCCAATTGACTTCTTTTACTTTTTAGAATTTCTACTACTGCTTTGAAATGAATCACTTGTTTATAGAAAGAATGTAAGCATAATGAGAGAATTGTTAAAAGATAAATGGAGGCATATTAAACTGATGAGTTTATTTGTACAAAAATGGACACAAATGGGGAGTGCCAAATGGGAAGTGGTTGGGGGTACACCCTCCACAGGAACCTGGGGAAAGACTTCCGTAGAGACGAGGAGGAAGGAAGCAAAGCAGTGGTGTTATATGAGCAGCTGTAGCTTAAGTGGTTGCTTTATTTGGGAAAGTCTAGTCACTTGTTTGTAATTGGTTGTCCTTGGGTCTTGATGTCTTAACCTTGAGGCACTTTAGGGTTAGATTTTGGTTTTACTTACAAAGGCTACGAGGGCATTGAAGCAACACAGTCCAGTGGCCTCTTTGTTTAATTAATTTAACAACATAAACTTTTTTTAAAAAGATTTTATTTATTTATTCATGAGAGACAGAGAGAGAGAGGCAGAGGGAGAAGCAGGCTCCCCACAGAGCAGGGAGCCCGATGTGGGGCTCGATCCCAGGACCCCAGGATTACTACCTGAGCCGAAGACAGACACTTAACAGACTGCGCCACCCAGGCGCCCTAACAACGTAAACTTTGCCTTGCCTGCTAGTGTATTTCTAGTATCTAGAAGCATGACAGACTGATATTAATTATTATATTGGACTTAATAAATGTTTGATAATGAATAATGGTTGTATTTAGATCCGTGACTCTGTGATTAGATATTGGGCAGATTTTTGACATGGTTAGCATTAATTGTTCATCTTCTATTTATTTAATCATCATTCATTCTAAATCTGTTTACCTAGAACTAACTTAGTGCCACTAACAGGATTATATTCTCTATGCCATGAGACCCACAGAAAGATTTAAATAAAGAAATTAAACAGTAACTAATGTTTATATACATACACATATATGTACATGTACATGTATGTATATGCATGTGTGTGTTTTTTCTTAGCAGATAATCCTAATTTCTGAAAGAAGATGAATTTGAAAGAGTAAAGTCCAATCATTGTGGTAGTTTGTGATAGATGATGAATGATTAAATGTAAAGACACAGTGTACAGATCCCAGATGTAATTTAGAGATAAAGCTAACAGGATTGTTAATTGATTGACTGAGGGGTTAAAGGAGGCTTTATAGGTGGCTCTTAGGTTTTGAATGACTGGGTTAATGACAGTGCTTAAATTGATTAAATGGATTTGGGTGGTTGATAGGAAGAAGGCATGGATGAGTTTAGTGTTTGACAAGTTGGTGAAGTCCTATAGAACATCTACTAGTGATGGCCATCAGACCATTGGATACAATGGTTTGAAGTTCAGGAAAACTGCCTTATGAGATCTATATTTGGGAGCAATTGGTTGAAATCATGGAAGTATAAGGAACAAAAAGGAATTCTCAAAGGAAATAGAAAAGGAAAGTTAAGAGAGATATTAAGGAAAACTATGTGAGTATAGTTTCAAGAAAGAAGACTTGATTAACAGTATCAAATGTACTAAAAGTCAAGGGTGATGAACAGTAAAAGAAATACTAGAAGATGAAATTATGTTATTTCCAGTGGCTATAGAATTAATAATTCATTATGAACAATTAATGTGAGGCATTTTATAGAATACTGTTTTCCCAGACACTTGGGGGAAAAATGCTTCTATGTTTTTTCATTTCCCATAACAGGTATGATAACTTAGCATAAGCATTTAGTTATTCTGAGGTAGAATCTGTCAGATATAGAAGTTTTCTGCTTGGGGAATGAGGAATGATAATCTAAAGCTGTGAATATTTGTATCTTCCAAACAGCATAACCCAATAGCACTCCAATATGATGCTGATATTTTCTTCTGGAATGTGCAATATTGCATTGTACACAGAGATTTCATTTATTTGACCATCTCTACAAGACAAAGGTATTTCCAATAGTAAAATGATTCTTAATGCCATCGTTTACAACTAGCCTCGAACCTCTTGTAGCTCTGCTATCTTTCCCCTTGCATTGTCTACTCAAAGCAAATAATATTCTCCTATAAATCTCATCCCAATATTAAAAAAAAAAAAATGAGTCAGAATTGCTTTGAAATAAAACAAAGTAAACCCATGGGGCGCCTGGGTGGCTCAGTCGTTAAGCGTCTGCCTTCGGCTCAGGTCATGATCCCAGGGTCCTGGGATCGAGCCCCACATCGGGCTCCCTGCTTGGCGGGAAGCCTGCTTCTCCCTCTCCCACTCCCCCTGCTTGTGTTCCCTCTCTCGCTGTGTCTCTCTCTGTCAAATAAATAAATAAAATCTTTAAAAAAAAAAAAAATGAAATAAAACAAAGTAAACCCAGCACAAATAAAGAAGAAGAAAATATAAAGTAGAAAATAACGGAATAGAAAATTGAAATTGAGAAAATTAACAAGCTGAATATCTACATAACTGGATATAAGAATGCCCCTCAAAATGAAAGTCTATTTTTCCTTTGAACCTCCTGTTTCACCTTCATTTTTTTTTTTTTTTAAGAATTTATTTATTTATTTGAGAGAGAGAGAGAGAGCACATGAGAGGGGGGAGGGTCAGAGGGAGAAGCAGACTCCCTGCCGAGCAGGGAGCCCGATGCGGGACTCGATCCTGGGACTCCAGGATCATGACCTGAGCTGAAGGCAGTCGCTTAACCAACTGAGCCACCCAGGCGCCCTCACCTTCATTTTTTAATTTCCATGACTGTTGTTGCTATTCCCACATTCTGTTTCACCAAAGCCAACCAAAGTCCAGCCTTTGGCTCAACATCAACAGAAACCAGTCAGAAAATCCTATTGCTACTACCTCCTTAATAATTCTGACACCAGTGGCTTCTCTCAGTTTCCATAGATAGCATTTTAGTGGAATCTGGTCCCTTTAACATAGATTATTACAGTGACTTCCTATCTATTCCCCTCGCTCCAAGTGGATCTAAAATAAATCCATAATTCATATTGCTCTCAGAATAATCTTTTTAAAATGAAAAATCTGATCCTACTTCTTCTCTACTTTGACATTGCAATGGCTCCCCAGGGCATTCAGTGCAAAATTCAAACTCCTTACCTGTGTATATGGTACCATTTCTAATCTGTAGCCCGCGTGCTTTCTGACCTCATATCCTTCCAGTCTTTACATAAAGCCTGCTCTCTGGAAACTTGGGTTATTGATTTTAGACCTTTCTTCTTTTTTATTTTATTTTATTTTTTTTTAAAGATTTTATTTATTTATTTGACAGAGGGAAACACAGCGAGAGAGGGAACACAAGCAGAGGGAGTAGGAGAGGGAGAAGCAGGCTCTCCGCTGAGCAGGGAGCCCGATGCGGGGCTCGATCCTAGGACCCCGAGATCATGACCTGAGCCGAAGGCAGACACTTAACGACTGAGCCACCCAGGCGCCCCTCTTCTTTTTTAATATAAGCATTTAAAGTTATGCATTTCCTTTCAAGCACCAGTTTTACTACATTCCACAAAACTGGATATGCTGAATTTTATCATTTGTTTAAAACTAGTTCCCAATTTTCTTGTGATTTCTATAGATTATCTATAACTACTTTGCATAATTTCCAAATACTTGTTTTTCTAGATATTTTATCATTGTTGATTTCTAAATTAATTCTATTCATATTAATAAGCATACTATATGTGATTTCAATTCTTTGAAATTTATTGAAAATATTTTAGTACGTTTCTCTTGATATAGAATTGTTGAATCACTATACTGTACACATGAAACTATTAAAACTATATTGGAGGGTTGCCTGGGTGGCTCAGCTGTTAAAGCGTCTGCCTTTGGCTCAGGTCATAATCCCAGAGTCCTGGGATGGAGCCCACATAGGGCTCCCTGATCAGTGGGGAGCCTACTTCTCCTTCTCCCTCTGCTGTTCCCCCTGCTTGTGCTCTTTCTCTCTCCCTCTTCCTCTCTCTCTCTCTCCCAAATAAATGAATAAAAAATCTTAAACAAAAGTAAAAAATATGTAATCTTCAATTGTTGCATGTATTGTTCTATAAATACCAATTAGGTCATGGTAGTGGGATAATATGACTTAGATCATATTTGTCTTTACTGATTTGGGTGTGTGTGTGTGTGTCTATCAATTGCTGAAAGAGGTATGTTCATTTTCTTAATAATAATAAATAAAAATAATAAAATGATTTTATATATAAAATATATTTATTTATATTATAAATAAATAAACAATAAAATAATTTTTTAATAATTTTGTGGAATTGTCTCTTCTGTCAATCTTTACTGCATGATTTTAAAGCTCTGTTATCAGGTGAATATAGATTCCTGAAAGTTTTGTGTTCCTGACTCTTTTATCAGTAATCAATGTCCATGTTATATCTGATCATTCTTTTGTACTGAGTCTATTTCATTTGATATTGACATAACTGATATCAATATAATTGATTTGCTTTCTAATACATACTATTTGCATGATACATATATTTTTATCCACTTAGTTTTAACCTGTATTTTTATATACAAAATGCATCTCATATATAGCGCAGAGTCAATTTTTAGTCAATTGTGACATTTTTATCTTTTAATTTGAATGTTTAGCTTCTTAAAATTTCATTTAATTATTAATGTAATTAGATTTAGGTCTAACATCTGTTTTTTGTTTGTCCCTTTTAATTTTGTTCCTCTGTTTCTCATTTCCTGCCTTCTTTTGTGTTATTTAAATATTTTTTAGTTTTACATTTTAATTTGTGTATTGGACTGTTAATTTTTGCATTTTTAAGTGGTTCCTTGAGGGGTAACACATCTTAAACTTTTCAGTCTACTTAGAGTTAATATCTTATCAGCTCATCTAAAATACAGGAATCTTGTAATTGTTTATATCCCTTAAATTTTATGCCATTGTGTCCTATGTTTTACATATACATACGTTATAAAACTGAGAATTCGGGCGCCTGAGTGGCTCAGTCGTTAAGTGTCTACCTTCGGCTCAGGTCATGATCCCAGGGTCCTGGGATCGAGCCCAGCATCGGGCTCCCCGCTCTGTGGGGAGTCTGCTTCTCCCTCTCCCACTCCCCCTGCTTGTGTTCCCTTTCTCGCTGTGTCTCTCTCTGTCAAATAAATAAATAAAATCTTTAAAAAAAGAAAACAAAAAACTGAGAATTTAGTGTTATAATTTTTTTGTTAGTCATATGTATTTTATTTTATTTTTTTATTTTATTATTATTATTATTTTTATTTGAGAGAGAGAGTGAGAGAGAGAGAGAGCACAAGAGGGGAGAGTGGGAGAGGGAGAAGCAGACTCCCTGCCGAGCAGGGAGCCCGATGCGGGACTCGATCCCGGGACTCCAGGATCATGACCTGAGCCGAAGGCAGTCGCTTAACCAACTGAGCCACCCAGGCGCCCCGAGTCATATGTATTTTAAAACTGAGGGAGAAAAGTAGCATTTTATATTTATTCCAATATTTACTATTTCTAATGTTCTTCGTTTATTCCTGAGGATACTTTTCTAGACCATGTCATATCCCTTCAGTCTGAAAAAAAAGCTTCAAACATTCCTTATGGTTGGGGTCTGTAGATAACTCACCTCTTTTTCCTTTCTCTGGAAATATCACACTATCATGCTGAAAAGATATTTATATAGATGTAAAATTCTGGGTGGGGAGTGTTTTCCTTTCAGAACATTAAAGATGTTTTGCTGTCTTCTGAATTTTATAATTTCTGATGAGAAGTCTTTGGCCATTCTAATTGTTTCCTCCTTGTGTGTAAGTTGCCATTTTTCTATGGCTGCTTTAATAATTTTCTCTTTATCTCTGGTTTTCAACAATTAACTATGAAATACCTAGTTGTGGTTTTCCTCACATTTATCTTGCTTGAATTTGACTGAGCCTAATGAATCTGTGAAGGTGTATTTTTCGCTAAATAGGAAGGTTTTCAGGCCAATATTTCTTCAAGTGTTTTTCATGCTCAATTATCTATCATCTCTCTGGGATTCTAATCACACATATGTGAGAGTTTTTCATCTTTGTTATCCCACTCATCCCTGAAGCTCTGTTCATTTTTTTCCCCATTATTTTTTTCTCTTTTCTTCAGATTAGATATCTTCTATTAAACTATCTTTTTAGTGACTCTTTTTAAAGAGTCTTCTACTAGGACCATCCTGAGCCTTTGGGACATCAATTATTGTATTTTTTTCAGTCACAAAATTTCCATTTGGATCTCTTTATTGTTTTCATTTTGCTTTCAACATCTTCCCTCTTTGTATTAATTAGAAGTGTATTTTCCTCTCTTCTAATCAAGCAAAGTTATAATATTTACTTTAACATCCTAGACTAAACATTCTAACATCTGGGTCATCTCAGTGTTGGTTTCTGTCGATTTTTTTCTTTTTTTTCCCATTGAGAATAGGTCATATTTTCCAAGTTCTTCATGCTCTTAATAGTTTCTAATTGCATTTTGGAATTGTAAATTTGATATTGTGGAGACTCCAAATTTGGTATTATTCCTTCAGACCTTTGGTATTTTCTTATGGCAGGCAACGAACAATGTTTGACCCAATTCACAAATCCCATCTCTTGGGCAGTAGCTTCTCCATTTACTTCGTTCGTCTTTAGTGGCATTACTGGCAGTCTGCCCTATGTTTATGTGTTTCTGGCTTCAGTCAGAGATCTGCAAAAAGTGTGTACATAAAATTTGGAGTTCTCCTCCTCTGGCCTTGGACCCTTCAGGATTAGCCCCTCACTTTCCAGAGATTGTGGTTGCCTTGAACTCTGACTTCTTTACTTTAGGCGAGAAGACTCTGTTTTCTTTCTGAATTTTACCCACCCCCTGGGGAGCTGACTGTGTTCTGTCTTCCAGCCTAAAGCCATAAGAATGAGTAACTCATTCTAAGCTATTTTTTGATCCTGTGGTTCAATTCTCCATCAGGAAACTTCTCTGAAAAAAAAAAAAGAGAAAAGAGAAAGAAAGAAAGAAAGAAAAAAAAAAGAAAAGAAAACTTCCTTGTTTCTGTTTTTACCTCAGAACCTATAGGTAGTTTTTGGTTTGTTTTGTGTTTGATTTTTGTTTGTTTGTTTCTTGGTTTAGAGTCTATAGACATGCTTCAAATATAACAAAAGTAGAACCAGATATCTAGTTTGTATATTGTCATAAGGTTCAGCAATAGGAAAACAAAACTTGGATGGGAGATATAGACATAAAACTTACCAGAATTGCCAGTTGCTATTGAATTAGGTGTGAGGACTTTCAGATGTTACCTCAGATCAAATAAGACTTTATTTTCTATTGTGAAATTAACTTCTAATTTCTGGTTTTTTTAATTTATTTTTTTAAATTTTTAAAAAATATTTTATTTATTTATTTGACAGAGAGAGAGAGAGAGAGAGAGATCACAAGTAGGCAGACAGGCAGGCAGGCAGAGGCAGAGGGAGAAGCAAGCTCCCCGCTGAGCAGGGAGCCCTATGCAGGATCCATCCCAGGACCCTGGGATCATGATCTGAGCCAAAGTCAGATGCTTAACGACTGAACCACCCAGGTGCCCCAACTTCTTATTTCTGAATTTCTAATCAAAATACAACCATTAAAAGACATAAAAAGTAGTGAGGTCTTTTCTCTGAGGTCATCATACAATTACCTAATCATCTTTCACATACTCAGAAATATTTATGGAAAAAAAGCCCAGCTCTTGTTTGTCCTGTGCATTTGTTTGTTTACTTACACAAAGATCAGCCCTTTATTATATTTGCCATTTATATTCATGACATAAGATCTATCTTGTAAGAAAATCATGCCGTGATACATTGCCTCAATATGATCATCTCGTAGCTCTTGGAGGTGGGAGAGGGGTAGTAGATCGATAACGTGGATCCTGTGAACCTCTAATCACACATTCTCATGGCAACTTTACTATTTTTATACCTCTGACCTCTGGTTCCATGACACTGTGCATTTGGTAAATTTTCAGAAAATAGCATCAAATGAAAAACAGTTTTTGTTCATTCAATAGTCATTTCTTGATGGATATTGTATGAGGAAGAGCATGACATTCATAGTCTGAAACACTGTATTTGATGCAAGGCTTTGGAATTTAATAACTACAGCCAGGTAAGTCAATCTTTGCGACTCTAAGCGACTTATTCTACAAAATGGCAATAACGTTGGCTAACTCACAAAATAGGGAAAATCACGTAAGATAATGTAGATAAAACTGTTTTTGAAATAGTAAATTGCTAACAAATGCTAGTCATGGTGTCTTTATATGGCACAGCATGCTATGTAGTGCGGTAAACATAAAATAGCCAAGATAAAGTTCATTGCAACAAAGAAGTTGCAATCAAGATTTGAATGAACTTGGGAGTCTATAAATATTTATTAAACTTCTAGTATGTGTTAGATTCTTGCGTCCATACTAAATGGTCTCTAAGGATCTAAGCAATTCCCCTAGGAGATGATATCTACAAGCTTTAGAATATAACATTTGTGATGTCTTTTTGTTTTTGCTCTTCAGAGCCCTACGCTTTCCTTTTCTACTTCTTTTAAGAAAATGGAATAAACAAACTATCATTACATGTATTTATATATTACGTTTGTCATTGATATATTAACTCATTTATTATTCATTATTTATATATTAATAAATATTATTTTTTAAGATATGGAAAAGCAATCCATCTAATTAGTGAACATACCAGTAATCTCTCAGGCTCTCATTAGTCTTGCACTCAGCAAAGAAAGTGGAAGATGGAGAGTGGCATGCAGTTTGTACAAAAGAGGTGCAGGTGTGGAGACAAACCTCCTATTTTGGATATGAGGCATTTCTCTCTGCTCTTGAGTTCTCCTTTGAATTTCCTTCTCCCTTTGTATTTCCATATAAAATCACAGCTAAGCTCCTTTTGGGAATCCTTAAGTAAAGAAAACTGGTTTCCTATTTTAAAGTAATAAGTTCTATTGTCCTGATCCTGAGTCAGAAATAAATAAGAGATTGGAATTTAGAAGTTGATTCTAAAAGTACTTTCTCAGTGACTCACACTTCTTTCTTTTCCTATTTAAAGATTTAGCTGAATACCTTTATTTAAACAAATCAAGAACTATAGAGTACTAATATATTATGAAACACAACAGTGGACTTGGTGACTATGTTGAATTAACGTGGGTTCTATTCTGAAGATGTTAGTGTAGCCCATGTGGTGCTGCCAGAACATTAGCTTGACTGATTTTCCTAACTAGAGCCTGAGAGAGGAAATGTATCTATTTTTGCTGGCTCCCTACATAGTAACAAGACTTGAAATCCAGTCACGATCTGCTTTCTGAGGTACTCTGGCTTTGTAGACCTTTCTGTTTGTCCTTTGGAAATGGTTTGGATCTCTCCTAAAAATTATTTCCGTTTTTCATGTTGAAGAAAAGGTCCTCCAATTTCGTTGTGACATTTACATCATCTAATAGACATCTCATTGCTAAAGTAAATTTATACATAATATATCTCAGCTTTAGGGTTCTTGGATTTTAATTAGAGGATGAAACATAAATCAGGATTTCAAGACACAGTGGTTAATAGAGCTGTCCCCTTGCTTTCTATTAGACTAACAGTGCCAATCACAGTATTCAAACATAAATATGCCAAATCCAGCTTGTTCTTGGGAAATGCTTCTCAAAAGTGTTCTCCTTTATTTTGTATTGGGTAAAGGTAGGATTTTCAGCAGTTAGATATTCTGCAACAAAGCGTGCATTAGAGTGCCCTACTAAAAATAAATTCAAAATCTCTTTCCTATCTCGTTTCATCCTTTATTGCTTTCATATTACTATATGGTGTGGTGAGCAAAGCAAAAACCATGACTTGTGGTATGTATGTTATTATCCACTGTACTTTTAGGGACTTTAAAAACTTGTTTGGCTTTTATAACACATTTAACTACTCACAAATATATGAAAACATGCTTACATGTTGTAGTTTCTAAATTTAATGGTGATTTTTGGAAAACCAGGGAAAATGTGGAACACCAGCTTCTACAACAGTCTGCTAATGTTTTCAGTTACATTCTTAGGCAGCTAGACATCCACCAAATGCAGTGGTGTATGAAGAGCCACAATGTATTTAGGATTATCAGTAAGACAAATAAAGTATCCAACCAGGTAGCAAAAGCTTAATGAGAATCATTTATTTCATACATATTTTCAGTCTGTTGTGGTAAAGAAAACCCTGTTCTGTGGCAATGTTAAACTCTAAAGCACCATTAGTGTTAATACGCCCATGATTTTCTCCAGACAAGTAAAAAATACTGAAAATATCTTCTTTTTAATAGTGCATTCTATTTTGTTTTGTAAAAAATTTCTTGAAAAGTATATTAGACAATATCACTGTATTGTTAATGTACATTAACTTTGATGAGAAGATTAGAAGAATAGAGAGAGGCAAAGGGTGATTTTCATACATTTCTTTGTATATTTTTGAATTGTTAAATAGCATACCTTTGGGGCACCTGGATGGCTCAGTTGGTTCAGTGTCTGCCTTCAGTCATGAACCCAGGGTCCTGGGATGGAGCCCTACGTGGGGCTCTCTGGTAAGTGGGGAGTCTGCTTCTCCCTCTCCTTCTGCTGCTCCCCCTGCTTGTGCTCTCTCTCTCTCTCTGTCAAAGAAAATAAATAAAATCTTTAAAAAATTAAATAAATAGCATATCTTTGAATTTTTTTAATTTAAAAATTTTGAACTTATTCATATATAAGCGTTGCAAAATGAAAGAGTACATATATTGATTTTAACATACTAGAAAAAGGAATTCTAATTAATTATTTAAATCAATTTTTTTTTCTAGATTTCCTCCTACATGCTAGTGAATGTGACTGGTACCAAAAATATATGGTTAAATAAATAGCACAGGACAGTCTTCATCAGTGATCTTTCAGTCTGGTAGGAAACACTGACAAGTAAAATTTGACTCATAGGTGTGTCAGAATTGCATTATTAGAGGTATTCGTAAGTGTTTAGGAAGCGCAGAGGAGAAGGATACACAGCAGGTTGGGGATGCAAGGAAGGGGCAGTGACATCAGCGAGGTTGCTGCGCATCATGGGATAGACTAGGTTGAACACAAAAGGGAAGGACGGTCTAGACAGAGAAGAGTGTGTGTGAAGCATGGAATGGAAAACAATATTGCCAGCAACTTTTTCAAGAGCAAGTTGCTCATCCCAGAGTGAACTAAGAAAGTATATTTTCCGAGAAGTGATATGGAATGAGACTGCACACATAGATCAGAGTCTTTGTACATTAACTGAGGATCTTGTATTTAATCCTGGGCCAGAGTGTGAAGGATTGGAAAAAACAGAAAGTTCAAGCTGAGTGTAAATAATCAGATTTACATTCCACAGTGCCTGAGGATCACAGCCAACTAAACTCCCAGCATCTGTTTGCACTTCATCTGATGCATTTAATGTATTGTAAAATAGATTATATTTCAAGTATTGTAAAATTAGTGACAATTTCAAATACTTGTGATACCACTACCTGGCAGATTATCCCAGTGACCTATTTCTTGTCTGCAAAGGATTATCTGTGAGCTCTTTAAATATGTGAGCAACTTAATCCTAGAATCTTATTTTGACTTATTTTGGGGCTACTCAAGCAAGAAAGAGATGACTCAATCAAAGGAAATCGTTATATGGGCATGGACAGGTTTAATAGAAATAGTAATGAAGCACTGTAGGTCTAACAACAGTGGACAGAAGTTAGCATTCACTGGGGGCCTGGGCGTCTCAGCCGGTTAAGTGTCCGACTCTTGATTTTGGCTCAGGTCATGATCTCAAGGTTGTGAGATTGAACATGGAGCCTCTTGGGATTCTCTCTCTCCCTCTCCCTCTACATTCTGTTCCCCTCACACATGCAATCTCTCTCCAATTAAAAAAAAAAGAAAGAAAGAAATTACCACTGACAGTTCTTAAAGGGGAAGGAAAGGTGTGATTAGAACACAGGAAGAGTACCTAGAGGGAAATGCCACCTGATAGGAGTTTTGGTCTTTGGCATAGGGACACAGCCAATTTGTAGTGATCTTGCAGGGATACAGTCAGGGTAATAGGTACTAGACCTTTTAGGGTACATGGGTACCTCAGTTGGTTAAGCATCTGACTCTGGCTCTGGTTGTGGTCTCAGGGTCATGAGATCCAGCCCTGTGTAGAGCTCTGTGCTGGGCATGAAGCCTGCTTAAGATTTTTTCTCTCCCTTTCCCCCTGCCCTCTCCCATTGTGCTCACGCATGTGCACTCTCTTAAAAAAATGTAACAGACCTCTTGTCCAATCTCTGAATTCCTGTTGGTGCCAACCCTTGAGTGACTTGAAGTCGGAGGGCAAAAAGCTCTTTTGTGAAGAGCTGGTCAGCCACTTGGTGGTGCAGTAGTGTGAAAAAGTGGAACCAATCTGAAAGGAGAATGGAGAAAGTCAAGCACAGCACACCTCTGTTTATCAGTCGATGATTGTATTTGGAGCACCCTGTCTTAGAAATGTTTCATAGAATGCTAGTTCTATAGCATGCTAATTATTTCATTTGAGGAATATTCAAGTAGTCAAGTATGATACATCAAATGCAATTAAAAATATGTCCATACAGCTGAGCCATTCAGATCTTTAATATGCTAATGTGCAATGTACTCCTCCAAGTGGGCACAGAACATGCAATGTTCTTAAATGTATCTGAATATTAAACTCCCTTTTAGAGTTTAAGATGGAAGGCTACTTTGGAGCTTGTGAAGCTGTTGCTATGGTTTAACATTTGGCCAATTCAGGGAAAAAAAGTCACTTGAATAAATCTTCGCATTATTATTTTCATACTGATTCAGAGTGTTGACTATCTTGAAAGATTCATCTACCACAGCTGTCTTATTTAAAATACTTAACTTTTTTTTAGTTTGTCTCTTTCATCATGGAACACATCTCATCTCTGGCCAAATCTCATTGGTTCCTGGAAATATTAAAGTTCTATCAAAAACTCTGTATGTGCACACTATTCTCCAATTTGATTTGAAATAATATTTATAAAAACTTCAAAGTTATAAAGTTATTTTTTTCAAAAACTAGATGCTTTCAGTCTTGGGCTAGGATTAGGCAGGTTTTTTTTTTTTTTTTTTTGCCTTTATTTATTTATTTTTTCTGTTAACATTGTGTCTTTTAATAGAAAAATCTCTTTGACATTTTAACTGCAAATGAGTTATCTAAGAATAAATATCATGGCTTAATTTCCTGGATATGGCTGTGGAATCCTTTAGGTATTTCCTAGTGATCTGATCCTCAAAATCTCAAGTGTATGTTGTCTTATTTTCCTTTCCAGTGTTTACTTTGAGGCCATTCTCACATTCTTAATGTTCTTAAAGGAGGAATGTGTATACCCACTAGGCTTTTCAGTGTAGTTTGAGCCTTTCAATATCAGAAGAGAAACTGGAATGCAAATTACAACGTTAAGGAAATGAGGGAAGGGAGTCAATGAAGCTGAACAATTATGTGCAACAATTTGAGATAATTCATAAGTCAATATGTCATATTATTTCAAAGTATTTTGCAAATTTGATTACAATACCTACCTTGACATGATTTGTAGAAGATAGTTGGTCTGTTTGGTTGATGACGGGTACACTTATCTTTTGCAGCTAGAGCTTCATTTGGCATCTTGAGATCACTTGCAGGAATGCAAAAGAATTTGAGTATTCTGTCCTTAGTCCTCTTACTTTTTGTGCCATCTCTCATTCCACTGAATAATATGATTAACTTAAATGGAGCACCATGGATTCACAGGTTTAAATTTTGGTGTAAATTTTTATTCTAAGAATAAATGAATATTTTGAACTTACTGATTTTTCTGTTCCCCTTTTTGATGTCATAATTTATTTAAATAGAAAAGTTAGGGTAGAAACCATAGATGATTTTAATTAGATTATTTATTTTAAATTTTGAGCATATAATATGACTCTTAGAATATAGAAGCCTTAGTTAAATTAAAAAATATATTCCTGGCTATAACTCTGTCTTGTCTCATGTAAAAAAAAATTAAAAATGCTAAAAAATAGGAAAAGATAGTCCATCACTCATTCTTAAGTAGCATTTCAATGTTCAATATTTACCCAAGATAGTATGGAATTTAGCAAAGGATGAGTGGAAGGAGAATCTTTGACTTGTTCAAGAGGTAAGATGTTATTGAAGGGGATGGCACATCTGTGACTGAAACATTAATTTTTTTTACAGAAGTGCATTATCGTTTATGAGGTACAGATTCTCCAAACTAAACTATGAGTCGTAAATCCTTCTTTGAGTATTTTGAATTCAGGTCACTGAGGGGTGGAATCATGGACCCATGCCACTATAAATAAAATGGAATTGGCATGTCACCTGCTGAGTGGTTTTAGCACGAGTCGTAGTAGGCTGCACTGCTCCAGATGATGCGGAGTGACTTCTTCGAAATATAATTTTTGACTTAAATTCACTTGCAGAATATTTTCATAACTCCTTAATTAAGAGAACAAAATAAAACATTTTAAAGTTACAGTTGTTGTTTTTGCTTTTTAAGAATATTTTTCATCAAAAAGATGTATTAGAAGATAATTACATTAAAGCTTTGAAAGTTTATATATGACTCTGCATGTGTGTATAAAAATGTAAATTGCTTCTGCTTGGTGTAAATCAATCATTTCTTTATGATAAATACTGCTGGTATGCTTTTGGTGTGAAAATGATTATGTCATTCTTGATTTGGTGTTACAATGTATTAATCTCCTGTGGGTAATCGTCTGCCCACTGTATAAAAGACTGCTTCATAGTACATCAAAAATTGCAATCAAAGCTCTTTCTCCAAAAGGAAAAACATAAAGCTAAAGTGGTCTGTGGGCACCTATTCTCCATGTGAGAACAGGTCAAGGCCATCACGTTGGCTCATATTTAAGCTCATAGTTCGCAATGGGACACAGTAAAGGAGTAAGAGTATTTGTTTAATAGAGTTCTCAGTGGAGCCTGATGTTAAAATGTATACACACACATATGACTTTCATATCTAGAGAATTAGATCTTAATTACAAAATGGTTTATCAAAATATCTAATGTCAATATCTTTTTTAAGAGGTGATAAACATGGTTGTAAGTGATGGTGATCCTTGGAGTTGGACAAATTTTAGCATAGGATCACATAATATTGATGCATTAGCTTAATCATAATATGAGTAACCACGTATGAATGCTTGCCATGTGCCCAGTAATACATTAAACATATTATGAAATTATCACACACGATCCTCATAGCAACATGATGAGATATTTCACAGATCATAAAAATAAGTTGGAGAAAGGTTATGTATTAGATAGTGAGGAAAAAATAAAATAAAATTTAAAGCCAGTTCTGTCCAACTATAAAGTATGTGCTTCACATCCCCAGAGGTCTATATCCTTCTAAATCATGTAGAATCTCTGTGTTTACCTCTTTGCCCATAAAATGAGAACACCCATTTCCTCATGCAAGGCTAATGTGAAGAGTAGGAAGGGTACATTTAACAACCTTTGCATAGAATCTGGTGCATAATGATCTGTTAAAAACGAACTGTGACTGCCATTACTTCAATATTTTTGGAAAGGATATTTCCTTTAAAGTAATTAACAAATATGATTATTATGATTTTGTTGTTGTAGTCAAATTGATAATTTATTCTCTTTCAAACTGGATATGCCATCCTTCAGAGAGGTAGTAATAGCCTGCCTTGTTCTCTCCCTCTGCAAGCAAAGACAAGTGGTTGAGATTTTTTTCCTTAAAGCTTCATTGCAGAAAAATATTATAACTAAGTTAGATAATGAATCACGTGAAAATGATAAAATTCTTAGAATAACAGATTAACTATTAAATTTGACAAAGGGTGTATATTTTAAATAAATTATGATGTGCCAATTGTAAATTTTTTCATCCAAAACTTACCGGTTCTCTGGGCGCCTGAGTGCCTCAGTCGATTAAGCATCGGACTCTTGATTTCCACTCAGGTCATGACCTCAGGGTCATGAGATCGAGCCCTATGTCAGGCTCCACACTGGGCATGGAGCCCTCCTTCTCTAAAAACAAACAAACAAACAAAACAAAACAACAACAAAAAAAAAAACGAAAAAGAAAAAAAAAACTTACCTGTCCTTGATCTTTAAATAGGGCTATCTAGAATGAAATTGATCTAGATAGTAGGAGAAAATAAGGGGCCAATAACAATAGCTAACATTTACCAAGTGCTTATTCAGTGCCAGGTGCTATTCTAAGCGCTTTTTATGTGTAAGATCTTTTAATACTCACAGAAATCCTATGAGATGGGTGTAATGATTATCACCTTCTAATAGTTGAGGAAATTGATATGCATATAAGTTAAATAATTCTCTCAACATTGAATATTGGCTATGTGGCCATAGAATCTATAATTTAAAGCAAAAAATAGGAGCACCTGGGTGGCTCAGTCGGTTGAATGGAGGACTCCTGATTTCTGATTTTGGCTCAGGTCATGATCTCAGGGTCCTGGGATTAAGCCCTGCCTTGGCTCTGGGCTCAGTGTGGAGTCTGCTTGTTTGTCCCCCTCTGCTCCTCCCCCACTCTTACTCTCTCTTTCTTGCTCTCTAAAATAAATAAATAAAATCTTAAAAAATAATGAAGCAAAGAATAACTGATTATATATTGTTATATTCCTATCTTATGTCCACATATTTTGTCCTTTGATATTTAAATAGGCAAAGTGACTTAAAATTAAATGTATATTCTCTTGCCTATTTTCCTAACGTTAGTCCAGAACTGAAGGGTTTAGTTTTTGAAAAAGATAATGTTATAATTTTGAAGTTTTTACAAATAATTGTAAAAAGCTAGTTGGCAAAATATAGTTTAAAGGAGAAAAGCACTGCCTTTGGAATAAAAACAATGGGCAAAACGCCAGCACTTTAATGCATTGGTCATGTGACTTTAGGCTTTACAAAACTTCTCTGAACCTCAGTCTCTTTGTCTAAAGATGGCATGACACTACTTGTTTCTAAGGTTTATAATAATGACTTGCAGAGCGCCTATCTTAAATGTTGGCATAACTTGGCCTATATAATATTCTTAACAGCTGTTCACTGAATATGAAATTAAGAAGCATCTTGATTTTTGAATTCTGGAATATAAGTCCCTAAACATTTTTTGTGAATTAATCTATCCTGGTTGTTCATTTTAAAATTAGTGATTACATAAAATCAGTGATTAATTTCAACATCTTAAACATTATTAAATTAGAACTAAAACAATGTTATAACAGAAAGTAGTGTAACATCACTGAATAAACTATCACAGAGGATTTGAATTAAAGAAAAAGAAGAATCATGTTTCCTTAACCAGCTTTTCTCTTTCCTATTAAATATCTCAATAGATTTATTTTAAATTATTTTGTATGATTAAATGCTAAATGCATATTTAAAATCTAATGATTTTTTTTTAAAAGGATACCATAATCGTAAAAAATATATGCCATATACAAAATGCTTTCATATACATGATTATAATTTGTTCTCTGACAAGTAATAGTCCCCCATTTAATAGGAAAAGCACCTGAATTTCAAAGAAGTAAAGCTATCTTCTTCTAGCTAGAAAATGCTAGTAAGCCAAGTTCTAAATCTGGGTTTCTCTACTGAAACAAACTGCAGCTCATTACCAGTACAGTTTTAATGGCCCCTGATGATTCTTACTAATCATCAGCAATGCAGCATCAGATTCATTAACATAATATAGATCTGGTCTTACATTTCAGGTAGCAAAGTGATTTACAATCTATCATTAGCTAAATGTCTGAGAGAGGTACTAAAACTTCATGCTGAGTCATTAGCATGACTTCACAACTGGGCAATTGCATTAATGTTCAGGAACCAGAAAACCCAAAACCTGCTTTCTGCTTAGTGCATCTGTTTTCAGTTATGATGTTATCTAGATGCCCAGTTCAAGTCAATTCCCTGACTTTTTTTTTTTAAACAATGCTGTAGTTATAGCCTTCTTCTTGAGTTACTTCTTTTTGAAATATTTTTGGGTTTGTTGTTGCATAAATTTGCTGTTTATTAAAAAGCCTTAAACCATGTCTATGCAGTCAAGCCGGATCGGTAATAGACAAGTGAACCTCCCCTATTCCCAGATAGAGTAACTAGTGATTGCAGCAATTAGTAGAAGAATGATCTTGTGCTAACTGCTATTTTTGGCCAAAATCAACAGAAATTTTATTAAGTATATATTGATTTTTCTGGTCTTGCTACAAGTTCAATTACAATACTATAATATGCTCATTGGAAAGCTCAGCACACTATGAAACATACTGTAAGAACATGGGTTACTTAACCTGTTTCAGATTTCAGTGAGCTACATGGAAGGCTTATGTTGCATTTGGTGATGGGAATTTATTGTGAGAATATATAAGGTAAGCCTGAAGCACAAGACACAACATCCAAACATTTTGATCTGGGAAAGTTGAAACTATATTTTGGATATGAAAATGTCCATGGATGTGTACTATAAGCCAGACACTATGCGAGGTGTTTTGTGTACATTATACTTTAATTATCTTGATAACTCAGGGAAGATATTATCATACCCATTTTATATATGACAGCACTCAGGTTTAAGAGATAGAAAAACTCTCTGTCTCGCAGCTAGTAGGTGTCATGGCTGGAATTTGAACTTGAGTTTTGATAGGAATCAACTGGGGCTGGGGATAAAGCCAAACAAAATAATACCGTTATGATGATATTCTTCTTGTGCACCCTACCATTCACCCAAACCTATGCTATTTTCTTGACTTTTTTATTTTTTCACAAGGAAAGATTAGTGATGTTTGAATATGACTTATATGTACCAAGAATATCACCAAGATATTAATAGGAAGAATTTCCTGCTGTATCGACAAAGCCAAAAGAAGTGTTGGCATGGATATGAGGTTTGGATTCTGAATTCTGCCCCTCCCCATCTTCTTTTGGCATCCTTTTTCCCACTGTTTTCATGTCCATATTTCCCTCACATACAATGTAATGTGGCCTAAATATGGTGCTATTTTATTGAATCCCACACACCTAATTTCTAACATTATAGACACTGAATAAATGTTCACTAAATCAATATATGAAGAGGGGATTGAATATAAGACTTTTGATTATGATAAATAATTTTAAATCATTGTAAAGCTTTAAGATTCTAACATTCATTGAGATGGTATTGGCACTGCGATTAAATTATTAACAACATGTTGTTATGTGTCTGTGTGCTCCCCACCACAGAACAAAAATGGCCAAATATTGATGCAAATTTGTATTATATTTGACATTTATATATTGAACATACACTTAATAGCTACTAATTGCATTGTAGGATGATATACTCCAGGTAAATCACAGTTCACAAAGTCAATTACCAATTGGCATGCTTTCAGAATCTCCCAAGAATATTACCTCACTATCTTTTAGAGATACTAATTTTGTGTTTAACAAACTTAAATAAATTATATCCTTTATCAGAGTAATTCAGAAGTGATTAAACCCTGCTACTTTTGTTATAAAATACAGTCAGAATAAAAACAAATTTGTAGTTTAAACTATGGAGTAGGTATTTTAATTCATATTTGCAATTTAAACTCTTTAGAGAAGTTGTTTTGATAAAAAAAAAAAAAGTCCAATTTGAGGAGTGTTTATATTAAACACTGGAAAAAAAAACTTTTTGTTTGTCATTAATTTACTTTAAACAAAATATTCTTGTAGAACCAAAACAATCATATCTTTAAAGAAAAGGATGATTTTCTTTTGGGTGATCCATCATCACAGGGGTGCATTTCTTACCAGTCAGTGTTGAAAGTTTTTTTAGACTATATGCAATGAGGATTTGAGGTCAAAGGTCATTATCCTGATCACAGGATGGTTTATGTAAAATAAGCTTATAAGGTTAGTCATAGTCTCTAGTATAAATAAATCTTCATTTATGTTTAGCATATCTCTAATTTTATACTAAAATAATGGGGCCAGATGAGCTGTTTCAATGTTCCAATGGAAACTTAGCCACTCTCAAGAAAAATATATACACAGACACGTACCTACCTATGCATTTTCAAGTTTGTAAGTGTTTGAAATTTATCCATGGACCTCACGTTAAATAATTATCTTCAAATAAATAATTAAAAGGAAGATGCTAGTGAATAAATATCTGGCATTGTGCCATGTGGTGAAATGATTCCAAGATAAATATGAAATTTGATTCCTGCCTTTGAGGAGCTCATTACTAAAATTCTACATAAAAGGTTCATACAAATGAAAAATAACGAGAGAACAATCTTAAGGGTCAATAATACATGTGCAGTAAATATTTGTTGAATAATGAAGCATTCACTCAACAAGAAAACAAAGAGCAAAGTAGAAAAAATGATAAAAAATAACTCTTTATAGAAAAAAGCACACACAACCAGTATTAAAAACTTATCAATCTCAATCATAATTAAAGAAACCAAAATATTTCAAAAATAATTGTTATTTATTTCCTATCATTTAGCAAGTGTTAAAAGGACTGATATTACCCACTCATGAGAAAAAGAAGAATAATTTTGTATTGCATTAAATTTGAAAAGTCCATTCACCTCTTTTTCTCCTTCTCCTGTTCTTTTCCTCAATCCCAACCCTTTATGAAATATTTAGTCTTAAAGTTTTGAGATGAAACAAAGTAAGACACATGTCCAAATAGGAAGTAAGAGGTTGCTTTGGCCCAGAGAGAGGTTACAACCCACATAGGGTGGGGAAGATATCTCTACAGAAGGGCCAGTGATGACAAACATTTACTTGGTGTTAAAGCCTAAGTGGGGATGAGGAAAGCATCTGCATGGAGGAAAAGGGGGTAGTAAATATATTAGGAAAGATGAAGCCAGAAAAAATAATTACAAATATAAAAAGAGAGAATAATAGGAAGAAATTAGTTGAGTTGGGTTAAAATTGCTTGTATCAGTATGAATTCACAGTTTTCAATGCATACAGAGAAATAAATATAGGTGGATAAATATAGAAATAAATATAGTATAAAAGACTTAGATAAAAGAGATAACTAAATATAAACAATCATGTATAACCTAGCTCTGCCTCTGGGAGGGCTGGGAAGTAGTGATACCTTAGCAGCGTCGATGCCGCTGAGCCCCCAGTTTTGGCTTTAATGTACTAATTTCCACTAAACAAAAGCAGGATTCTCTGGAGAAATGGCTAATATCAGGGATGTAAAGGGAAAATACAAGAGCTTAGGACTTCTTGTACCAGGAAGTGGAAAAAGGCCAAAAAAATGATGAGGCTAGTCATGAGTTCAGACATGGAAGCTTGAAAGTCTCCCACCAGCCAAATACGGGATAATTGAACATTAAAATAATAGTTACAGAGGATACTAAATATAATAAGAAACCTTGAACCCAAAATAAAATAATAAATAAATAAATAAATAAATAAATTTCATAAGGAAAAGAATATTTTAATTGTTTCAAAGAAACCCTTTACAGAATGCAAAGTACGAAAGAAAAAGAAATCACCTTGGTGGATAAACCTGAAAGACCACTTATCAAATAATTAAAGTGAATATCATCAATAATTGGATAAATTAAAATGTTTACCAACTGAGGGGATGTAGTGAAAAAAAAAACAGCATGACCCCTATAACAGGAATAGGACCTGAATCTAATCACGAGGAAAACCAAGTTGAAGGACCTTCTACAACATACCAGCTGGCTATGTTCAAAAGTGTCAAGGTCACGAAAATCATGGGAAGACAAAGGAACTATTTTAGACTTGAAGAAATGAAAGAGAAATAAGAAGTAAATGTAAAACATAATTCTGACCTGGATGCTTTTGTTGTATAAAGGATATTAAATGAATAATTGGCCAAACTTATCGAGTGTCTGACAATTAGATGGTAGTCATGTATCAATGCTACTATCCCTGTTTTTATGGTTGTACTATGGTTATGTTGGAGAGCATCGTTGTTTGTAGGAAAGGTACACTACAATATTGGGGAGTGGTGGGCATCAGGTAAGTTACTCTCAAATGGTTTAGGGAGATAATTTTTTGACACGTTCTTGCAACTTCTCTGTAAGTTGAGATCGTTTCAAAATTTTTAAAAATGAGTATTTATATCCTTCAACTTAGTAATTTCATAGCAAATAATTTTTACCCAAAGAAACACTTGCACTAGCATTTAAAAATTATACACACACACACATGCACACACACAATAATGTTGATTAGAACATAGTTTATAACAGGGAAATATTTGAAATCATCTAGTTGACCAGTGGTAGAATATTGGGTAGATAGGATCTGGTACATAAATGGGTTACCATGGAAATATTTCAAACGACAAGATGAGAGAGAGGCAGACAGAGAGTGGAAGTGTTACGGAGAGACAGAGAGAGACAAAGATGGTGAGAAACAGAGATTGAGATGATTTGTTAGGTTATAGAACTGTATAAATTATAGTTTTAAAATATAAGTAATGGTATTAATACATTTCAATATAAAATATTAATTTTTACTGATACAGATTGTGAATGGTTGCAAACTTTAAAATTTTTGCATTATTTCTATAAAAGTCAAGTCTGTTTAAAATTATAATTGACTGGGGCGCCTGGGTGGCTCAGTTGGTTAAGCGACTGCCTTCGGCTCAGGTCATGATCCTGGAGTCCCTGGATCGAGTCCCGCTTCGGGCTCCCTGCTCGGCGGGGAATCTGCTTCTCCCTCTGACCCTCCCCCCTCTCATGTGCTGTCTCTCTCATTCTCTCTCTCTCAAATAAATAAATAAAATCTTAAAAAAAATAAAATAAAATAAAATTATAATTGGCATTATATTTGTAAATTTAAAAGCAACATTATGAAATATCTGCTTCTCCCTGAAAAGGAGTAGTTTGTGTCAGATCAACTATCCCACCAGGAACAATTATATAAACTTGAGTAAAATTGTAAAGTGGCTCTTTAAAAGCACTGGAGAACAATGGAGTCAGTTTATACTTGTGGAGCAGACTCAAGATACAAATTACCAGCTACCTTGGAAAACTGACAATATCTAGTACAGATGAAGTTATGAGTACTCTATTATTTAACAATTTCACTTCTAGGTTTAGGAGTTTAGTAGAAATACATACTTATGGACACCAAAGTCCTTGTAAAAATGGTCATAGAAGGATTATTCAAAACCTCAGGAACAACCCAAATGTTTCTCTCTCTTTTTTTTTTTTTTTAAGATTTTGTTTATTTATTTGACAGAGACAGAGAGGGCACAAGTAGGGGGGCAGCAGAGGGAGAGGGAGAAGCAGGCTCCCCACTGACCAGGGAGCCCAACGCCAGGCTTGATCCCAGGACCCTGGATCATGACCTCAGCTGAAGGCAGCCACTTAACCAACTGAACCACCCGGGCACCCCTGAATTCAGTTATTTTGAATGAATGGTTAAGGGCCAAGTGTAGGGAGGATGAAAGTAGAGACTCCCTGGAACTGCTGGTACAAGGATCGTTCATGCCTCCTAGCAGGCTTTACTCCATAAAGTTTTACAGGTGCTCATGAGGATGTTGAAGGAGGCAGGGGTCTGAAGAACAAAAGAATTTCCCCTAGGTGGTAGGGGTCTGCAGGAGAGGAGGGGACACAGCACTGGGAAAGGCAGAAAGTTCCTCCTGGAATGGAACAAAAGTGTTAGGCCTCTTGTGGGGCACAGGGGAAAGCCTAATGCTGCTGGGGAAAGGGGAAAGAACAAAACCCCTTGCCTCTCTGGGACTGTCTGGAAACGTCTTGAGAGCAGACGTCTGTTAGAGAATTTGGGGATGGGTGGACCTGGTTCTGATTGTGACAGTTATTACATGATTCTACGCATTTGTCTAAAATCAGAGAACTATATGCTAAAAAATGTGAATCAGAATAGTGATTACCTTAAGTGAGCAGGATAGTGACAAGCACCCATGGCAAAACAGTGCCTTCAGGTCTTATTAGTATTTTATTTCTTGATGAAGTGATGGTTATGCCCAAATTTCATTGGCCATACACTAATGTTTTGTATATTTTTCTCTAGTATTTTATACCTACATAAAAATTATGTTAAATGTTAATAATTGTAATGTCAATAATATCATGATGATAATAATAATTATTATGTTAAATAGTCACCCAAATGATGTTAATCAATGTTCAAGATTTAAATTTCCAGGAAGATTTGAAATAATTTATTGAAGACATAGTATTATGACAAAGCTTCATCAATATCATGACTGGGAGAAGCTATAAATTATATTCCTACCTCAGTAATCACTTACATGTAATCAGTGTCATTTTAGTGAAAAGGAAACAGTGGGTTCAAGAGGAATAAAACCCATTAAGCTAAGATTATTGGTAATGCCCAAATGTGGCAGAATATAATCAATTGCATACACAATACTTTAACCCCTATTGTAGTCTTTCTTTATTAGCTGTTAAGCTAACTGACTTGATCCTAATATAGTAAAACCATATCCTCCTGGGGCAAGGGGAAATGAAAACATGGAGACAGGGAAAAAAAAGAAAGATAAATTCCTCTGCCAGTGTCTATTTTTTTTTTTTTTAAAGATTTTATTTATTTATTTGAGACAGAATGAGAGAGAGAGAGAGAGCACATGAGAGGGGGGAGGGTCAGAGGGAGAAGCAGGCTCCCTGCCGAGCAGGGAGCCTGATGCGGGACTCGATCCAGGGACTCCAGGATCATGACCTGAGCTGAAGGCAGTCGCCCAACCAACTGAGCCACCCAGGGGCCCCTCTGCCAGTGTCTATTAATACTCTAATTAATAGAGTTTGTTGAATAAATACACATACTATATAGGTATTTTATTAATATAAAATCATTAATAACTTAATAGAAATGAAAGGATGTTGGTGAAACTAGTGAATATCTATCAGACAAATATCACACAGAATGGTAATCATTGTGTCTGTACTTTGAAGAACTCAATATAATATCAACAGCACCTATGAAATTCTGACTTCCAGCCTCATTTCTCCTCAAGAGCTTTTTCTCCAAATCCTATATGTATGAATCTCAATTGAAATTTGAGACCTCTTCACATTTATGTCATCCAAACTACTCCATTTCAAATCCACATTGTAACATTTCCCCATTTATTTCCCCTCCCCTACAAGAGGACACAATCTTTTTGATGCTCAATATTTAAAGCAAAAAGAGGGTATTTCCTTCATGCTGTTTGTTTTCAATTTACACTTCTCCATCACCTCACTGTATCTGTAGATCTCAAAAACTCACTTTTCGGTCATCTGGGAGAGAGTCCATGAGTTCTTCTTGTAAAGTCATTGCTCTCAAATGAAAACAAAAACAAAAATAAAAAACCCACCTCTTCCTATAAAGAATCTACCTGTAGGGATAGCAATAAAAGGGAACAATAGATAACTAAATTTCCTCAGATTGTAACAGAAAAATTCCCAAGGTGAACCTGTTGGCTTGGGTACCCACTACATGATTTGTCCATTTGCTTTTAAATAGTCCTCCACCTTCTTAGTGTATCATGCTGCTCTCTGCCCAAGAGCCTGGCTAAACAGTAAAAGATCTCTTTCCACTGTAACACATTTTAGGGTAACTTGTCACTCTAATTTTTACATGAAATCACTATTCCACTTCCCAGATGTGTTTAATTGGGAATTTAAATTAATAAGTTAACATTAGTAGATCATCACAGAGATGAAATTTTCTTTGTTTTCACATAACTTTCCATTTAAAATAATGTTTATTAGACTGTATGTAGTATGGTATATTTGTGTTGTATTTGTCTATTTTCTCTGAGCTCTATTAATAATAAAGAGAGAGGAATCCCCTATTGCAACTTTTCAATACGTTTGAGATTGTTTCAAAACAGTGTCATCATCTGTTAATAGGATTATTAACTTTTGTTGACTTTTTAAAAAAGTGATTTATTTATTTATTTTTAGAGAGAGAGAGAGAGAGCATGAGCGGAAGGGACAAAAGGAGAGGGAGAGAGAATCCCAAGCAGACTCTATACTAAGCATGGAGCCCAAGGACAGGCTAATCTCAGGAACCTGAGATCACTACCCCAGTGGAAACCAAGAGGTCACTCTTCTGACTGGGCCATCCAGGTGCCCCCTTTTGTTAACTTGTGTATCTGTTTTGCCACATATAATTTTATTTTTTATTATATTTTACCATCCCAAACATCTTTGCTTCAACCTCTACTATTTCTTTCTAATGCTGACAACTCAATGACAACTCTAATCAGTGGTAAATTAGGCCACAAATCCCCTACTATTTCTACTCATAATATAAGATAATCTATATATGTTTTAATGGCTAATTCTATTGAGAAGTGTATGTATATCCTTTCGTGTGGGGATATTTCTTATAGGGGTGAAATCTCTAGATATTCTAGGGTCCATACTACTGAGTACTTCTGCTTCTGGCCCTCAATCTCCTCTGGGAACCACCAAAAAATACACTACAAACAAACAAACAAACAAAAACCCAGATTTTTGAAGGCATCGAAGAACCACTGAGGCTGCCTGAATTTGAGGAGCTAAGATCCTTGAAAAATGGAGAGAGGCTCAGTGAGGTGAACCTGACCTTCTCTATAGCTTTTTTCTTGAAGACACTTCATGATTCACAGAGATTGACAGTCAGTTTCAGCAAAAAGTAGCAACCTAGGATATTTATTAGTGTCATGGGACTGGAGAGACCAAAATTGGAACTCAGGTTGCAAGACCCTCAAGAAAAAGGAACAATAGGAATGTGAATAAAATTCCACAGGATTTTGTTCTTGGAATGTTTGTTAATCCTAAAATTCCCAGAGGTAAGAAGCAGAGAAATCAAGCAGAAAGAAGCTGCTAATTGCTAAAGAGCTAGGCAGAAAATTTTAGCAGTCTCATGGTGCTGGATATTAAAAAATTGATATTCAGGCCTGGTCCAGACTCAGTGACCCTGGTTTAGACCCAGGCTTTCAGCTGAGACTCGTATAATTTCAGCAAATGTTAACTGGAAAGATACTGATGCTAGAAAAGATATGGCCTTACTCTAGCCCAGTTAGAGTAGTATCTGTAGATAAACAGTATCATTTGGAACCACTACAGTTTTGTTTTGTTTTTTTTTTAAGATTTTATTTAGTTATTTAATTGACAGAATGAGAGAGAGACAGCGAGAGAGGGAACACAAGCAGGGGGAGTGGGAGCGGGAAAAGCAGGCTTCCCACAGAGCAGGGAGCCCGATGCGGGGATCGATCCCACAACCCTGGGATCATGACCTGAGCCGAAGGCAGTTGCTTAACCAATTGAACCACCCAGGAGCCCCTGGAACCACTACAGTTTTTCATGCACTATGCCTATCAAATACTACAATGTATGCCAGTGTAATGGGAAATAAAATTTAATCAACAAAGACAAAGAGAAGAAATAGGCAACAACAAGATCTATATAAGTAATCAAGGTATTGGATTTTTCAGACACAGACTTTAAAATTAGTTATGATTAATATGAGTAATCTAGTTTATTTGTCTGATTAGAAATTGTATTTGTAATGGGGAGATGATGTAGACATCCACATATATTGGTGGCCTATAAGATGTTCAGTGATTTTTCTTGTGCTATAAAATTTTATCTTCACATTAACCCTCTAAGGGATTATTATTATCACCTCACTTAAAAAATTCAGATTCAGAAAGGATATGTATATCATTTATCTTTTAAAATATACCATATATTCAACTCAACCTAAAACAAGGACAATAACTATTTCAAGGAGATTTTTAAAGTAAGAAATTGACAGAGTGCCCAAGCCCTCTACAATATGAAAGAGTAGTGACAAGGAAATGAATCAGGCATAAAAGAACCAATGGAACACAACATATTTTTTTGAGCACCTATAAATGGGACCATAATGTTCAACCAAAATTTGGTTATCTAATCCTACCTGTGGGAGAATTAAAGTCTATGTAAAAAAGATTCCCTTCCTTCCTCATCACGTTTATCCCTTCCCTCCCCATGACTATTAGGCTAAAAAGAATGAGGTTTTACTGAGATCTGTCTTTATTAGTCCAGTGAACACAGTTCAGGGAGTAGCCCCCTCAGCTGATCAGCAAATATAACTGACTATTTCTACTCTCTGAACTGGGTCTGACCACATACTGTTTTTCCTTCCAGTTCCTCTTCTATTTGGAGAAAAATTATTATTTCACACATTATAAAGCTACTATAAAAGCCACTAAGTTGATATACTGTGGCCCTACTTCCTTGGTTGATTTGTACAGAAGTGGGCACCTGGTCTTATTTTAAGGAACATCTATAATTTTATAAACAAAAGAAAAGGAGAAATCTATTTCTTTGTCAACAAAATGGATGTTATGTTAACTTTGGAGATGCTGGCAATCATTTTCTGCCATATAGATTAAGGGGGGAAAAAAAACACAATTAAGGCCTCTAGAAAATGAATGACAAAAATTCTCTCCTTGACCAAACTAGCCAAGTTTGTCTGATCCCTCTTCTAAAGTAGGTCTCAAATCTGGCCCATAAAGACATGAACAAACACTGTTTCTAACAGCTAAAGGCCACATCCCTCGGTGACCCTAGCCCCTCTGAAGTGCCTGCTTGAGAAACTCAAGTCTGCTAAAAGAATTTAGTGTTTGTCCAGCCAACACCTGAAAAGAGGCTCCTGTCTGCCAGTCTCTGACTGGTCGGAAGAAGGGTAGGAGACTAACTTTGATAAGGACCAGTTAATAAACCCAGATGGATTTCACATGGAAAACCCTCCCTTCCCACTTTTTGTAAATTTTCACTTTTCTGTTTCTACTGAGCTCCTCCTCCCTCCCTTCCCTACTTCTTTTTTTTTTTTTTAAAGATTTTATTTTATTTATTTGACAGAGAGAGAGAGAGACAGCTAGAGAGGGAACACAAGCAGGCGAAGTGGGAGAGGGAGAAGCAGGCTCCTGGCCGAGCAGGGAGCCCGATGCGGGGCTCGATCCCAGGACGCTGGGATCATGACCTGAGCCGAAGGCAGACGCTTAACAACTGAGCCACCCATGCGTCCCCCTTCCCTACTTCTTTATTCTTCTTTTTAGCCACCCAATTACCCCTGTACAAATCTGAGTTCAGTTGACACTAGACTCTGTTCCTTAGTGCAACAGTATATAAATGATTAAAATCTGTCCTTGCCACTTTAACTAGGGAATGGCTTTGTTGATTTTTGACAGTAAAGACTTTTCTCTCAGAGCTTCTGGCAGTCATATTATGCCATATGGATATAGGAAAAAAAAATTAAGTCTTCTAGGTAATTAAACTTAAATTTCTCTCTTAAAATAGAGAAGAATGTAGCTGGAAACAAGAAAGAATAAAGGGTCTCCCATATCATTTTGGTTCTGTCTCCAGAGACAATTCATGATCTTGTTTCCCACAAGGTAGACAAGAATTACATCAATAATTTTCCTTTTTTTTTTTTCTAAACAAGCCAGAACCTGATTCATTTACTTGAACCAAATAGCTTTAATTATTAAAATTTAAATATTATCATTTTAAAATGTTAAAAATCATAATTTTAACAGAAAAATCAGAAATATTTATATCTGTATTTTAAATTATAGCATGTTATAATTAGAAATTTTATAATAGTAATTTTACCAATACAATGAAACTTTATTAAAGTTTAGTTTACAGTAATATCTACATGCAGTATCAAAATTATCTCTAGGGTAGAGAATGCAGATTTTTCATGTGATATTTCATAAAATTAATATATTAAAATATTTAAACCACTACTGTTATTATTCCCATCATTGAAAATTCTTTTATGAACACTACGCCCCAGAAGAAAGTCTTCACCAAGATTTGCTTTACTTCCATACAATACTTAGAGAACAGGAGTTTCATCTTAGCCTATTAGAGTATTTTGAAAGTAAACTAAGATCGTGGTGTTAAAAAAAAAGTTGAGAACTACTGTTATATGCTACTTAAAAAGTGGAAGAAACCATGGTTTCAATAACAATAATAGAATAGAAACCCTGACAATAACAATTCAGGTGAATAATTCTTAATCAAAGAAATCTACTTCCTGTTCAAAGGAAGCAGGGGAATGTAATTGGAATGTTTAGTCCAGGTAACATGATGGATTCCCAGCATAAGGTGTTGATTTAAGCTAATGCCTACAAAAGTTGAAAACTAAAGTCATCTTTCTGTATTCTTTTACCATCTGCTATGAAATGGCATCAGTCTTTTTCGGGAAAAAAGCCTGCACATATAAATCTAAGTTCACTGGGAAAGAGTTTGTGTTTACGACAGTGCCCGGCGTGATGCTATTGCTTAATAAATGTCAAATCTGATGGATAATATTCATTTAGATGTTACATGGCTGCTTTTATATTTCCCATTGCAAAGATTTGAGTTATAGACAGAGCTGTTAAATGTCCTTATTCTAATCTAATTTCACAATACCTAATTATGGTAGCTCACCCTTTTCAGCTAAAGTGTCTTGGGACTAGGGAACCATTACTCATTTTTTCATTCATATGTACATGCATTCAACAAACATTTATTGGGACCTCTTCAGAGCCAGACATGAAGATCTATGAGATACAATCCCCATCTTCAACAATATTCATATCTAGTAGAAGACACAGATGCAAAAATAATTAACTATAATCCATGTATTAAATATTATTTTGGAGCACACATTTTGCACACTTACCTACTTTGATTTCATCTGCCTTTAATAATGATTTTCTCTGGGGCGCCTGGGTGGCTCAGTCATTAAGCGTCTGCCTTCGGCTCAGGTCATGGTCCCAGGGTCCTGGGATCGAGCCCCGCATTGGGCTCCCTGCTTCTCCCTCTCCCACTCCCCCTGCTTGTGTTCCCTCTCTCACTGTGTCTCTCTCTGTCAAATAAATAAATAAAATCTTAAAAAAAAAAAAATAATGATTTTCTCTTTCCTTTTAATTTTAGGATTTTTTTCCCCCCTCAGGCTATATTTTTATCTTATAATTTACAGCTCTCTGTGACTCATATCAAAATCCTGTTTTGGAATAGTTCTGGTTACGTTAAATAAGAATTGGATCACAAAATGAGTAAATAAATATAATAATTTATCCTATGCAATAATAACTAGTAATGTTCTGTGAGTGAAAAAAGATAGGCATTCACTCTGTATATATTGTAACTTAGGAAGGCTGCATGAAAGGAATAATTTGTAAGTTATTTTCAAGCATGAGTACAGCTCCAAGTTAAAGAAAATGGATAACCAAACAAATTTTGCCAGTTCTTTACCTATGAACCTTAATTTTTTTATAACCTTGATATATTTTCTCATTTTAGCATTTAGCACGATTTTTTTTTTTTTTTTTTTTTTGGAAATAATCAGTTAACTGATTTCAGACATACTACGTTTGGGTCTCTTAAATTTAAAAGTAATTATTAGGCACAAATACCATTAAGCAGTGGAATGCCCTCAAGGAAGGAGAGAGAGGAAAATGTTCATAAAATTGACTATATAAGTTTTACTAAATGTTCAGTTTTCCTTCTTTATGAGTATAGTCAAGGAATAGAGTCTTAGTTAAGACACAAGAAAATAAAAGTTTTAAACTTTTCATGGGGATTTTTTTTATCTTCCATGCTTAAAACATCAAAGTGAATTTTATGGTATTTGCTCTGATTCATTCAATTCAGTCATCAGCTAAAGTACTAATGAAGAATTGTACTGGGGGAAGGAGCAAGATGGTGGAGAATTAGCAGACCTAAATTTTGTCTGGTCCCAGGAATTTGCTAGATAAGGATCAAACCATTCTCAACACCTACGAACTCAACAGGAGACCGAAGAAAAGAATAGCAGCAACTCTCTGAACAAAAAGCGACCACTTTATGGAAGGTAGGACATGCAGAGAAGTGAATCTGAGGCGATATTCCAGAAGATAGATGCAGGGGGTAGGGGGCCTCCATCAGCCCCTACTGGCAAGTGATAGAGCCGCGGAGCACAAAATCGGAACTTTTAGAAGTCTGCTCCACTGAGGGATGTCACTCCAGCGGCTAAGTGGGGGGGTGGAACACTCACTGGGACAGTGTGGTCTCAGGACCCTCAGGGTCACAGAAAGACCATGGGTGCCTGAGTGCGGCAGAGCTCCCAGGTATCAGAGCAGGGAAGCTGGCTGCAAAGACACAGCCGAGGAGTGGGCTCGCAGCTCGGGGTTGCCATAAACCATGATCTGCAGCACAATCGGGCCACTGCTCTTCCAGCAGGGACCCAACAAGGGGCAGATTCAGGGAGACTCCCCTTCCTCCCCCGGGAGGAGAAGTGCAGGAGTGCACTGCAGGGATCTGTTGGGTTTGGAGACTTCAAACGGGGTCGGGTGCCAGAGATAGAAACGCTCGGCCACAGGCCAGATGAGCATGGAGTGCAGCCGGAGACCGGGGAGACAGGAGTGACTGACTGCTTTTCTCTGGGGGCTCACTGAGGAGTGGGACCCCAAGTTCTCGGCTCCTCTGGGGTGGTGATTGGGAGACCGCCATTTTCACTCTCGTCCTCCAAAGCTGTACGGAAAGCTTGCAGGGAACAAAAGCTCCCGAGAGCAAACCCGAGCAGATGACTTAGCCCCGACCGGCAAGGGCGGGGCAGTTCCGCCTCCGGCAAAGACATTTGGGAACCACGGCAACAGGCCCCTCCCCCAGAAGATCAGCAAGAACAGCCAGCCAAGACCAAGTTTACCAATCAATGAGAATGGCAGAACTCCAGCGCTAGGGGAATACTGCACATAGAATTCATGGCTTTTTTTCCCCTGATTCTTTAGTCTTTCAAAGTTAATTTTTTTTAATTTTCTTTTTTTTGGATTTTTCTTTTTCCCTTTTTCAACCAACATTTACCCTTATAAAGTATTTTAGATTCTTAAGATAAAACTGAAAATATAGATGAAAGTTATGTTCAAGAAAGAAGAGCTGAAATATACCTGGAATATGGCAATAAGGGAAGTTGTTTTTTAATATAATCTTTCTCTTTTAAATAAGACTAGACTATGACTATAACTATGGTGATGGGAATACAATGTAGACATTTTAGGAGAAGGGATATACTTGTGTAATAGTAGATGTAAAGTGGAAAACACATACACACAGACACACACAGTGCATTCAATTTAAGAGGTCATATAGCATAAAAGTTTGCATTATGGCAACAAATAGGACTTAGAAACATCTCAGGACCTCTAAAATTTCATATCTTTTTAAAATGATAGAATAGAAGAAGCTAGATTTAAGCTATGTTCTGGTTTAGCAAATAGCTCAATGATAAGAATATACCAAATGATAAAACTGGTGTCTTTTGTTTAAAGAATAGACCATTAATAACAATTGGCAAGTGGCTTCCATGTTCACGTGATGTACATCAAAATGTGCCAGCACCTGGTGAACCAATAAGAAAACTCCTCATTTGAGGAGTTGATAGAAGCCATTTGCCAATCGCTATTAATGGTTAACATTAAACATTACGTTAACATTACGTTTAAGAAACGTTAAACATTAAAGCTAGTCCTTCTTATGAAGGACTTCTTTCAGAAGAATTTTCAGTTTGATTTCACTTATATAAAACAAACCCATGATAGTCTAAACTAAAGGTAAAGCTAGTATGATATAAATATGATATAAATATTGACTTTGCCTCTTTTTTCAAGTTTTTTTGGAATGAATTCAATACAGTGTCTAAGTTGTTTTTATTTATTTGTCATAATTATATGCTTTAAAATAAACAGATGCTAATATGCCAACATGAAATGTTTGAGTGAAATTACAAAGTTAGAAGAAAAAGAAAAACAGGCAATCAGATAAAATGTAGTTCCTAGTCTTGATCATCGAGGAGAAACAGTGAAGATATGATAAATGCAGGTGTTTTTATTCCTATGATTATACATTGAAAAAAATGTTAAAGCCAGATGGTATTTTTCAAAATGATTAGAGAGCTAGTAATTTTTAAGTAATATGACTACTCTTTTTAAATTAAAAAAAAGGCTGATCTCGAGACTTTTGAAGCTAAAATAAGAAAATATAGCATGTAAGTATATAGGAAATCATAATGTGGAAGAACTACATTTACATTTAGCCCAATGTTGTGCCTTGACAAATGTGTAGGGAGGAGAGATAAAATAAAAGAAGAAATATAAAATTACTAATATATATTAAAGATAATATTAAGAAATTGTTTATGTGTTATTCAGTGCGGAGAATGACTAGGTTAAATCTGAAAGTAGGTAAAAATCTCTCTTTGTTATCATCCCACCCACACTCCTTAATCCTTTTTGAGAATCCATTGATAGCTCATCTACTGACACATCTTTGTGCTCTTAAGTTGTCACCAAGCTGTCCAATGTTGTGAGGTATTTGAATTTTTTCTCTAGATCGATTATTCTCTTAGCATCCTGTGTCTCTATATAATGACATTAAGCTAATTAGATAAAAAAAATCCCCAGATAAGAATTTGAAGGACAATATATTATCTGTCCAATAGAGCAAAATATCTTTCTTAAATGGAGGGTTCCTTTTCAAAAACTTCCATGGCATGGAAAATGCAGAATTAATACAAATTAAACAAATATTTATTGGACACTTGGGAAATCAAAGATGAAAAGACATGGTTTTAATGTTCATGGAGAATAAATTTTCTTTGGACCTTTAATCATGGGAATCTGGGACAAGAAAATACAGGACATCTAAGAGAAGCATAATTAATTTAATGCCAACAGAATATGGTTTACCCAGGATGAGTTCTGTTAGATGATGAGGAAGATTAAGTCTTTTTAGGATGTCTAAAGCTAGAACTCATGTCAATTTAACAATTATTTATTAAACTCTAGGAAATTTAAAGATTAAGACACACAATTTTAATATTCATGGAGGAATTTCTAAGATGGTAGTAACTGTTGGATAATCATCAAACCCCTTTCTTTTTGAACTTACGGAGTATATTAGTCAGATGCAGTGCAGGCAATTGTCTGGGTTTCAATTGAGGGTATGTAAGTAGAAGAGATGTTCAGTGTTACCAAGATATATCTATAACACAACACTCCACACAGGATCCTTGAGGATCTTCCACTTTTGTGGTGACTTGGAGGCCATGGAATGAAGATGGCAGGACCAAAAAATGAAAATAATTTGTGTCCCTGATCACTTCTTGAAATAAATCTGATTTATAAGGGGGAAAAAAAATGGTCTTGTTTTAAGTCATTGATATTTTGAGTGTTTTTCTGCTCATCAGTTAGCATTGCCTAAAACTACATAATGCAGCAACACATTGTCATTTATTGCCATTTGAAAGACTATGTAAATCATTCAAGATGAGAATTTAAACATACAGTATAGACTTAGACTAATGCTAGATTTAGGACTGGTGGAGAGGACAAAAGAAGAGTCAAAGAGGAAGAATAAAAATCTGATAAAATAAATTTTCCTGGAAATTTAGGAAATTTAGTATCAAAGAGGACAACTGATATATAGGCTTCTAGCTGTAACTTACTAGATTTTATACTAAACAGATATATAATCAATAGCCATTTGCCATTTGACTTCTACAGAGTGATCAAGGGTGGGTTTGGAAACATTCTATCCATTAATTGCTCTCAAGAAGGAAACTATCTAAATTACAGATTTAGCTTAGGAGTAAGGTGTGTATCTCATAATCTTGCAAGATACCATGGCCAATAAACATCGGCAGAGGCAAGCGTTTAAAGTGAAGGCTTTGTGGAGTACACTTATTGTGATGACAAAAATAATAAAGTGAGGGCTTTTAGGAATGAGGATACTCATCCTTTACATTTGTAAAAAACTTCAGAGTTCTAAGAACCTTTCCATATATTTCATTTAAACCTTCCTAAAAATAGTGAGTATTCTAATTTTCCATTATGTAACTATCCTCCCCAAAACTTAATGTCTTAAGGCAAAAACAATCATTTACTGAGCTCACAAATCTAGAACCTGGAAAGTGCTCAGTCAACTAAACTTCATGAGCCACCAGCTGGAGTAGTTAGAAAGACTTTAGTAGCTGGAATCATGGGAAAAACTACTCTTCCAATGTATCACAGTTGATGTTGGATGATGGCCAACACCTTAGCTGAATGGGGCTGTCATTTGGAATATCTACATAAGTTTTTCCATGTGGATGTTTGGCTTTTTCACAGAATGGTGGTGAGGATCCAAGAGGAAGAATCCCAATTGAGACATCTAGGTGGAAGCTCTATTGTTTTTGATGTCCTGGCCTCAAAAGTCACCTGCCATTGCCTCCACTTTTACTCTGTCCACATAGTCTCAAAAGCCCACCCAGGCTCAGAGGTGAGGCTAAAGAGTCTACCTCTTGAGAGAATGGCAAGGCTCTGGAAGAATTTGTGGGATGGGAAATGTTGTTACAGCCATTTTTTGGAAACTATCATCTTCTAAGTAAGATAGAAACTATCATTCCCATTTTTAAATGAGCAAAGTGAAGCTTAGGTTATGTAAGTGATTAAGTGAAGGTCACATGGAAATAGAAAAACTGAAGCTTAAATAAAATCTCTTTACTTTCAGGAAATTGTTTCCTTTACATTGTTATGGCTGACCGCAATGGAAATGGCATCTTTGTAAACACCTAGAATAAAATATGTTCCTGGTGCATCAGTAGTACATAATATATGCTAAAAAGTGGTATTAAATAAAAATATGTAAAATAAGATTCAGTGACAAATTAAATAATTCTACAGGTAGTAATAATCCATGATTATTTTAGTCAGATTTCATGGAAATCATATGGCATAGTCAACTGTACAACTGAATTTGCATTAGAGTAAAATATATTATTATTGCAATTTCTGTGAATATATAAATTTTAGATTTCTAAATTTGATTTTTTTTCAAATAATTGAAGCATGGATACTCACATTTAAGACATTCCAAATGAAAATTATACCTTGACTCTCAACATTGACTTGACTCCTCCAGCATTTTCTTCATAGGTGAATGAGTCCACCACCATCTGGTAGACTAAATATCTATCCTAAATATTGCTTAAATTTTTCAACACTTCTCTTTCTTCCTTCAATTATCAAAAATAAGTGTGTCTTCATTGTGTATCTGGAATATTTCATCTGCATTCTTCTTGTCTCCTGTCATAGCCTTTTTCTTCTCATTGCATTCTGTAAGCTACTGCCAATGTGACAATGATCTTCTTAAGACACAAATATAACCCTTCTATTTTTAGAAATATCACAAAGAAGATGAAGGCCTAAGCACGTGGAATTGTAAAGTAATAATAATAATATCACCAGCACCATAACAATGATAACACCATGAGTCTTATACCAAACATTGAAAGGATGAACTATGATGAGTCATATAACACTCATTCCAAATTAGGCTAATATTATTCCAGTTTTATATAAACTGATATTTATTGAGGATTACTAACTTGCCCAAGGTAATCCAGACTCAAAGCAAATCTGAATTTCTAATTTCAGATTTTGCCATCCCCACCAAGTAACTGTATGTTTAAGCCACAATAAATCTTTTTATATCCTTAGGAACCATGTTTTCCACACATTGTTTTTCTTTTTCAAATGCCAGATAGAGCATTCAATGGAAAACTCTCATTATTTTCAATAACTAGATAGATAGAATAGATCTTATTTTCCTGAGATAAAAGATAATTATTAAAATTATTTCTAATATGAATTATACTCTTTAATAATTTATTTGATGTCTAGGACTCATAAATATTAAAGGTATTTATTTAATCCACTATGACATAAAAGGTTATTATCATCCTTCTGTGAAAACTGAGGGGTGAGGTTGAATTGCCCAAAGTCACAAAGCTAGATCATTTGGAATTGGCTATGATTCCAACATATTTTTCTAACTTGCTTGATTTTTGTGAATGTTTATGAGCTATTCTATATGAAAGAGTATATCAGAGTGCTTGGCATATAACGAACATTCCATAAATGTTTATTTACATTTTTAATGCTATATTTTGTAGATGATGATAATTGGTGTTAGATAGATAGAAGATAAATGATAGATAGATGGGGATCCTCATTAAATCATAAGTCTTATGCCATCTACAGGGATTTTTCTACTTTTCTTTCAATATCAATATCTATATATAACATTTTAGTTCAGAATCTGAAACATAGGATTTTTTTCTTTCAGAAATGTATGTTGAAATAGATGAATCCCTTTTTCCCCTAAAACAATTTTAGCTTTCTTCAAAAATTTGAAAAGAAACAATATTTACTTGATCTGCATATATTTTATTCAAAGTTATGAGTGTGTATTGGAGTTTTTTCAAAATACTTTCATTAATCATGCACTGATTATTAAAATATTTTAATGAGCTACAGTGAAATAAATAAATATGCAAATTTGTAATAGCTATCAGAATGTCATGTATAGTTATTTCTATAAAAGTTTAATTTCGCTGAGTAAATATATGTATCACTGAAATAAAAGAAACCTTCACAATAGCTTCTGAGCGCCAGATAGCTCAGTGGTTGTAATGATTGAAATTTTCAGGGTCAGCAGGCAAATGTTTTTTAGATTTAGGACAAGGGCATTGGAAGGCATTGTGTATTCATGCAGCATATGATGGATGGGAGCAGGTATCAAGACATCCTTATGTGAAAGATTTATGTTACAAAATCCTCGGATAATGTTGAGAGCTGCTCTGAGACTGTTCTTTTCTTCCCACTCACACTACCAAGGGGGAAAAAAAGTACTGTTCTACCTCAGGCTCCCCAAAATAACTAACTTTAGAAGAATTTTTCTATTTTAAATTATTTAAGACTTTTTTGCCTTTTTTTTTTTTCCATTTTGCACACAGAGGAACACAGCAACCATTTTCTGCAATGTTTCCTTTTGTACAATTTCAAAGCTTTAGGCCTTGCAGAAAGGAGAGCTGAATCTGCCAGCATAAATTCCTGCCCCCTGCCCCGACAGCACACACTTTTATTCCGGTGCAATTCCTATTGCTGGCAATACATACGTCCTTTGAGATGTAAAGAATTTATGCACCCGGTGTTCCTGTATTCAGATTATACCTGAGTAACTGTATTTTTGACTATAGTCATGAAAAGATGAGGGCAGAGAGCCTTCCCATAGGATCCTATAGAACCCATTCTTGACTTATAATTATGTGTATTACAAGTTAAGAACAAATTTCAAAAGTGTTTTTACTTTCGTTTTTCTTAGCAGACTATAATGTTCATGAAGAGAGGGACATTTCAAATCAACTTATTGGTACATTGCCAATACTAAGCATTCTGCTTTGAAAATATTTGATGATTAAAATGTTGTTGATAAAAGGCTTCTGCACAGTGAAAGAAGCAATCAACAAAACCAAAAGACAACCTACTAAATGTGAAGAGATATTTGCAAATGACATATCTGATAAAGGGTTAGTATCCAAAATATATAAAGAGCTTATACAACTCAACACCCCCAAAATAAATAATCCAATTAAGAATGGGCAGAAGGCATGAATAGACATTTTTCCAAAGAAGACATGCAGATGGACAACAGACACATCAAAAAATGCTCAACATCTCAGGAAGATGCAAATCAAAACCACAATGAAATATCACCTGACACCTGTCAGAATGGCTAAAATACAAAAGACAAAAAATAAATGTTGGCAAGGATGTTGAGAAAAAGAAAACCTTGTGCACTGTTGGTGAGAATACCTACTGGTGAAGCCGCTCTGGAAAACAGTAGAACAACCCTATGATCCAGTAATCACACTATGGGCTATTTACCCCCCAAATACAAAAACACTAATTCAAAGGGATACCTGCACCCTATATTTATTGCAGCATTATTTGCAATAGTCAGATATGGAAGCAGCCCAAGTGTCCATTCATAGATGAATAAAGAACATGTGGTATGTGTATATATATTTATATATATATATATTCATATTATACACATATACAATATGAATATTATATTCCACCAACAAAAGGAATGAAATCTTGCCATTTGCAACAACATGGATGGATCTAAAGAGTATAATGTTAAGTGAAATAAATCAGTCAGAGAAAGACAAATACCATTTGATTTCACTCATATGTGGAATTTAAGAAACAAAACAAATAAAAAAAAAGAGAGAGAGTAGAGAAACCAAGAAACAGACTCTTAACTGTAGAGAACAAACTGATGGTTACCAGAGGAGAGGTGAGTGGGGAGATGGGTGAAACAGGAGATTAAAGAATGCACTTAGCATGAGGAGCACTGAGTAATGTATAGAATTGTTGAATCAGTATATTGTATACCTGAAACTTATATAACACTTTAAGTATGCTGAAATTAAAATAAAAATACTTAAAAAGAAAGAAAATAAATAAAATGTTGTTGAAAGAAAGTTTTAATGAAGGGAAGGATGAATGGTTAATGTAGTGTTTTTTCTAGTTCTATCCATGTGGACATCGTATTCTTCCCAGTAAGCAATATTTGCAGGAAGTGGTTATTTCTAGAGGCAGTATATTGTAGTATGTGAGATCATGAATTCTAGATCCACATTGCCTGGATTCATATCTCATCTCTACCCTGGACAACTTATTCACTTGCTCATGGTCTCAGTTCTCATCTATAAAATAGGTGTTTTGTAAGTAAAAAGTGAGTTAAAAATACCTGCAATGCATAAAACTGTGTTTTATAAGTAGAATGTGATGGATAAATGTTTCCTGTTATAGGTGTGTTTCAGGCTATCACTGAAGGAGATAGGTTATCTATAGTCCCAGATTCTCTGAGAAAAAAAAAGAAAAATACAAATTTTATCCCAGAGGCATTGATATTGTGGAAAATGGCAAAATAACTAGATTGCATAACAGACACCAGTTACCTCAGAGGAAATCAATATATTTAATGTCATAATATGAATTTTACATCTAAAAACAAAAGATGAACTAGGGGCCTTAAAGAGAAAATGGTGAACATGCTTGGGATTAGTTGCCTCTCTTAATCCTAAGAAAATTGATTTAGAAGAAACAAATTTGAAATATTACTGCAAATGTTAATAGGAAACATGAAAATTTCACATTTTTGAATTTGTGAAGTAACTGTCTATTAAAAGTCATAGTTGAAGTTAAAACTTAACGAGCATTGACATATGATAAATTTTCAATGATTTTTAGTGAAATGAGAAATTATACTTGTCCATGAAGTTCAAAAGCACACGCCCAAAAAAATAAATAAAAACCAAAAAGAACTTTTAACATTGTTACTTCATTCAGGAAAGAAATTTGGGAAGTGTGGTGGAAGTTCTGAAATTAAGATGCAACATTAAGTGCTTTTCCGACAACTTTGAGCCCCAAGGTCAAACCACAATTGTCAGCTCTCACCAGATATGACCTTCACTCTAGGGGAAACACTCCCCACTCTGCTTGTTCCCTTCAGCTGGGAATTGAACCTAATTTTCCTTCCAGCCTTGAAAAATTATCCTAACAAGCCAATCACATCCTCTGATGGGAACGTGGAGTCACCCAGCCCCTTGTTACTGCACAAGAGCCTGCCTCCCACAACATCTACACATTTATTCTGTTCCCAAGTGCAACACCTCGTAGCCCTGCATCGTGTGGCATTTTCTTCTCCCCCAGCGTATGAGCTTATGTGACTAATGAACTGCTGTCAGACTCATCTGCTCAGTATCCGGTGTCTTGTGTTCAGCCATCTCCAGAACCCTACAGTGAGACTTAATGCCTCAGCAATGCTCAAAAATGATGAGGACTAAACAGGAAAATAATTTGTGTCCTTGTTTTATTAACTTATTTAATGTTGTTACTGTTATATGATTAAATGTGGAAATCCTCTCTTATTCCATAATCTTCTTCATTCATTAATCAGTGAGGATTTTTTTTTCAGATTTTCACTCTTACCAAATAATGTAGAAACAAACATCCTTATGCATTGTATTTATTTTCTATTGCTGCCTATCAAATTCTCACAAATGTGGTTCCTTAAAACCTGTAGGTCTCATACCCTGCATCACTGGATTTTCTGCTTAGGGTCTCACCAGGCTGAAATCAACATGTTGGCTAGGTTGCATTCTTATCTGAAGATCAGGCTCCTTCTTCAAGGTTGCTAGTTGTCTGTAGAGTTTATTTTCTTGAGGTTGGAGTATTAAGGTCCTCATTTATATGCAGGTTGTTGGCTGGGGAACCACTCTTACCTAGAGACCTCCCACAATTCCTTGCCATGTAACCCCTTGCCCCCTAAGCAAATCACAGTATTAATATTTGATTTCTTCCAGGCTAGCCAAAGCACATCTCTCAAACTTCATTTTCTGCAATCATCCAGAAAAATCTCTCTGCTTTTAAGGGCTCACATGATGAAGTCAGGCCGACCTAGAATGATTTTCCACCTTAAAGTCAACTATGATTGGGTTCTCTCTCTCTCTTTCTCTCTCTCTCTCTCTCTCTCTATATATATATATATATATACACACACACACATATATATAAATCATATATATATGATCTATTATAAGGTATTGGCTCACATGATTATGAGCTTCCTGAGCTTTATTCTGTTCATGAGCAAAATGAGTATATTGACATCTGCCCTTACTTTTGTCAGAGTTATTTTGAGTTGAAATGTGCTAAAGTTTTAAAAAACATTTTGTATTGTGTTAAGCACTCTGTAAAGATAACACTACTTATGATAAATATCAGTTATTTAGTGGTTACTATAAGTTATATTCTATTGTCAGCACTTCAGAAGAATTATTGCATTTCATCTTCACACTATCTTTATTGTAGTCATTTTATAAATAAGGAAACAAGCACAGATGCAACCAAAATTTAAAACCAAACAACACTCCAGAGTCCACATTACTAATCAAGTTTTATTTTGCTATATGTAAAGGTTTAAATTGATTTGAGTTTTGTCTTATTTTTCTCATGTTTTCTTCACTTCTCATTCACATTCTACTCAGATCAAAGCCAAATCCTGATTTTTGCCTCTTATCCCTTAATAATTTATCACTAATTTTTTTCCTATCTGAAATCTTGCTTCAGTTTCCTTCAAACTATTTTCCCATTGATGATATTTTCTGTTTTTGCATGACACTTTTTCCTTTCTGCTCTCCTATGCTTATCCACGTTGGGGGGGGGGAGTGTGAGAACTATGCTTTTCTGTTTATACATCTGTCTTTTTCATTGATGGCAATGACCATCAATATCATGTTATTATGAGGAAAAATAAAGCAGAATACATATTTAATGTTTTAAACTCCCAATTTCTAATAAGCAAAGCCTTTAATGGACTATGGGACATAACCTTAGATCTTGAGCAAGTAAATTATGCAGATAAACATTGAGTCCTTGTCCTTAATGAATAAAATTGTATTATCTTTGGGTTTTAGTTGTATTTGGAATTTATTCAATTTGCTTTCGATAGATTTATTGGGAAAAAGAGGAATCTTTGATTGTTTTAGTGACTTAATTATAATATTCTCATAGAATTAGTTCATTTTATCATTAACAGGGATCCAAATATAACTATCAACCCACTGGACTGGACCAGGTATTATTATTGTGAAATTTAATACAAATAGTTGGTACTGGGTCTTTTTAAATTGTCTACTAGAATCCACTCTCAGATAAAAAAGGTCTGCAACATTGGCTTGAATCTATTGTATAAATTATAGCTGAAATGGCTAAAGGAAGTTTCTGGGTGTCTGAGTAGATTTAGTAAAGCTATGCCAGATTAAACAAGGAAATGTAATTCTAATCAGGTCTTGACTATTTTGGCCATATTATGGAAAAATTTGGAATATAGGACATTAAATGTGTGTGTTTTTAAAACATTTTCTTCAAGGGGCACCTGGGTGGCTCAGTCAGTTAAGCATATGACTTTGGCTCAGGTCCTGATCCCCAGGGACTGGGATCTAGCCCTGTGTCAGTCTCTGTGCTCAGCAGGGAATCTGCTTCCCCTCTCACTCTGCTCCTCCCCCAACTAGTGCTTTCTTTCTCCCTCTCTCTCAAATAAATAAATAAATAAATAAAATCTTTAATAAATAATAAACTTATAAATAAATAAATAAATAAATAAATCTCTTCAAATATGAGTAAAACTGACCAAGTAGAGTGCAGTTGTTCTATATAATCTAATGTGCACAGTAAGAGACACTCAAGATATATATTTGTAGCTGGTCGTGGGTGTCACAAATTGAATTATAATTTATTTTATAGTGATTATAAGACTGAAATCAAAGCATATACTTAAAATTGTGTATTATGCTTTGTTACTTTTTTAAAAAATGATTTATTTATTAATTTGAGAGAGAGAGAGAGATAGTGGGGGGAGAGGGGCAGAAGGAGAGGGAGAGAGAGAATCTCAAGCAGACTCCCTACTTAGCAGGAGACCAATGCAGGGCTTGATCCCATGACCCTGGGATTATAACCTGAGCCAAAATCAAGAGTTGGACCCTTAACGCACTGAGCCCTTCAGGCGCCCCAAGATTACTTTTAGTTTATTTTATTTAAGATTTTATTTATTTATTTGAGAGAGAGAGAGAGAGGCACAGACAATGTTAAGAACTCCTGATAAAGTGTAGACCAGGAGAAGAATTGGAAGACTTTCAGATCATAATATGTTGAAGAACAGTTCTGGCAAAGAAAGTGGTGCAGAAGGACCATTGTAGAGAACAGCATATGCTAAACATAGATGATTGCAAAGTACCAAGGCGTTCAAACTACAGTCTATTAGGTTTATTTCTTAACCTTTTTGAAAATGTTCATTGATACCATTAGTTCATTGTCATAATGAATTTCACCATAAAATATCAAGTCATGTGTAAATTCTTTTGTTATTTTAATCCAGGGAACAAATTTGGGAAAAAAAAATGACTTCTTTGTGATATTGGCATTTCCTTGTCCATGAAAATGTTTATTTAGTATTTTTAGGATGAATTTCATGCTCTTTAACAGCTTTAAAATTTTCTACATACACCATGTCAATTACTAGATTAATTGGTAGGTATTTCAGTTTCTATTTCTTTCTTACTGTTGTAATTGTAAAACAATTAGATCCATTTAGATTTTAATTTTTTAATTGTTGATTTTTGTGTTTAGGAAAGCTATGTGAAAACTTTTTTATCTTTGATAAAATTTCTCTATTGTTACTAGTTTTAAGAATCTCATCAATATAAATAGTTATTATCTTTTGTGTCTTTCTAACTCTCATACTTACATACTTTTCTCTCTCCATTTCCTTTTCTCTCTTCTCTATCAGTCTCTCTCTCTCTTTCTCATTTTTTATTACGCACTGCTGGGATCTACAGTGAAATACTAAATAGTCACAGTAGCTTTAGATATATTGCTTTTTCCTTGAAGTTAAAGAAAAAATATTTTATAGTATATATATATTTTTTTTAAGATTTTATTTATTTATTTGACAGAGAGAGAGACAGCGAGAGCAGGAACACAAGCAGGGGGAGTGGGAGAGAGAGAGAAGCAGGCTTCCTGCCGAGCAGAAAGCCCGATGCGGGACTCGATCCCAGGACCCTGGGATCATGACCTGAGCCGAAGGCAGACGCTTAACGACTGAGCCACCCAGGCGCCCCTATAGTATATTTTTGATAAAGATTCTTTAACTGGTGAAAGGGTTCTACTACTACTTTTCTATGAGTTAATATAAAATTAATGGATATTTTATCAAATTCTTTTTCTAAAACTATTGAGATGATACTGTGTTCTTTCTTCCTCTTTTATTCTTTTAATCCAAAGAGTTAACTTAAGACATTTTTAAATGTTGAACCTTCCTTTCACTTCTAAGGGAAACTTCCTAATTAAGATTTGTTTTCAATATGTTCTTAAGAGACAGTGGTTGCACTGCTGGGGTAAAGTGACAGAAAAGCATGTTAAGAAATTTTATAAGAAAAAATATGTTCAGAAACTTTTTTAAAAAGCTGAAATTAAAAATATAACAGATTTTGAATAAGAGCAATTAAACATGTATGGTTATTACATCTGAGCTTTCTGGCCGTCTTACTTTCTTCATTTCAGTTAGCCTTGAGGATGTGAAAGAAGAGAAGTTGAGGTACTAGTAAGTTTGATTTTTTCAGTATCTTTCCATCATGCCAACTCTAATGATGAGAGTTTAGAAGAATTAAACTTTTGGCCAGTGTCTCTTTACCTTATATTCATCTCCTTTTCACCAATGGAATGATGTACCAGCTATAGTAGCATTTCTAATGAGGTTCATTGCCAGCATTTGTGGGGAGATTAGTGAAAGTAGAATTAAAAATTAATATAAAAGTGCTAATGGGTATACTTTTCATATATAGTGAGTGCTAGTATAATTATTATTATTATTATTTTTTTATAGTGGTGATGAACATGACTTTTCTAAAAGAGAAATTAAGGCTTTCCTACTTACCTGGCATTATGGTTTCTAATTGTCCTTATTTTATATTTATTTTTTATTTTATGCATTCACCTATATTTCTCTGATTACCATGCTCAAGTTTAGCCTATGACAGTGTTTTTCACCTTCTCATAGGTGACTCTCTAAAAAGTTCTTTTCTATCACATTTTCTAGGAAAGAGCATGTCTTTTTATTTGTCTTAACAAATGAAAGACAATTGACCCACCTGAATTTATGACGAGATCTCTATCCCATATTGCCTATATTCCAAGAGACCAACAATCATGTTTTTGTTTATTTGTTTTTGTTCTTATCATGATGTTGATGGTTCAAATAGAGTCTCAATCCTTAGGGTCTCCAAACAGTATGCAAATTTTTACAAACACCATTAGCTTGTGTTTACTTTTTTTTTTTTTTTAAGATCTTATTATTTATTTGACAGAGAGAGAGAGAGCACAGGCAGGGGGAGCAGCAGGCAGAGGGAGAAGCAGGGTCCCTGCCAGGCAAGGAACCCAATGTGGGACTCGATCCCAGGACCCTGGGATCATGACCTGAGCCAAAGGCAGATGCTTAACCAACTGAGCCACCCAGGAGCCCGTAGCTTGTGTTTACTATCTTAAGTAATAGATAGTACAAGATAAGTAAAAGTAAAGATAAGTAAAAGATAAGTAAAAGAAAGCAATACATTTGGAATATTTTTGAGAAACATGATTTTATCTCTTCATTTCTGGCACTTGGACAATTACTTTCTTTCAAACTTTAATGCTCTTTTTATTTGTGTTATATTTTATGCAGCATTTCTGTGTATTTATAAAAGGCTTAATTCACCATCTTACTGAAATTGTTACAAATTTCTTTATCACTCATTCCTCACATCCAACCCATCAATAAACCATTGTTGATTTAAATTCCATACACATCTTAAAATCATTCATATTCTTCAACATGAATATAAACCATTAAAATATAATTCACCAGTATCTCTTGTTTGGTCAGACATAATAATCTGTCTCGAATATAGGAATTGGATTTTATTTTCTTATCACCCAGAATTGTCCAAACTGCAAAGTTTTGAATCAACTATGAAGTTTAGACTGCACATAGTCCACCAGAAGATCACTCTCACTTTTGACATCAACTGCAAGCTTGAGGAGTACTGAAAAATCATCCTCAGACTCCATAATCTGCTAGAAGGATGCTTAAAAATCGGTGAAAATCTGTTATACTCATGGTTATGGTTTATCACAGGGTATTGATACAAATTAAAATCAGTCAAAGAGGAAATTCATAGGACAAAGACTCAGAAGATTTCAAATTCAAAGCTTCTGATCTTTTTTTCAGAAGATATTACCCTCTTGAGATCAATGTGCAACATTCCCATGGAATATTGCCAACAAAATTCAGCTTGCTGGAGTTTTAGTGTCCAGTTTTTCTAATGGGGTTCCATTATGTAGGCATGATCGACTGATTGATTTCCCATGTGGTTGACCTTAACCTCCAGGTAAACTGATATATTGTGACCCAAAGCCCCCACCTGAAATCACATGGTTGGTCTTTCTGGTTTGGCCAGCCCCAAACTAAAACCATTTAGTAAAACTGGCTTCACCTTAAAATTCAGTATGGCCAGCCCCTGCCCTAAACAAAGATAATTCTATCATGTATGACATAGATTACTTTCAAGAAGCTAAGGGAAATGGCCAGACATCTCTTTAGGCAAAACCAAATTCCTTACTACACACCTTTGAATTTTTTCTCTAAACTGGATTCAGAGTAAAATATTTTAAATGCAAATATATTGATGAATGTCTGTTCTTAAAATAGCTTCTTCATTAGCTTTCCCATTACACTGAGGATGAACTGCAAATACATAAGCATAGCCCTATAAGGCTCTAAACATTCCTAAATTTGTCTATATTAATCATCATTCATTCAATTATATATTGAGCATCTATGTACCAGACACTCTTCTCAATGTAAGAAGTATTTTTGGATTCTCAAGAACCTTACACAAAGAAACCACGCAAATAAATAAATAATAAGGTAACTTTAGGTAGTAACTGAGATAACTGAGACTTCATTTAGATTTACTGATGTAAGAAGTTACTTATGAAGAGACACGAATGTGTTCAATGATGGGCCATACTGAGTTCTAGAGAAAACACATTCTCCACCATGGGGGAGATTTAGTGAAAGGGCATTGACATGGAGATTGTCTTTTCATGGTTATGAAACAGGAAGTGACCTAGTATGGCTGAAGTGTACAAGTGTGATGTGTGTATAAGATAAAAGTAGAGATGTATTCAGGGGCCAAGTTATGTCCTCACATAGAAGATTAAGCATCTAAATTTTATTGCAATGTGATTAAAAGATGTTAAAGTATTTTAAGTATAACATAAACATTTAAATTAAAAAAATGCCCAGATTGCTGTGTCCAGAATGGATTATATTAGAGAAAGATTCAAAGCAGGTGACATAGAGAGTAGGAATATTTAGATATATATAAGTGGTTTGGAATATAGGGAAATTGGAGATAGCATTACATAGAAAGCAATAGATTTAGAATATTTTTGAGAAACATGATTTTATCATTGGAAATTATATATCATTCTTGGATTTGGGGTTTGCTGAGACGTTGAAGCCTGAATAAGAAAAACATTTTGGGGTGGATAGGAATCAAGATTTATGTTTTAGTAATATTAGATTTAGAATATTTCTTAAACATTGGTAGAAATTTAAACATAGAATTTGTATCTCTAACCATGAACAAAGGTTTACATTTTTGAAATATATTTATAGATAATGCTTAAGTCAAATAAATTTTATCAAGTTAAAAAAAATATGGAGAAGCCAAGAACTTACCTTTGGGCACTCCAACATTGAGACATTCAAAATAACAAAGAAAAAGATTTGGGAAAAGAGACTGAAAAGAACCAACTGTAAAATAGGATGAAAAACAGAATCCAAGAATATTCAAGTAAGAAACCATAAGCAATGATCAACTATGAAAACGGTACATTGTGGATAAGAAATAACACAAGAAAGTAGCCATTGTGAGGGCAACAGAGAGGTCATTGCTGGCTACAACAACAATAAAAATATGGATTACTGACTTACAGAATAACATAGTTAAACGTCAACACATTCTAAGTAAAAGACTAGACCCAAGAAACTATATATTATAAGGCTACATTTATACAAAATATCTACAAAAGTTAAATTTTTTAGTAAGGCCACATTTTCAGAAAAGGCAAAACTATAGAGACAAAATATGGTTGCCTGAGCCTGGGAGTGGGACAGGGATTCAATGCAGACAAGCAGGAGAAACCTTTGTTGTGGAATTGTCCTAGAATTGTGCTGATGGTTGTATGTACTAAAACAAACAAAAGTTTACTAAACAAACAAACAAAACCCACTGCATTCTACATTTTTCAATGGGTGACTTTTATGATATGTAAATCATGCCTCAGTAAAATTTTTAACATGGGAACTGCTGAAAGGTATTCCAATGTATGAATATACTGCATTTTGTTTGTTCATTAAACAGTTGATGAGTATTTAGATATTTTGTAGGTTTTGGCTATTGTAAATAAATCTGCCATAGACATTCATGCTTAAGCCTTTGTATGAACGCATGCTTTTTTTTTTTTTTTTTTTTTTAAGATTCTACTCATTTGACAGAGAGAGAGAACACAAGCAAGGGGAGCAATAGAGGAGAGGGAGAAGCAGGCTCTCTGCTGAGCAGGGAGCCCAATGTGGGGCTTGATCCTAGGACCCTGGGATCATGACCTGAACCTAAGGCAGATGCTTAACCAACTGAGCCACCCAGGTGCCCCTGAACACACACTTTCTATTCTCTTGGGTAAACACTTATTCCTAAAAAGGAATCAATCATATGGCATGTATATATTTGAAGTTTTAGGAAAATGCCACACTGTTTTTCAAGGTAGTTGTAGCATTTTACATTGCAAACAGGTGGCACTTGGTACAGATTGTTATTGTTTTTCATTGTATCCATTTTTTAAATGTGTGGTATAGCATCTTATTGGGATTTTAATTTACGTTTCCCAAATGAATAATGGTGATAAGCATCTATTTATGTGCTTATTTTCCATCTATATATCTTTCCTACTGAAGTGTCTGCTCAAATAATTTCTCTTTTTATATATTGAAGATTTTTTTTGTTAGTTTTGAGTTCTGAGAGTTTTTAAATACATTTTGGATAGAAGTCATTTATAAGATATAATCTGAAAATTTTTTCTTGTCTGTAGCTGGTCTTCTAATTCTTTTTTCTGTGCATTTTGAAGAGAAGTTTATAGTTTTGACAAATTTAATTGAATTGTGGTCATGACTTGAATCCTTTTGAATTTGACAAGAGATGTTTTATGGCCAGAATATGATATGGTTCCTTGTGTACTTGAATATATATTCTGCTGCTTTTGAGTGGAATGTTTTATAAAAGTAATTAAGTCAAGTTGATTGATGGTGTTGTTTAGGTCTTCTACATCCTCGCTGATGTTTTTGTCTACTCATTATATCAATTATTGAGTGAGGAACATTGAAATTTCTGACTATAACTCTGAATTTTTCTAAGTTCTTTTGGGTTCTATGAGGGTTTTTTTTATAGATATGTTGTTAGGTGCATAAATGTTTAGAATTGTTAGTGTTCTTGGTGAATTGACCCTTTATTATTATAATATATTTCTCTGAAATCTACTTTGTTTTGCATTTAATATAGCCACTCCAGGTTTCTTTTGAGTAATGGTATATAATTTTCCATATCTTAACTTTTAATTTATTCATCTATTGATATTTAAATGTATTTCTTGTAGGCTTCTGTTTTGGATTGAATTCTGTACCCAAAATTATATGTTGAAACCTGAACCATTGGTACCTACGAGTATTACCTTATTTGAAAATGGGTTTGCAGAAGTAACCAATTTAAGATGAAATCCTACTAGATTAGGATGGACCATAATCCAATGTTATAAACATGTCATTTAAGAAGAGAAAATTTGAACACAGAGATACATGTAGAGGGGGAACACCACATGAAGACGAGGGCAGAGATTGAAGTAATGTATCTGCAAGCTAAGGAACAAGCTTTGCAACCACCAGAAGTTAGGAAGAGACATAGAAGTTTCTATGGCACCTTGATTTAGGACTTCTAACCTCCAGATCTGTGAGGTAATAAATTTTTTGTTGTTTTAAACTCTCTAGTTTGTGGTACTTTGTTACAGCAGTCCTAGGAAACTAATACAACAGTATATAGATTGTGTTTTTTATTCAATCAGATATTAATCCCTTTATTGGTTGAGGATTTTCTTTAAATCTTTCTCATCCTGCAGGTCTGTTAGTGATGAATTCTTTCAGAGCTATCTATCTCTCTATCATCTGTCTATCTATCATTTATCTATCATCTATCTATCTATCATCTATCTATCAATCATCTATCTATCTATATCTATCTATCTATCAGGTATCTATCTTTCATCTATCATTATCATCTATCTATCATCTACCTATCTATATCATCTACCTATCATTACCTATCTCTGTCATCTATCAGTTATCATCATCTATCTATATATCTTTCTTTCGGTTTGTCTATTTTGATGTATTTTTATTATTTTTTTTAATTTTATTTTTCTTTTTTCTATTTATTTTTGAAAGATATTTTCTCTGTATATAGAATATTGTTCTACTGACATCTCTTACAGTCTTTCTGTTGAAAAATCTGTTGTCATTCTTATCTTTGTTTCTCTGTATACATGTGTCCTTCTCTACCTGCTTTTTAGATTTTCTTTTTATCGTTTGTTTTGAGCAATAGCTTATAATGTGTCTTGGTGTGGTTTTCTTCATATTTCTTTATCTCAATGCTTGCTGAGCTTCTCGGGTAAATTAATAGATTTTGTGGTGAGAAGATAAAAAGTTGTCCTGTCATTGTGTATCTACAAGTATTTTCTCATGAAGTATGAGACCTAGTCTTCTGTTGAGAAACATTAAGAGAAAGATGAAGTCAAAGGAGATTTATATTTAGTTTGAGTATGTAGGAGATGATGTAAATTATGGTCTTTAAAAATGAGAACACAGGTGTACAAAGTAATTTTGATAGGATTCTTCACTTCAAGCAACTTTTTCCTTTTTTTAAAGATTTTATTTATTTATGTAAAAGAGAGAGAGGGAGAACACAGGGGGAGAGTAAGAGGGAGAAGCAGACTCCCTGCCCAGCAGAAAGCCTGATGTGGGACTTGATCCCAAGACCCTGGGATCATGACCCAAGCTGAAGTCAGATGCTTAACTGACTCAGCCACCCAGCAGCCCAAAGAATTTTATCCTTTGTTACCCTTCAGCAATGCCAGATTTCTTCCACCGTATTTCAGACATCTCTTCATTTCAGCTTCATTTCAGTGTTACTTCCTTAAAAGTTGTCCTCTACTTCCAATCTAAACCTGAGCTATTATTATTTCTCATACTCACTTATGGCATTTTATAACATTTGTGTCCATATCTATCTAGTGTCTTTTTTTCAACTTAACTGTAGACTCCATGAAATCAGAACTCTGTCAGTTTTGTTCAAAATGCCTAGCATAGTACCTAGTCCAAAGAAGAAATCACACAAAGGTATAAAGAGTTTTGAAGAATGTGCATGAATTTTCTAATTCACCCTTTCTCAAAAAGAAAATGGTTGTAGCTAAGGCTCTCAAAACAGAGGGAAATACATACATAAAAATATGAAATAATGAAGTAATGCAAATATTTAGAAATTTACAAGATATTCTTTATAGACCAGCATTTGAGTGAATATGGGAATAACATGTTTTGAAATGGAAAGTATTATCCTAGTTATGTATATTAAAGGGTTTGATGTTGATCGGTGTTTTTCAAAATCCAGTGTTCTGAAAAATGTCAATAGATTTTCTTGTGCAATAAATCATTTTGTTATCAAACATTTTTGGGAAACTCCAGTTAAATACATTCCTTTATTGAAGGATGTATCCAAACAGTTCGTGAATATTGTGAATTACCAAATGGGATGGGATGGTATAAACCAGGTTTATTCTTGTTTAGCTCTTCAACTCTTTCTTACTTAACACATATTAACTGGTTAGTAAGTGTTACTGGTTCTAATATTCTGTAGTGGTAAAAAACAATAGCATGATAATTATCAAGGTTACTTACTATTCATTGAAAGTAAAGACCTAATTTTTAGCTGTTACCTTATTAATTTCTTTCTTCCTCTTTTCCACTAACTTTTGATTCACTTTTAAAAAGCATAAATCACTATAATTGCATACCGATCATCATCCCTAAAAACTTTTCAAGGCTAAATTAAAACTTTTAAGTAAATACTTTTGTTGGAAATGGAATTTCTCCTCTCAAGCCTATTTAAGAAGGCTTAATTTTAAGTAAGCTAAGTACTTAAAGTCAAGTGTGGATCAAATTAATGTACTACATCAATGATACGATCAGAACAGTCCAAAAATCAAGGATATCTTTAAATCAGTTATCTGTATCCATTCTTACCTGACATTCCAAATTTCAGACATTGACTTCATATTAAAAAATAAAAATAAAAATCCTCTTTAAGGAAAGCACAGATAGTCATTCTATTTCAAGTAACCAACTGGTAAATAAGCGTAATCTGGAACAAATTCACTGAAGTTTCTGTTAAAAACACATAATATGTCTAGGCTACTGCCAGTGATGTTTAGGATAAATATAACTGTGCTTCTGTTTTTTGGTTTTGTTTTGTTTTAAACCCACATCCTCTTCAGTTATTGGAGCTAAAATGACCATGTCGTGGTTTCTTATTGAGTTGGCAGTGTTACATATCATCTTGAGTTGTATTGCATAGTCCATTTTTTCCAAAAAAACTTTAAACCTTAGGGCTATTTTTAAGATAAATAAAAGCTTTGAACCAGGAATGAGTAAGGCTTTTTCCACAACCTTAAACTAGGAATTCTCAAGTGGTGTACTTAGATCCAATTATAGACTCTACAGCCTAATATATTTGATTATTTAGGTAGTTGATATTCCTAATACCCTTATCTCTCACTTTTAACCACACTAGGATTCCTTGGTTGTTTTATGTGTGGATTTCTTAGAATAAATGTCGAATTTATTTTGTTGGAATCTGGCAGAATAGTCATTTTGAAATACCCAAATCTATTAAATCAGCCTTCACTCAAATATCAATCTCTTGGCAAATGTATTCACTAGTAAGCAGAAAAGGAGCTCTCTCTGAAGATTATTCCACTTGATGGTTTAAAATGATATATATACCACAAAGGGACATACTGGGAGCTCGGTTGGAAGGTATTATGCAAGTAAGCCCTGGGTTGGATAAATAAGCTATATTTTACAAGATATCTAACATTGAGAGTTCTTTTGTTTATTTCATATTTTAATTTGGTTAATTTACTCATAAACATATATTATATAAAATATGTATTTATGAATTTAGAGACCATTCTAGTTAGTATATGACAATTTAGAATTGTACACGGAAGTCTTGATTTTATTCAACTCTATTGAATATAAATGTGGCTATGTGATTTTTTTTGGTCAAAAAATGTAAGTGGAATTGATATGTGTCTCTTCAGGTCAAAAGTTCTAAGGGACAGTGCATTGTGCTTGATTTGCCATGTCATTTTCCAACTACTGCAGCAACAGTGGAAGCAAGTGTTGAGACAAATCCTCCCTCAACCTGGGTTTCTTAGTAACTGTGAGGTGCTGAGTACTCTGTTGAACTGATTAGACATACAGCAGGAATGAGAAATTTTTCTTTGTCTTGAATACCACTGAGTTTTTGGAATAGCAAATAATCTAGCCTCTCTTGTTTTATACATTGTCTTCTTTACTAGATTAATACAGCTACAGTTTTTTTAAGATTTATTTATTTATTTTAGACAGAGAGAGAGAGAGAGAGAGAGAGAGAGAGAGAAAGCACAAATGGTAGGGCCAGAGGGAGAAGAGATATTCTCAAGCAGACTCTGAGCTCAGTGTGGAGCCCAATGTGGGGCTGGATCTCACAACACTGAGATCATGACTGCCAAAACTAAGAGTCAGTTGTTTAACTGACAGTATCACTCAGGTACCCCAATATACCTACATTTTTTTTTACAAACCTCATTTATTCTAACATTTTTGATGTATCTCTAGTAAAGATCATAAAGATAAGATTAAAAAAAAACAGGCTGACATTGTATTAACTGGTCATTAATATTTGATGTCATTATGGATATATTAAAATGTTTATCATTATCTCATGTTATGCTTTTTACTTATTCTCATTTGTTCTTTGGTTCTTTACTCTCTTGACTTCTTTAATTATACATATTAATAATTATATATAAATGTAGAAATGTATGTATTTATATATGTGTGTATATATACATATATATATACACACATATATATACATGTATATACACACATGTATATACACACATATATATGTATATAAAACAATATATTTTACCCTCTATTATTTTGGAATTTATTCATTCCTTTAAAATCTTTGTCATTGGCCTAAGTATTTAAAACCTGAATCATCAAATTATCAAAAGATAATGTTTTGTATAATTCTATCTTACTTTCAGATAACACAAGGACATTAAAAAACATAACCTCTATTGTGTCCTTTCACAAATTTATATGCTATTGTTTATCATGTCACAAACACACACACACACACACACATACATGCACACAGAACCATAAGACGTTCTTATTATTTTATTGAGTCACTGTTCCTTTTGATTATATTAATTTTTGCTTTTTTTCATCTGTTAATTTTTCTTATTTCTTTCCCTTCCTATAGGAATCATTTTTCTTCTGCCTTAAGAACACCCTTGGAAATTTGCTTTACCATGTGTCTGTTGTAGTGATTTTCTGGTGTACGTGTGTGTGTGTGTGTGTGTGTGTGTATTGTGAAAATGACTTCATTCTTAAAGATATTTTTCTCAAATTGGCAATAGTTTTCCTTCAGCTGATTCAACATGTTCCTTTAGTATATTCTGGTCTCCCATTATTTTAAGAAGTAGAAACACTTTCTCTGAGGATAATCTTTATTTTCCTCTATTTTTTTTTTTTTTTAAGAATTTCCTTTTGTCTTTGGTTTCTAGAGTTTACTATGATGTGTCTGTACTGATTTTGTTTTATTTTCTGTTCTTGGAATTATTTTGAACTGTGGGCTGATTTCTTCAGTCTGTGGATTATTGTCTGTTTTCAATACTATTTCATCCAATTTTCCCTTTCCACCTCTGAAACTCCAATTATACTTATATTTGAACTTCTCCTTGTATTCTATATGTCTCTCATATTCTTTTCCTTTTTTTCCATAATTTTTCATTTTTGTGCCACATTCTATACAATTATTTTGACCATATTTTCCACTTCTCTAGTTATTTAAAAAATACATCAAATATGCGCTTAAAACCCATCTATTGATTTAGTATTATTATTATATTTTTGTTTAGAATTTTATTTTATCATATTTACTATATTACCTTTATAGTTTCTAATTACATAAAAAGTTCTTTGGTCAGTTTTAACTTATTTGAATTAATACTCATAGTTGTTCTACTTTCTTGGTCTAATAATCCCAATATATCCAGATGTGTGAGCTGTTTCTGTTTATGTTCTATCTACTAACTCTCATTTACTGTGTCACATAGTCTACTATCTCTTTCTTTCATAATTTTTTAATAAAAAATAATTATAGGAATGCGTGGGTGGCTCAGTCGGTTAAGTATCTGCCTGAGGCTCAGGTCATGATTTCAGGGTCCTGGGATGAAGTTTGGCATGGCATTAGGCTCCCTGCTCAGCGGGGAGCCTGCTTCTCCTTCTGCCTGCCACTCCCCCTGCTTGTGCTCTCTCTCTCTCTGAAAAATAAATAAATAAAATCTTTAAAAAAATAATAATTATAAATATAATACAAAACCTAGGATGATGGTATTATTCTATGAGAAAATTTTTGGTTACTTCTCCTGAGTAATTTAAGTACAATCAGTGGAAGACCATCTTAATCTAAATGCAAAGCTTTCAGTACTCTACACAACCAAGATTACTGGAAGTTAAGCCTCAAGTTCACTCAAGGGCTGTTTTATCTCCTTTTGACTCATCATTTGGGTTTTACCGTTGATATCCTTGTTTTATTGGAAGTTGTTTAATGGGTACTTGACTTTGATTTGTCTCCTTTTTCTGTGATGCTTTCCAAGTCAGTTTAGCCATGAAGTCTTTTCTTCTTCTTCTTCTTTCCTCCTCCTCCTCCTCCTCCTTCTTCTTCTTCTTCTTCTTCTTCTTCTTCTTCTTCTTCTTCTTCTTCTTCTTCTTCTTCTCCTTCTTCTTCTTCTTCTTCTTCTTCTTCTTCTTCTTGTTCTTGTTCTTCTTCTTCTTCTTCTTCTTTTTTTTCTTCTTCTTCTTTCTTCTTTCTTCTTTCTTCTTCTCCTCCTCCTCCTCCTTAGCAGGTGACTTCAGGGCAAAGGGAGTTTTGAGTGTTAGTGTTATTTTTCCTAGCTCTAGTCTGATATACTGAATTTTTCCTAGCTATGCCTCAGTATCTTGTTAATATTTCTGCACTTTGAAGATAATTATAAACATATTTTGTTCAGATGTTTTAGCCATCTTCAGCAGGACAACTGCTCTGAATTACCTACTTTACAATTATTATTTGACAATATATTTCTGACTTTTTATTCATGATTTTATTACATCTTTCACTATAGTCAATCTTATCTCAGATGTACTACATAATTTGAAGAGAATAATAATGAAGGTGACATTATTTATCATATTGAGATGCTTATAGTGTAGGGGCAATAGAAATTTTTTAGGGCTCTCAAGAAGATAACAAGAGATAAAGGTCATAGTTTCAGAATTCTGCTGCTTTCCTCTTGTGGAGATCAGCCTTCCACTGGGTGCCATGGAAAATCATGATTTTAAGTGTTGTAGAAAAAACAATTTTAAGTCATCAGAAACTCCACAACATTCTTTTCCCACTATGATTCAAGAACACTATCAATTTCCTATTCTTTTTCATGTCCCAGCCTATACTCTTAAGAGTTTAGGGAAAGACCTGAAAAGTTATGTCTCCTCACACACAAATTTGAGAAATATAGCAGGCCAAATAAATGTCAGAGTTAGAAACTTGAATCACAAGATTCTGTGCTTTTGAAAAATTTCTACTAATTGAAATGTGTTAACTCTAAGTACAGTTTAGGTTACGGGTATATAGAAGAGAAATTAATGTAAGTATAGAGTGATTAGAAATCAGTCTTGTAAACATAGCCTTCAATTTAAAAAGACCTGGTATATCTATAATTTCCATCATATTTTTATTCTGGTAAAAAGTTATGATGACAATATAAAAATAAAATTAGTTTGTTATTATCAATGTGACATAATTCCATAATTATGACTGGAAAAGTTGAAGAGAGAAGAGGAGGGTTGCTAAGGACAGAATTTGGTATTTTTAAAATTTATAATAAACCTTCAATCTTTGATGATGCATTCTTCAAAAGTTAAGGCTGATCTAGTGCTTTTGTATAGATGTAATCCGTCAATTCCTCAATCTTCCCCACACCCCCAAGCTTTTCTTCAGAATTGACAAGACTTTTCTGATTATCATGCAGGAAGGAGAGATACAATCAAGCAATCTATATTTTAAGACTGTGTTAGAGCCACGAGGAATAAAAATGACAATGGAAAAGAAAGGCTGAACTTTTTCAGTTCTCCTGTATAAGAATAAAATGCGAGATAAAGATTGCAATTAGGAGAAATATTAGGTATCTATGGAACTAAAAGTATTCAAGAAAAGCTGTAAATTCTGCAAATGGCTCCCTGAGAAATGTATGGTACCCAACCATCTCAACCATATGTGACAGCTGTGGTTGTGGGAAACTTACCTTAAAACAACCCCAATCTTTAAGATCAATTCCAAATCCTCAAGCAAAGAGACTGAGTAGAATAGACAGGACATGGGGCCCTACTTGGGTTTGAGTAAATGCTCTGGAATAAGGGTCAAAATGATACTGACGTTTAAACCTTTTGTGGGATTTGATCATTAAATATGACTCAGTTGAGTCCTATTGGCAATCTTTATTCATAATATTTTGAAAAGTAAATGGAATGAATGAATTAAAAATATATGGGTGGCAGAGTATTGGTGATATAAAACAATTGTGATGAAATGTACTATTAGTTACAAAATAGTTTTGTATGCGAGAAAAGTTCTTTTAGACATACAGGAAGCTATTTTGAAAAGCATGGGTCAAAAGAGTGAATATCAGGGGAAAAAAATCTTTAATATCACATCACATTATGAGGAGAATTGACTGGGTAATACACAACTAATTAAGGAGATACAAGAAATGAAACATTTGTTAACATATACTAGACAATGATCGTACAGTTAACCCATCTCAAATTTAGAGTAGTTATATGTGAGAATAATTGCTAGTCTGTAAGACTGTTATTAGGATTTATCATCTGTCAGTCAGAATATTGGCATGACTTTCTTAAGAAAACTTAATATAAACTTGAGGGGGGAAAAGGAGTATTGTATTTTCTGACAAATAAGTGATTATTTACATTGTTTTAAGACTTTCCACTTCAGTATAAAATGATTGTGCTCGGAGAGTTAAAGAAGGAAGACATAAAGAAATTCAAGTATTACCTGTACTAAAGTAAATAGAATATTCTGTTTCTATGTTGTCTTTTTTAAACCGAGATCCTCTTTCTCTTTCCTCCCTATCTACTCCTTGTAAAAGCAAATCTACACCTTTGGATAACTCTATCATGGTTTAGCTTTTTCTATTATCTAAGTTTCAAAAGTATGTGTACTCTCATTTCTAAAATCAGTATTAATGCCTAACCCAGAGGATCATAATGGGAATTATATGCCATAATGTGTTTAAAGGATTTTTTAAATAGCATGTCATTCCAACATTTATTTCCCAATCTTTTCCTCTAAGAACTCTGATAGAATTATATATGATATAATTTTATTCTCATATTATTCTATATGTGCAAATTGCTTGATAAATCTTATGTTGTTGAAAGCTCGATTTTTGTCTTTTACTTATCAGCTATGACACATAAGGCTCATTAGCTTGTTGTATTGATTTTGTGAAGGAATCCTGGTATTTCTATACTCATACTGTGCATTCAGCAGATTATTGAAAAATTTTTATTAAGTGCTATTGAAAGTATAGAGAATTTGAAAATAAGGCTAAAAGTTAGTATAGCTTTAGAAGATCCTATGTGGAGGATGAATTTCCTCTACCCTTCAAGGTCCTTCAGCCTAAGAATCAAATCAACATGAGACAGACTAACAGGAGAAAATCAAATGTAATTTTGTATGTAAGGGGAATCCACACAGGCATGGAAATTCCAAAGATAGTCAGGCATATATATGCCATTCTGAACTAAGGAGAAGGAAGTAGGGGTCTGGGACTTCAAAGGGAAGGAATGCAATTCACAGGAAGCTGAAAAAGAGTAAATATTTGGTAACCAAATATTTGCAGGGCCACTCAGAAACAATGGGACATAGAGGACTTTGATCAAGCAGACCTTGCCACATTCCTCCCTGTCTACCGTATCTAGTTCATTTCATAATGTCTTTATCTATAATGATAGCTGTGTTCCTGGAGCAGGTCCTTTATCTAAATTCTTTTAGGTAATTGTAGGGAAGGTAAAGAGCTTTTCCTGAGTCTGCTAAGTTTTGATTGCTTTTAACTCAAAAAGAATCTTCAGTACAATATGGCCCATCTTGGGACAGCCTGCCCTTGACCCCTAGAGCCCTATGGGGCCAAACTCATGGGGGGTTATCTAAGAAGATATACTTTGCTCTAATTACTCTTTACCATTGATTCAAGGTATGAAACTTGGTAAAATTATGTTTTAACTTGTAAATTTTTATCTATATTAAGGTTGGTACCTTCTGTCCAGTAGAAAAGATAATTACAAAGGTTACATTTTATTGCCTTGTAGGACAACCAGTAACCAATGTGTATCTCACCCAAGAATTTTATTCTAATATTAACACATGAATTGCCTATAAATATATAGGTCTTCAAATGTTCTTTGAATCAGCCTTAACATTTCTTCACTCACTAATGAGTTGAGTAAAATATTTAACATACATTCTACTTATTTATAAGAAAGTCATCAATCCTACTTTTTGAAAATTGTACTTTACCATTGCTATGGGCCCAATGTTGAACTACATGCAGATATTAAGGTTTCAGCAAAGGTGTGCTAAGGTTTGAACCTTAGCACAAACATAAGGTCAGGAAAGGCCTCCATGGTGAGAAGACTCTGACTCTCAAGTTTGAAGAACATGTAAGATAAATCTAGGAAAAAGGAAGAGGGACAAGTATTCTAGAAATAGAAAATAATAAGGGGAATTGTGCAGAAACTAAGATAAACTAAATATATCTGCTTACTATAGATAACAAAAGAAAATGTTCTAAATCCCAAGACAGAAAAAAATATATTTCTTTGCTCAGGGAGGGTAGAGATCATGAAAATTGAATCAGGAAAATACAATTTTGGTGAAATAAATAGTAAGGATTATTAGAAGGTATTTGTTTGGCTGCTGAGCTCTTAATAGTAACATTGAAACAGGACCTAATGAAACTACGGGATAAGAAATTGGTAAAATATTTATACATGCACCAAAGTATCTCATTTAGTTAATATCTGAATATGACAAATTATTTTTGACCAAAGGAATCCCATATGCTGCTTTAGGAGAAAAAATTCATAAACCCTTCAAGGTGTTTTTTTAATTTTACTTCCCTTAAATAAAAAAAAAACAAACTCAAAAGAAGCTGGAAGATCTCAGATCCAACACCTACTTCCCTACTTGCTTTTATCTGTAATTCTTTATAATGGCATTCTGGTATCCAGAAATTGAAAGACTATCTTTTCCCAGACATGCTGCTTTCCCAGGGTGGGGCTGTGAGAAACACAGTAGCATACCCATTGAATGCCAATGATGAATAGAAGAGCAACTGTAACAGTCATTTTGATTTTGATTATCTGCCTAATTTCAGGTTCTGGTTGAGATTAAAAGGAGAGATAAAATGTGCATAATCATACAGGAAGAATCAGTCCCAACATTCCCTGTTAATTTATTCTTCTTTTTAATAGATGGCATTCATTAATTATAAATGGTCCTATAACCTAAAGCAACCTGAGCATCTGGAGAAAAGTTTTGGCAATAGAAACAGATTCTGCTCCTACTCAGGAAACAGTAAGCACAGTTATTTGAAAATAATTCTTTACTTCAGCACAGGGAATTATTCTTTGGTAGTCAGTAAAATGAGTGTAACATCTCAAGACAATATCAGACGATGTGAAAAATTGTGGAGGATAATCATACTAGAAGCAAAACCATCAAATGCTTTAGCATTTCTCCAGGCATAAGACAAACAAGGAAGGGTTAACTAATTAAACTGTGCTCCATTTCTTCTGTCCCAGGTTCTCTCTCTGGTCTCTCGTGTTGTTTAAAAAAAAATGTCTGCACATAAATTTAATATCAAGTAATTTTTGTGACTTTCAAGAAGATAAAATAATCTTGTAATAACACATTTATGTTGATAAAACACAACAGTTCATTTTCTTTATAAAACACAATGCCACCTTGAATTACTTTTCACAAGTACATTTATTTCTATCTTTAGGAAAGAAAACACTTATGATTAAGTGTATATTTTAAACTAGAGGATTCTAGTACTCAGGCAGAAACCATTATTTCTGGTTAATCTCCATATTTTATCTTCGGTAACTAAATGTGTGACTCGCAGTCACATTCAAGGTTTATTGAGAGTTATCTTTATTTGTGAAAATTATTTTTAAGAAAAGGCAACCACATTGCTGATGTAATTTAGCCATTAATATCCCTGAAGGCAAATGACTAAACTAGTTGATTTCTCAATGTCCCTTTCAAAGAGTTGGTAATACCATCTTTTAAGTCTGTTACTGCAATATGGCACAGATGCTCATCTTTCTGTCAGGTTAAAACTTAGTTGGGCAGCTTAAGGAGGCCTCAATGTCCTCCCATGAGGGTATCCAACAACACACTACAGCAATCTGCCACCCTAGTCACATGTCACTCAGCCTTCCTTGTGTCCCTTCCCACCACACTTTAAATATCACCCAGGTCCAACTGCAAATATATAACTAGCTCTCTTAAATCATGTTTATCATATAGACAGTCAGTCGTAGTTGTGAAATCATAGCCATAGAGAATAAATCGTTTGAGACCTCCATTGATTAAGAATTTCAGTCAAAACTGTTTTATTGGGTTTCTATTTTAGATCTAGGTTAAATATTACAATGATACATATGTAAAGCTGTCAATTTGAAGGGATAAGGAAAAGGTCCATTGACAAAGGCCTCAAGAATTTTTTTTTTACTGGTAAGGAACTAAAAAAAATGTTTGGTGATTGCAGAGAGGGGAACAGAGTTATGATAATTGTTTAGTAATTATGAATCTACTAGGACCAATCTGAAAAGTACATTAGAAAAGTAATTTGATAGAACAATGGATAGTAACAACTAACATTCAGTCCCCCCATTCAATGAAAGAACTAAGTATGCACAATATGTCAGGTTTTACTCATTTATAAATTCATTAAATAAATATGTGTTCACTGAGTACGATATAGTAGACAGTGCTTGCTGCTGGAAAAACATCAAGTTGTTTACAAACCTGACAGACTAGCAGAAAGCCCAGATGATTATATAGGTAACTATAGTGAAATGTAAAGATTGTCTTGATAAAAGTGTCTCATGGGAGCACAGGGCTCTTAGCACAAACAGAAGGTCAGGAAAGGCCTCCATGGTGAGAAGACTCTGACTCTCAAGGTTGAAGAACATGTAAGATAAATCTAGGAAAAAGGAAGAGGGACATGTATTCTAGAAATAGAAAATAATAAGGGGAATGTGCAGAAACTAAGAGATACATTTTTTCTCTCTCACTGGTACAATGAATGTTTAGAATATACTAGAAAGAAGGGGCTAGAAATTAATTTAAGACCAGATTGTTAACAAATCTTGAGGGTCATATTTATGTATTAGCATTTTATCTTATATCACAGTAGGGTGTTAACCAGGCAGTAAGATGTTCATATTCATGTCAGAAAGGTCTCTCTCTCTGGGCGCCTGGGTGGCTCAGATGGTTAAGTGTCTGCCTTCGGCTCAGGTCATAATCCCAGGGTCCTGGGATCGAGTTCCGCATCGGGCTCCCTGCTAGGCGGGGAGCCTGCTCCCTCTGCCTCTGCCTCTCTCTCTCTCTCTCTCTCTCTGACTCTCATGAATAA